>NC_091748.1:64217625-64572625 GCF_043380555.1 Nothobranchius furzeri
AGCTCATGAAATACGTATGTGGAGCAACCAGGTAGGCAGGTTTTAACGCTGCAGATCTGCAACGCCTGCCTCCAGAGGGATAAGAAAATTTTCTTTTACATTTAATCTTTGTTCTTTTTCAGTAAAGTCTGGTCATACCAAAGACTTTAAAAATGGAACACAGTGCCTTCTCTCTCAACACTCAGCTTTAAGGAGTTGGATTGGGGGGTTAGACCACCAAAAGGTTCCCGAGCGCAGCCACAGCTGCAGCTCACCGCTCCCCATGGGGATGGGTCAAATGCAGAGATGAATTTCACCAGTGTGTGATGACTAATGAGACTTTAGCTTTAAAGCATATTTGTTTAGTGTGGTTTAAATGTTAAAAACCTTGAACCTCCTTGACCCTTACACAAAACCACTGTTTTCCATAAAAAAAACATCCACATTATCTGACTGTGCATTGTAGTCACAGAAAATTGGGGACCACAACACACAGTCTACCAACAAAATTGGACTCCAATGTCCGCTATTAAGCAGATAATGACCTGTGTAAATTAAAATGAGCATTTGCTAAATCCTATGTATTTATGGTACCATTATACATTCATTAATGTGTCTTAATCAAATAAGTAAAACCAAATCCACCAAATTTAACATGACACAAATATTTCTGTAAAGATTGTTGCAATATTACCCTAATTTTAAAAATATAACTAATTTAGACAGTATAACTGATTTACTGGTGCACTATTAATCCAAATATTTCATGAGCATGATTTAAAACATACCTGAACTGTAAATACTGGGAAGTTTAAGCTAGATAAGATTAATATTTGGCAAGAAAGGGAGAAATCAAAACAAACGTGTTGAAGAATAAATGAAAAAAACATTAGTTTAGTCTAAAACACAAACTCAGGAGAGAATCCTTATGATTAAACACTTCCTTTGCCCATCAGCCTGTAACTCACATCTGTTTCAAGCAAGCAATGGCACACCTGTAATCAGACCTTAAACTTGATGTTGCTGTGTTGATTAATTCTAATTTTAAGACAATGATTCGCCTGCCACCAAATCAATGTGTCACCGTTAATTGGAGTTTATTGGCTTTCATGTTAATTTGCCCCTTCGGCTCTAATTGGGTGCCGGCAGGCATTGTGCCTCTGTGGCTCAAAACTCAGGCCGATGTGAGCTTGTTCCTGGTTTGATGTGGATAATTGTAAGGAGAAAAATGCCAAGCTGCTGAAACACGTTTAACATTCGACCTGCATCTTCCCTGGTTGTGGTATGGATTTGCTAATGGTATGATCAGACCATGACCAACCACAAAGTTAAAATATACAAACAATGGTATTTACTTTTCTGAAGTAAATGTATCTCATCCAACCATCTGCCCCATCATTTTCAATAACTTTGAGCTGTCAGTTGCAACATTTCTTCAATAGATGTAAAACCATTGAAATCTTTCTTCATGATTGAGCTATCTGTTGGATTTTCTTAGAGGGTGTAGTGTCTTCACTGGTTTGCAACGACAGCTGTGCATGTCAGAGATTTATTTTTCTTACAGTGTACAGCTCTGACATAAGGCTCGTGTCAGCAGGAGTTCCTACCGCCTTCTGGGTAGAAAAGCTAAGGCGTGTGAGTTTGTTATCTCTCCTGACTTTGTGTGTAGTGGCACTCAATCAGGATGGAGAAGGACTTGCTGCATTCCCAAAGTTATCCTTTGGAGAGAATTGCTTTCCTGGTTTGTTTGTTCTTCAGGTTCACAAAATTCTCTTTTTTACACAACCGACAAGACAAACAAAAACTCAACAGAGTGCATTGTGTTTGTGCGGAAATTAGGGATGATTATTGTTTCGGCCCTTGGTCGTGTCTCCTCTTCAATTTTCATATCTGGGAAATCCTGCAGTTAGAGTTGCAGTTTTCCAACTTCCATTCAACGTTCATGAGAACTGAAAACAGAAATATGAGACTGATCATACTTTGTTCTCATCTGAATAGTGTTCAACAAATAAATTCCTTTCAGTTTGACCTTTGTAACAGCTGGCTCAGTTGAACAAAAAAAATCTCTTCCAAGAGGACAATTACAGAAGAAGTACAACAGCTTGTTCACTGGATACAGGCTTGAATATTCAGATCTGACATTTGAATCAGAATGTTTTACATCAGCTGAGGAGAGTCTGACTCCTTTGGTGTGGCGCTGAAGCATAGAGTTCTAAACAAGCGTCAGTGAACATCCAGGTGAGCTTCTGGTTTAAAGTCCCATTAGTCATCATCACACACTGGTGAAATTACATCTTCACGTTGACTCCTCCCCATGGGGAGCACTGAGCTACAGCTGAGGCTGCGCTTGGGAACTATTGCGTGGTTTAACCCCCCAATCCAACCCCTTTGGTCATTGGGTCCCATTCATAAGGTCTTTGGTATGACCCAACTGGGATTTGAACCCCAACCTCCCAGTCCCAGGGTGGACACTCTACCACTAGGCCAATGAGAAGCTTGTTTATGAAATAAGACACAAAATATAAGACTTCCCCATGTTGTTAAAGAGGTGTCTCACTAATTATGCAAATTTTATTAAGTAAAACATTTTCATTTATAGAGTACCTATTACAGAAAATAATTACATCCAAATTAAAACAGGATTAAGACTAAATAAACAAATAGATTCAATATCATTTAAAACACTATTTATCATAAAATAAATGGAAAAACACAAGATACAAGCTGTGATAGCCATTCCTGCTGTCACACCTCAGGAAAATGTCTGTCTGGTAATGTATTTGTTTATGCAAGTGTTCGTCTTTTCTTTGTACTGCCTATTTAAATGGCTGTTTGTAGATTCAGTTATCTTTAGGTTGGACTCCACAGGTGTGTATGCAACAATTCAGTGCCTTTTTCTTTTAGTTACCAGTGGCTTTGGAGTTGCTGCTTGAGTTGGGGCAGCTCCTGGATCTCTGGGACTTGGAGCTCCCTCCATCTCCTACACATCTTTGGAGGCAGATCTGTGGCCCCTCACACTCTCTATTGGACGCTCCTATAGAGAAACCTTACATATACAAGCGCTTGTACACACAGGTGCTCACATGGTGCTGTCATTAGTATGGACTTGGGCATTTTCAACACATGTCTCAAGGCTGTGGTTGGCACTAAATGCACTGTGATTTATTATCGTGTGATTGTTCAGTAAAACAATGTTGATTTTACATTTCCTAATCAGGTTGATGCAGTCATAGCTTGCTCTAGTTGTATTGTTGTTTGTCCCTTTTTTTGTTTGTTTTTCTCTTTCTGAAGGTCTAGAAGCAGACTCTTGTTCATCATTGATTGTTTATTTTTGTGGAAACCCCCCACTTTCCTTTTGTCTCTTCCCTTCTCTTTCACCTCTGTCTCCATGTCTGGTCGGACTTATAAAGCATACAAAAACAATATCAATAAAGTTTTAAGTATCAGGCGTGACATTAAAGCAGAAGCTTTGATGCTTCACCTGAGAGTAAATCTGTAAGGCTTGTCACCAGCATTCAGACATCAATTCTGTTTGATTCACAGACAGACGGGACATGGGGGTGAGGGGAGATTAGCACATATTATATGAATTTTAAAGATGCATTTTGGTACCAAGAAAGTGCTCAATTTTGAACGTGTGAAAATATGTACAGGACTACAAATGCGCATCACCAAAGCAACATCATCAAACCAGACACAGAGAAAATCAAAGGTAAAATGGCTGTAAGTTCAGCAAACTTCTAATAACTCCTTCAGAAGGAAAGAACCACCATAAATCTGGCCATGTGGTAAGTAGCAGCTATGCTAGGGGAGAGGAGATTCTGTGATGACATCATATGCGATGTGCCGATGTCTTATTTGTAGTCATGATAAACTTTTCCAAGCTGATAAATCTCAAAGTACAAGACTGGTGTGGTCAAAACACACATCATTAATGTTTGTTTAATTAGAAGTGCAGCATACAGTTTGTGCGATCCAAGGAGTAAGAAGGTCAGCTAATGGCTTCTTTCAGGAACCCATTAGCCGACAGGAAAGAGAGGAGACTTGAAGTCCCTATTCAGTTATGCTATAATGTAGATAAGTTGTTTTGATAGTAATAGGTATCTGAGGGTTAAACCAAACACATCAAACTGATTAGTGTGTATTTGTTGGGTATGGTTGTTGTTTCTGTATGTTCTTTGTTAATTGATGTTTACTGTGTTGACATTGGTCTGATCAGCCACCATTTAAGTTGTTCCTGTTGTGTCTATGTTACGCCGGGGACACACTGGCCGCGGAAGCGCCGCGAAGCACCGAGAAGCGCCGAGAAGCGAATCGCTCACGAAATTCGGCCGCTGCTTGCCGCTCCTCAGTACAGATCAGACGCGCCCCAGTCGAGGCGCGCCTCGGCTGAGCTGTAGTTTTTCTTTTAAACACTTGGTGTCCTCCATTTCTTCTCTGCCTTTTCTCAGCTCTTTTCCTCTACGTTTGAGTGTTTGTACGCGTGTGCGCACGCGCGTGTGTGTGTGTGTGTGTGTGTGTGTGTGTGTGTGTGCACGCGTGTGTGTGTGTGTGTGTGTGTGTGTGTGTGTGTGTGTGTGTGTGTGTGTGTGTGTGTGTGTGTGTGTGTGTGTCTGTGTGTGAACCTATGGTATGAGTTGTTTCTGCCAGTTGAATCTCTTGGAACCCGCTCCAATTCTGCAGCTGTATCCTAGCAGTTTCTTCCGAAATGGGTACGTAAATAATCATGTTTTTCGGGGGTCGTACAGCTCCTTGTGTTTCTCAACTTCCATAATTAATTTAAAGTCATCCATCCTAACTGCTTGCCTCAGACTTTCTGCCTCTCTGTCCTGTTCGCTCCGGTGAAAAGACACCCAAAACCACACACCCCTTCACGTGGTCACACACGCACACAAGTTCGATGTGTGTGTATGTGTGTGCGTGTTCGTGTGGTTTTTCTGCAGTGTCTGTTTATGAACACGTTGGACTATTGCGGAATTTTATTTTGAAATGCTTTATTTTGTTAACTTTACCGGCCTGCCTCTTATGTCTACGTTTGACTTCCTGGCAGAATTGACGCGATTCACCCGCGGCTCGCGAAAAAAATAGAGCCAACGCCGAAATGATCACTGCACGGCGCGGGCTGGAGCGCCGGCGCGCGCCGGCGCGAGGCGATTCGCAGCGCTTCGGCAGCCCATGTGGTCTATAGAATAGCTTAACAAGGGCACCAAATGAAGGCGGTCCCATTTTCGCGGCGCTTCCGCGGCCAGTGTGTCCCCGGTGTTAGTCATGTCCTAAGTTTGTGTTCATTATGTTACTTTTTCAGGTGAAGCCTATTATGTTTATATTTGTAGAGGTGAGAGAAAGAAAAAAGAAAGAATGTTAATCAATGAAGACATATAACGAAAACCAACGATTTCTGAACATCATAAGATTAAAGGAAGTTCAATCCAAAGTCGGGGTGCAACAGCCTGACAGGAGCGTTCTCCTCAACTTTTATATTTGGTCTGTATAGCCTCTAGAAGGTTCTGGTTTATAGACCTGAGGGCTCGGGTTGGGAGCATAAAGCTTTAACAGTTCGGTAATATAGAGAAGAGCTTAACCATGTGGAGCCCTGAAAGTTATAGTCAGGATTTTAAAATGAATTCTAAAGTTAATGAGTAACCAGTGCAGAGACATCAGAATAGGAGTGATGTGTGCTCTTCTGTTTGCTCCAGTAAGAAGCCTCGCTGCTGAGTAAAAGTTAAAGTCCCACAGTTGTCACCAGAGGTGGAAAGAGTACTAAAATGTTGTACTTAAGTACAACTATAATTACTTTCATGAAATTTTACTCAATTACAAGTAAAATTACCTACCTCAAAATGTACTCAAGTAAAAGTAAAAAGTAGCTTATTTCAAATGTAGGCAGAGTAAAAGTTACTTAGTTACTTTTTTGACTGTGCAAGGACGGGCTCTTCTGAATAGTTAAAAAAAGACAATGGGTTATAAATGTCAAAGTGGCCGTTTTTTTAATTAAATGAACAAATATGCATATTGAAGTACAAATGCAGTTACACTGCAAACTAGTAACATAAATTAGGTTATAGTCACAAGCCCATGACTTTTCCCTGAATGCTTATTTAGAGCAGCTGATTTTTAAAGTTAGCAGAGTTCATCTTTGGTAGTGGGTTCACTCACTCATTTAAAGATATTGGCCAGAGGCAAAATTTGTTTGAACAGCATGTGTAAATGTGTATTAAAATCTCAGATGAAAAAGGTTTTTGGGTTTTTACGGCTGGAATTGGAAGAAAATCTGATGTTTGTGACCGGCGCAGGAAAAACAGAAACTAACTTCCGGTCTAAGCCCTGGGCAGCTGGTGACGTTTCACATGGAGCTCTGCTGAAACAGCTGTAGTAAAGAACGCCTGGCTCCGCTGTTTCTGCGTTAGCGTTATAGCAGAGAACAATGTGTCATCAATCAGATGTAGCTTCTGAAGCCTCTACTAGTCCATCAGATTTGTTTTTTCTCTGGGATACGGCGACGAGAAGGGATATTAGATTACTGGAGAAGTTCAACCGAACTCCGACCCCGCCAGCTGGATATCACTTCCAGAGGTGCAGACATGTTTTAGACCGTTTGACTCAGAAGACCTGCGACCTGATTTGGACATAGAGGAGGATTCTGTTCATCTTCAGAACCAAAATCGGTACAGTTTGTTTACTTTTCTTAAAAATTTCATTTCTGTGCTCCACTGGGAGCTCTAAGCTGACAAATTTTCAGCTGGTTTTCAGCTCCATCACGTGTCCCAATATAGTTCAGTAAGCTACAGTTTTATTATCTAGTTTACACTCATGACAAATGGTAAATGGTAAATGGCCTGTATTTGATATAGCGCCTTCTAGAGTCCTGGAACCCCCCAAGGCGCTTTACAACACAATCAGTCATTCACCCATTCACACACACATTCACACACTGGTGGGGATGAGCTACAATGTAGCCACAGCTGCCCTGGGGCGCACTGACAGAGGCGAGGCTGCCGAGCACTGGCGCCACCGGTCCCTCCGACCACCACCAGCAGGCAACGTGGGTTAAGTGTCTTGCCCAAGGACATAACGACAGCGACAGACTGAGCGGGGCTCGAACCTGCAACCTTCAGATTACGGGGCGAGCACTTAACTCCTGTGCCACCGTCGCCCCGCAACAACTCTGAGGGGGGTAAATTTTTTTCTCACTCTTCTGTTTAAGTGTATTAAAAGCCTAAAATTCTGTATAATTAATGAGCATCAGACCCAAGTGACCGCAGAGCTAGCACCGGGGAAAGGCCTCAGCCTGAGCCTCGGCCTTGCCTGAAAACTGTTCCGCCATTTTCAGTCTTTCAACTTAGACCATTAGTCGTAGCGTTTGTGCGTTCTTTTTTTGGATATTTTTAGTGCAATTGTTGGACAAAATGACTTGCTGTTGCATTAATTGCACTAATAGAGCGTCCAAGGAGTCTCCACTTCACTTTTGTCGGTAAGTAAAATTATATTTATGTATTTTAGGTCACTGCCAAGCTGAGCTTAGATTTTAACATGTACTGTTTAACCATGAAATTTAAATGTAATAGGGTAAAACCCAATGCATTTAACATAATGCTGCACTTTAGAAAATGGGTTGCAATATAACCTTTTGGTGGAGCTGGGTTCCGACTATCGGCTTGTGGAGCTCTCGGGAGACCTCTTTTTTTCCACCCGTTTCTCCCCTCCCCGCAGCTCGGCGCATCTCTGATCGCCGCAGCTCCTGTCTGCTGCGCGGGCTGCCGGCTTGTGGAGCTCTCAGATGGAAATCAATGTTTTCCACCCGGTTCTCCCCTCCCCGCAGCTCGGCGCATCTCTGTCTAATTGTGGCTCCTGGCTGCTGCGCGGGCTGCCGGCTTGTGGAGCTCTGGGCTGGAAACCACCCGGTTCTCCCCAGCAGCAGCTCTGCGCATCTCAGATCGCAGCAGCACTTGTCTGCTGTTTGGCTGCCGGCTTTCAGCAGCTTTCGGGAGACCTCTGTGTTCCACCCGGTTTTACCCAGCGGTCAGCCCGGCGTATCTCTGACTCAGGAGCTCTGGTGTTGTGCACAGTTAACTCCGGTTGTAGCTAGGTTGCTACCTCCGTTAGCTTAGCTCCCACCTTTGGGTTAGCTTCAGGTTAGCTTGTAGCTAGTTCAACCGGGTGTCGTCAGTTGATCCCAGCCTTACAGCCCCACCCTCAGCTCCACCTCTCTTCCCTTTTGTGGCATTGTCTGGGCTTGACGGAACCTGTGACATGGTCAAAATGGCGGTAGTGGCCACCTCCCATTTCCCCTCAAAAATGTGTTATTGGAGCCAATGGAAATGAATTGTCCAGTATATATGTCGATGGTTGCAGCCCATCCATTTTCTTCAACTTATCTGGAGTTGGGTCACAGGGGCAGCAGTCTTAGCCGAGAGGCCCAGGCTTCCCTTTCCCCAGCCACTTGGGCCAGCTCCTCCAGGGGAATCCTAAGGCGTTACCTGGCTAGTCGAGAAACATAGTCCCTTCATGTCCTGGGTCTTCCTTTAGGTCTCCTCCCAGTTGGACATGCTTGGAAACATACCCACAGCGTGGCGTCCACGAGGGATCCTTTGTTGCAGCCATACTCTTTAAAACAATGGACAAGACACACAATGTTGGATATGATTTGAACGTCTTATTTCAACAAACAAAATGTTTTGGTTCTGGAAAGACGAACATGGTGAGGACTAAGTGATGATTTTTGAAGCTTGAGTATAGAAGCCCAAACCAATTAGATAGCTAACTGAATATGTTCACATTCAGCCATTTAAAGTCTGTAGTCATAACACGTCAGTCATAAGCTAGATGAGGTGACTGATTTTTTAGAACCTGAGTGAAAAGAAACCATACACTCCCTTAAGTCATCAGTTCTTCACTTCAGAACCCTTTTTAAGAGATCCAACAAGAACAGTTCCCTAAACAGCAGAAACAAATGATCCTGGCTAAAGCAAATCACGCGCACTGATGTAGAAACAGCATTACAAGTAATTACCATCTCTGTAGAAATTATACACCTGCAAGTATAACAATGTAATTATGTGATGGTAGTGTGAGTTTTAGCTAACTTAAGACTGGAGCATGAAAAACTGGATGTTAATGAGTATTTGCATGTTTCCTGTCTGATTCCAGCGGCTGACCTGAGCTTAAAGCACTGGCACCACAAAGAAATCACAAGAACGTGTCACTGTAATCAGGGTTGGCTCGAACATTATTACACATGTGTAATTATCTTGACAGGCAACACACAATTTCCACCTCCACATGAAGAATGACTATCTAGCACAATCCTTCATTTAGATTAGCCTAAAGCCAATGGAAGCTGGCTCAAACCATTAGATCAGAATCAACTTTATTGTCATTTCCCCAGCATCCAGAAGGATAGACATTTGTCTCCGCAGTACAGCCTGACCAAGGTTAAACACACACATGTAGAACAAAAACAGAAACAGGGAGACCACGAGAGCAGCCATCAAGTTGCTCGTTTTCAGCTATAGAAAAGGGTTACAGGAAGATAGAAGGGTAAGGGGAAAAAAGATATACCATTCATAGACCCGACAGGAGGTAGGTTTTCTATGCAAACAAAACCCCCACCTCAACATATAAGCACAAAAACATATGACAGTTTACAGACACGAGTCTCATGCGACCATCTGTTCTGTTGCTCACCATTAAAAAAAGTTTTTATCTCCATAGATTTTTGTGAACACAGCAACAGGTGAATTAAACAAAAAAAAGTTAAAATACAATTTTAATTAACATTTAAAATTACTGAAATATATTTTTCTGAAATGGTTCTGCTTGTAAATTGAGTTAAATGTTTAGCATACATACTGTTTTTGTTGTTTTATTTTATTTTTTATAAAAACAAAACAAAAAAAAAGCAGCAATGCAATGCATCGCCACAGGCCACCCTCATCAACATTTTCTGGAGGCGCCCCTGCGAGTGGCATGGGACACCCCAGACAAGTCATCGGTCCATAACAAATAAAAACAACAACACAACAACAAAACCGGTACGATTCTCTTTTGTTTCGTTGTAGTTGAGAGGCGGAACTTTGGATGTTTTGCACATTTCAAAAAGCATTAGAATCTGGAAAGGAGAGTGGACTCAGCCAAAACTTGAGGAAAATCGCCCAACTTCATTTATGTTTGAGTTTGAGGAGCATAAGGCCAAACAGCATCTATAAACAGCTTTTCTCCCTCACTTGATGTGAAGCATCAATTCCTCCGGTGCATCTGGGGAAGCTTAAAAGAATGCCCGTAGTTTGCTTGAAGCTTAACGTGGGACTGTACGTGTGTGCGCAGCAGATATACACACACTGGTGCGTTGGGTTTCTATATGTTGTTATGAAGTGCAGTGGAGCAAGAAGGACTTATCTAGCCCTGAGGTTTGAGTTAAGTCCTGGCAGCTACGGAGGGGAAAATGACTGGAAGCACCTGGACACAATGTCAATATTGGCCAAAGCAAAAACGGGTCAAAGGTAATTTAACCTCGAGTTTTAAAGCGAGTGGTGCACCATCTGCAGAAGCATTCATCAAGGTTTGCCCTACAACCTCCAATGAAATGCATGCTAATACACAAAAATCTAACGGATAACATAAAAGTGTCAATGATATGAATCTATTTTAATGAGTTTCACACAGCCCACTCATTTGTCTTGTCACGTAAAAAATGAGTTTGATAACATCTAGTAATGTGGCAATGGCATTATTACATCTATTCTGTTCTTGGAGAATTAAAGAGTCAAGGTCTTTTTATTTATAATTACAAAGTTTATTCTACCTAGAAAATAAGACTTTCATTGTAATATTTTGATGTGTTGTTTAGAGACTTAATAAAGAATAAATGGCTGATTCATATTTATAGAGCCATTTAAGTTTCATTTAAAGGTTTTTCTAAAATGTGACAACCAATATCATCCCAAAAGTCCCTATTACACATAATGTTTTTAGTGTTAAAGGATTTAAAACAAACACAGCTTTATTCTTAGTAAATTCAATGAACTGATGATTGGTTTTAACTTGATAAACAAGCTCACTAAACAAAAATGCTTTTACTAAACAAGGTCGTCTGACCATACACGTTATGATAGGAAGGAATCAGTACAGTGCCACAGCGCCTGTCCATCCCATCCCATAGAATACCCTCACCGCCACCATGAGCAACTCGATCAACGTAGACGTCAGCAAACCGCTCACCCATGCGACAACGCACTACCATCTGCCCTAAACAGTAAAAATAGAGATTAATCCATAAACAGAACGCTTCTCCTCTGTGTCAGACGCCATTGAATGTGAGCATTTGCCCACTCAGTTTGGTTACGACAAACTGCAGTCAGGTCCCGACTTCAATGAAGATGACAAGCTTGCAGATTTTCCAGCTTTCCTGACACAGTTTCTGGCCGTTTCTGCAGATATTTTTGGGTCATGTAAACCGATTGTTGTTGCAGCTGTCTGGGTGGCTGGTCCCAGATGATCATGGAGGTGAACATGCTGGATATGGAGGTCCTGGGCTGGGATGGCTACATGTGGCCTGTGGTCGTTAGGCCAATCTGATGTCTGGCCAAAATCTGCAAACCATTTTTAAAGACATCTTATGGAACAGAAATAAGAATTGATCTAACGAGCAACAGCTCTGATAGACCTTACCGCAGCTAGCATGCCAGCACACTCCCTCAAAGCTTCTATGGCATTGTGCTGTGTGAGCCTTTTATTTTGGCCAGTCTAAGGCACACCTGTGCAGACTCCATGATGTCCAATCAGCACCTTGATATGCCACACCTGTGAAGTGGGCAAAGGAAAAATTCTCTTTAACACAGACTTGTGATCAACATTTGAAAGTTATGGGTTCTTTATAGAGAAAATGTTTCATGTTTTTGAGTTCAGCTCCTGAAAAACGGGAGCAAAAACAAAAGTATTGCGTTTATAGATTTGTTTGGTGTATTTACCCATTCAATGGTGTCTTTGAATTTGATCTGCCATTGAAATAAAACTGTCAAGCTGAAATGTTGGAAACCTGATGGAGAGGGGAAGCTGTTATATGTAGGGGAGATGAAGTCAAAGAGAAGGAGGTGAACGGAAGCACAGCTAGTCAATCACCAGACAAACATGTTGTCCAACAGCTTTGTGCTGCAGACCAGATCAATACTTATAGATGCCACGTTAAGCTGCTATTGCTACAGAATGAGGGTCAGTGACATGAATGAGGAGAACTGGAAGGTTTGAGGCTCGACACAGAATAACGATGATTAAAATCCCAAGAAAGACTTTTTGACAGCAGGTAGTAAAATATTTTGTGTTTCAGATGGTTCAAATCTTGCAGAGGCTTGCAAGATGATTTAAACTGGGTGACTAAGACAAGTAGTAGACTTTCTCAGTTATTTGAACCATTTACTGTTTGGAACGGATATACTTTTATGAAAATCTTAATGACTGATTAGTTTTAAAATATTTGGTTTCTATCTGGTCTTATTCACATGTCTATAATAACTTCATAAAGCATGTTAGGTCACAAATGATTCACTTTAACCAAATATCAGCTTGATCAAAAGCCCACAGTTCCTGCTTCAGCATAGGATGTAATAATTTTAACCAGAAAATAGTCTTTGGTACTTTTTCCTACATGATTTCACCAGAGTATGTGGACTATGACCCGGTTAGACTGCATATCTCTTTTATGAGTAACTTTTTAACAGCTTTCTGTGACTTTTGACTTCATTCTGCCTGGTATTTTTTCTGTTCAAATAGACTTTCATTCTTGGTAAAATCCACACACAGATATCACATTTAAAATGTAACATCTGATTTTGACTTGGTGGCCATTTTCTTATGAATGCATGAACCCCGCAGCCACCAGATTTAGGGGGTTAATGTGGTTATTATGAGGCCACGATGAGTAAAAGTCAAATGGAAACATAAGAAAATATAACTGTACACTGCAATAACTGGTTCCTAAGAAATTGAAATATAATTAGATATTTTCTTGAATTTTTTATATATGTCGTCAATCGTCTTCCTCCGCTTATCCGGGTCTGGGTCACGGGGGCAGCATCCTAACTAGGGAGCTCCAGACTGACCTCTCCCCGGCCACCTCCACCAGCTCCTCCGGCAGGACCCCAAGGCGTTACCGGACCAGATTGTAGATGTGACCTCTCCAACGTGTCCTGGGTCGACCCTGGGGCCTCCTGCCGGCAGGACATGCCCGAAACACCTCCCCAGGGAGGCGTCCAGGAGGCATCCTGACCAGATGCCCAAACCACCTCAACTGACTCTTTTGAATCCGGAGGAGCAGCGGTTCTACTCCGATTCCCTCCCGAATGTCCAAGCTCCTCACCCTATCTCTAAGGCTGAGCCCCGGCCACCCTACGGAGGAAACTCATTTTGGCCGCTTGAATCCGCGATCTCGTTCTTTCGGTCATTACCCAAAGCTCATGACCATTGGTGAGGATTGGGTCGTAGATCGACCGGTAAATCTAGAGCCTGGCTTTCTGGCTCAGCTCCCTCTTCACCACGATAGATCGGCTCAACGTCCACAGCACTGTAGATGCCAAAACAATCTGCCTGTCGATCTCCCGATCTATCCTACCCTCACTCGTGAACAAGACCCCGAGATACTTACACTCCTCCACTTGAGGTAGGACCTCTCTCCCGACCCGGAGTTGGCAAGCCACCCTTTTCTGTTCGAGAACCATGGTCTCAGATTTGGAGGTGCTGATCCTCATCCCAGCCGCTTCACACTCGGCCGCAGACATACCCATCAAGAGTTGAAGGCCAGAGCTGGTTGAAGCTAGGAGGACCACATCATACGCAAAAAGCAGAGATGAGATTCTCCTGCCATCAAACTCGACACACTCCACACCACGGCTGCACCTAGAAATTCTGTCCACAAAGGTAATGAACAGAACTGGTGACAAAGGGCAGCCCTGGTGGAGTCCAACCCTCACCGGGAACAGGTCCGACTTACTACCAGCTATGCGGACCAAACTCACGCCCCTCTTGTAAAGGGACTGAATGGCCCTTAACAGAAAGCCACCCACCCCATACTCCTGGAGCGTCCCCCGCAGGGTGCCCCTGGGGACACGGTCATAAGCCTTCTCCAAATCCACAAAACACATGTGGATTGGTTGGGCAAACTCCCATGACCCCTCCAGCACCCTTGCAAGGGTATAGAGCTGGTCCACAGTTCCACGGCCAGGACGAAAACCACATTGCTCCTCCTCAACCTGAGATTAAACTATCGATCGGACCCTCCTCTTCAGTACCTTGGAGTAGACCTTTCCAGGGAGGCTGAGGTGTGTGATCCCCCAATAGTTGGAACACACCCTCAGGTCACCCTTCTTAAAGATGGGGACCACCACCCCGGTCTGCCACTCCACAGGAACTGCCCCTGATGACCATGCAATGTTGCAGAGACGTGTCAACCACGACAGCCCTACAACATCCATAGCCTTGAGATACCCAGGACGAACCTCATCCGCCCCCGGGGCTCTGCCGCTGTGTAGTTGTTTGACTACCTCAGCAACTTCTGCCCCCGAGATTGGACAGTCCATCCCCAGGTCTCCCAACTCTGGTTCCTCCTCAGAATGCTCAAAGGTGGGAATGAGGAGCTCCTCAAAATATCCTTTCCACCGTCCGACTATAGCCCCAGATGACGTCAGCAGCTCTCCATCCCCACTGTAAACAGTGTGAGCGAGTTGCTGCCTTCCTCTCCTGAGGCGCCGGACTGTTTTGTCAGAACCTCCTTGGAGCCGATCGATAGTCTTTCTCCATGGCCTCACCAAACTCCTCCCACGTCTGAGATTTTGCCTCGGCAACTGCCACTGCTGCACCCCGCTTGGCTATCCGGTACCTGTCTGCTGCCTCCGGAGACCCACAGACCAGCCATGCCCTGTAGGCCTCCTTCTTCAGCCTGACGGCTCCCCAAACCTCTGGTGTCCACCAGCGGGTATGGGGGTTGTTACTAGGGATGAGCCGGATACTCGTTTCAGATGAGTATCCGGCACGGATAAAGCATTTTTGACGAATACGAGCATGAAACGAGTAAACCTCGTAAATATCTGTAATCGTGCTGTAGGAAAATCCTCATTGGGTAACTGACTGTCTTCACGCTCTGTGATTGGCCAGTCACATAGAGTGCCCGCCCCTCCCTACACACAAAACTTTCTAGCCGGCCTGGAGCGCAGTACGTCCAGCTCATCCACGCACACACACAGACAGTAACAGATCTCGCTGTAATTGCTTCATTGTTGCTCACATTTCTTCAGTTTTCCCTAGGTTTTCTTCAGCTCGCCTCTTTTTCGGTTGAATATTTAAAGTTACTTTTTTCGTAATTTACATGGTGCATTTGACAAGACAGAGCTGACGTGCTGCATCAGTCACTCACTACCTCCACTCCGGTTGGGTTTTTTATTTTTTTAACTCCATCTCTCTCCCTCTCACCCTCTCTATCTCTCTCAGACACACACACCTTAATCAGCATTGTTTTGTTTAACTTTGTGTGGGAAAATGCCAAGAACGTTGAGAAAAAAATCAGTTTAATCAAATTAAAATAAAAAAATATACATAAAGTTGTGTCTGGTTCTAGCATTTCATATTTCCTAGTTCCTACTGCATGAGTTCAGATGTATTAATCCATGCACTTAAATATTAATGTTCTGATTTTATTGAAACACTTGTTCTGTAATAGTTTCTTTACTATTGTGATAAAAAATATTTAATCTCAATTCTGAGGCTGCTCTGTTAATAGTTTTCAAATAAACAATACACATATCAACTTCTGATCATTCCATATCAATTTCAGACTTAAAATAATATATTGATTTAAACCACACCCACTTCCTGTTAAACCACGCCCACTTCTGGGTCATGCCACGCCCATTCCGAGTACAGATGCAGATACAGATAATTTAGTTGGTTGAACAGATACAGACACAGATACAGATAGTGGTGTACTCGCTCATCCCTAGTTGCCACCACGACTGGCACCGGCCACCTTGTGACCACAGCTAGCAACAGCCGCCTCAACAATCGCAGAGTGGAACAAGGCCCACTCGGAGTCAATGTCCCCCACTGCTCTCGGGACTCTGCCGGAGGTGGGAGTTGAAGACCGTCTTGACAGGTTCTTCTGCCAGGCGTTCCCAGCAGACCCTCACTATGCGTTTGGGTCTGCCAGGGCTACGCGGCATCTTCCCCTGCCATCTGATCCAACTCACCACCAGGTGGTGATCAGTTGACAGCTTCGCTCCTCTCTTCACCCTGGTGTCCAAAATATACGGCCTCAGGTCGTTATACATGTCATTATTTAATATAAGGTAAACATTCTTAAACTTTCTTGTTGAGTCATAAAATCTGCCAGTAGGGTAAGTACATGTTGCTTGGCTTAATGAACAGACCTGAATTGGAATGGTTATTATGTGAAGTGCCTTGAGATGACTCTTGTCGTGATTTGGCGCTATAAAAATAAAATTGAATTGAATTGAATTGAAATTCCTAAAACTAGCTAAAGACTATGAAGTTAGACTTATTGGCTAGTTTTAAGAATTATAGCTGCACAACTTCCAACATTTTTTTACTCAAACAAGAAATTTACGATAATTTTTAGGAAGATTTACCCTATTTTAAACAATGCGATTTTTCTAGAGATTTTCTTTTTCAACAAAAACTTTGATGAAACGTATAAAATTGAGGCTTTTTTAACTTTCTCATAAATCTGTTTTTGCAGTGTTTATTTCAATACTCTGCAACAACTGATTTTCAAGAAAATAAAAAAGGCCGTATTTTTAGTCGAAAAATTTTCCTATTTGTTAAACCAGCACTACTTTTAATAACATAAATATTCCTAAAAGTGTGGTTTACTCGTTTGTTCAGTACATTTGGAGTATACTCTTGTGTAAATCGTTGCCTTATGAGTCATTAAAACACTATGATGCTCTTGTTCTGAGATGCAGAAGTTTGTTGATGCAGAATTACTCATTATTATTAATGATATGCACACACCTAGTTTTTGATTGGCTAACAAAACACATTCAGCCATGTTGCAAAGTAACTATCACCAAAACACTCTTTGCTCTTTCTCGTTGCTCCCAAAAAACAGCCTTCCTGTGAGTGGGCATGAGCCACGATGGGTGAGTCCGTTAATGCAAATTCACGGTGTGACATGCTCAATCTGCATGGAAAATGGTTTTGCAGTCAACCACACCTTTAAATATGATCCACATTTTCCTGCCTTGAGTAAAAATAATCTGCCATGTGTTACAGCCAAGGGTTGTAAGTTGTTTTATGCTCTGTATGTTCATGTTGTTTCTTAGTGCAGGTGCCCACATCTGATTGGTGAACCAGTGGCCTGTGGAGTGCCCTGATTGGATGATTGATGGGAGCAGACCTTTAAGAGGGATGTCAACGCCACCTGCAGCTGACCCTCATTCTCTGCTCATCCCAACCTTCCACCACCCACTTAGTGTGTCCTGTGTTGAGTGCTGTGCAAAGACCTGTTGTTAAACTTCAGGAAAGCAGGGGTGAACCTGCCATTTTATTTCTCCATTCAGTTTTCTCCTGTGTTTGTAATCAGGGAGGTAAGTTTGGTTGTATTTATTTTAATTTGTAGGTAAGATGATTATTTAATTTAGGGGTATTTCTGTTTGTTGTTTTGGCCTTTGGGTCGCCCTGAGTTATATATGTCATATTTATCCTCCCTCGCTTTTAGTTAATATAGAACTTGTAAATAAAAATCATTGTAGACAAGGCAAACTGTGGTGTGGTACTTGGGATCTGTGGCAAATGGGAATCCACCTTCATGTTGTGGCCTGGCCCCTCCTAGACAGGTTGTAACACATGAAGTAAGCGGTAAGTAAGTGGCTAGAGTAAAATCTTAAAACTAGGAAAACAATCTAACTTTTGATACCTAAATGTTCATATTTAGGAGCATTTATCATATTTCAAGTAGTGCTGCTTTTGAAAATCAGTTTTTGCAGTGTATAAACTGGTACTTCATACTGGTGAACAATTTCACTGGTGTAACGTGCTGCAGAGGAGACCATCCTGACAAATGGAAGATGAAGACCTTGATTTTGATCACCCTCAGCTTCAGCTGGTGTGTTTTCTCTGTCGTTGCTGGTGTTCTGATGTTATGAAGTCTGCCGGAACTCATGACAAGAGTTAAATCAATAAGACTGAATCCTTCTCATACTAAAACATGAAAATACACATCGTTTGTAAAACGTCACATCTACTGCTTTAATGGATCTTAGATTCTGCTGTTGATCAGATTCACATTTACATTTCATCTAGCCAGCTTATTTCCCCACAGCCTCACGTGTAAGATTTACTATTTAACACACTGCTCCTGATTTATGATTTGCCATCTGACACATGACCTAGTTGATTGATGTCAAACACATCTAGAATAATAAAACCAGAGTTGATTCACTGAGTTGATGATTAGCTTCATAAAACCACCTTAACTGAAAACCTCCTTCATGCACTGAAAAGAAAAAAGCAGAGATTTTCTTCTCTCATATATTTTCAAAGAGTACAAATTAAATCAGAAGTGGTGCTTTGATACTGACTAACACAATTATTGTCATATTTTATTCCAATTTCTGAAAACTGTATATTTACATTTTTAAAATTAAACGTCTCTGGACATGCATTTTGTCTGGATTTTATCTGTACATTAACCTAATGTTTTTTTTTTAGTGGCTCAGAATCCCACACGCAGGTTGTCTCCACTGTAAATATGTCTGTTTTATGGATGCATTAATATTTGGCAAGTTCAGCAAAACAGAAAATTTATTCCACTTTTTCTTTTTATGCTTTTGCAGCCTCACCAAAAATGTTCTATTTGTGCGTATGTGCTCATATAGACTGCATTTACATTGACCCTGGCACAACTGGAGCAGAATTTAAGTAGGGATGCCTCAGCTCCTCCACTAGTTGTTAACCGTCGCTCTCTTTTGAGCACTTGCAGTCCCACAGACCTACTGCACTTCCCAACTCACTCTGGAGCACTTGATGACTTCCGATGCACCGAGCAGCTCCTTGCTCACGCTCACTCCTGACCACAGGCAAAACAGTCAAGCAAACACATAAATGAAGCATTTGTCTGCAACCCCTCCTGGGTTGTGTGACAGGCAGCGGAGTCGGGGTGATTCCATCAACCTGACAGGCTGCTTCTTGCAGGAGAAGAGTTAATTGCTGTGGGACCAAAGCAGCCTTCAACATCCATCAACAAACCTCCTTCCTGCTCTGTGGGGTTGGAGGTTGGGTGAAGCATTGAGAGAGGGAAATAAGTGAGGGATACAGAAGGCAGGGAGATGTGAGAAACATCTGATTTCCTTTGACATCATGGGCAAATAACCTTCAAAATAAAACGAGGCTGCTGTGCTGCTCCACTGTGGAGTGAGCTGGATTAAAGTCAAGGGCACATAATAGCAGCAGCGACTTAAAAATTGTGTCACGGAAGTTCATTTTAACAAAACAGTTTTTTCACCTAGTAAAAATGTATTACTACAAACCATTCACGTGTTGAATAAATAATTAATGAATGCTGCAATATTAGTGTGACAAAAACCTTCAGTGGTCTGTACAAAGTAGCAAGAGGCTGCAAATTAGGAGAAAAAACATACAGATGGAGGGGGACATTTCCGCAGATGAGTTAACAATGTCTGCTCATGTTTGGAGACTAACGTAAATTAGGATGGGGCCACAAACAGGTAGACTTGTTGATGTTCTTTCACAGGTTTTAACAATTACAGCAGTGTGTCCCAACCCTGGTCCTCAGGGCTCACTGGCCTGCATGCTGTCCATGTCTCTGCTTCAGCACACCTGATTTACATTGGCTCCTCAGGAGGACATCAAGTGC
Organism: Nothobranchius furzeri; assembly: GCF_043380555.1. Taxonomy (NCBI): domain Eukaryota; kingdom Metazoa; phylum Chordata; class Actinopteri; order Cyprinodontiformes; family Nothobranchiidae; genus Nothobranchius; species Nothobranchius furzeri. The sequence continues at coordinate 64,237,481 of NC_091748.1, forward strand.
TGCAGGTGCCTGTTAATCACTCACTCATTTTATTTAGGGTCTTAAATGTAGTTTTATAATTAGTTTAACTACTAGTTTTTTTCTTTTATTTTTACAGGGACTGTACAACAAAACATTATCACCATAAGCAACAGATGCAGTGTACATAAGGCTTCTAGCCTGAGGTTACTTTACAGCCCTTGTCCCTGGTTAGGCATTTCTATCCAAACAGAATTAAAATAACAGATATATACATACAATGTGATTGCAAGTTACACTTATAAAATACATAAAACGATACTAAAATATCTAAAATCTACACATTCAGATTAAATTTCAATGTTTCAATGCTCACAATGTTGTTATTTCAACCAGTGCTTCCGTTTTTGTGTGAAAAGCCCCAAGTCTGTTAGTTAAATGTAATTTGATAACGCGAGTACATCTCTGAGGGCATCCATGTTGTAGTGTCAACACAGGTTGTCAGCATTTTTGTCGTACAGTGACATAAAACCTAAAACTCATTTATGTCCTAAAACTTTTACACAGAAACACTTAAAACAGGGAAAAGGCAAATTTTCAGTTTGGTGGGCGTCTTTAAAAAGAGCTTGTATAAAACATATTCCTATATAAGAAAACTGCTGAGGGTTAAGGGAACTGATGGTTCAAAGCTATGATTCTGTGTAAGTTTGGCAACTGTACTGAAAAGAAATGTAGGATTATTTTTATTCATGATGATCACATGACCCCAATCCTGGCAGTCTTGCATTGGCTGCCTGTTGCCTTTCAGATTCATTTTAAGATCCTTTTATTGGTTTTAAAACAGTGAATGGACTGACGTCGCCTTATCTGACTACGTTTGTGAAGGTTCTCAGTCATCCAGGTCGTTGTAGTCTAAGGAGCTTTGAAAGAAAAGCGTCTGGACTTCTTTGAGTTGCTTGAAGACGTTTCACCTCTCCTCTGAGAGGCTTCTTCAGTTCTAAGGTCAAATGGTGGAGAGTCCCAGATTCAAACCCAGTGGGAGTTTCCCCCGAAAGGGAACAAAAGACCCCCTGATGATCTTCTGCATAAACACATGAGCCAAGGTGTGAGGGTGGGTGTGGGTCCTATTCAGCCAGAGTTTCGGGTGAGCTCATTGTGAAGCCTGGCCGCACCCTATCATGTGAATTCCTGAGGTCAGATGGCCCAGGGTATGCGTGGGCGTTGAGGCATCTGGGAAAGGATCTCAAAACTGGATCATATGGGCCATTCCCATCTGTACCGGGTCGGCCCAGGCCGGGTAGCCCCAGTCGGCCCCAGCCTGGCCCGGTTGTTTCCACACATCCTTGCTTAGGTATGCAAGGAATGCAGTCAGAGACACTTTCAGCTTCTGGGTAATCAGCATGATAATGAATGATAATGAATTGAGCATGCCTTAAGCCCATGTGGGCTGATTCTACCCACCAATCAGAGGCTTGCTCTAATGGAAGGTGTGAATTTGCTGTCAGCATTGGGTGTGTTGGCCCTGGTCGGCCTGAAGCAGACCCCCTCGAGAAGAGGGCTGAGAATGAGCCTTGGTCTGCCCGGGAAAATACCAGGCCACCCAGATATGTAAACAACCTACGCTACCCGGCCCGGGCCGACCCGGTACAGGTGGGAATGGGGCTATAGATGGCAGACAGTTGGTGTCGTAAACCACCGCCTCTGTTCAAAGATGGTTGCTCACAGTTGACATAAATGGCTTCCTTTACTCCTCTTTCAAACCATCTGTCCTCACTGTCCAAAATGTGAACGTTGGCATCATCAAAAGAGTGACCTTTGTCCTTTAGATGCAAATGAACTGCTGAGTCCTGTCCCGTGGAGGTGGCTCTTCTATGTTGTGCCATGCGCTTGTGAAGTGGCTGTTTGGTTTCTCCGATGTAGAGGTCTGGGCATTCCTCGCTGCACTGTACAGCATACACCACATTGTTCAGTTTGTGCTTAGGAGTTTTGTCTTTTGGGTGAACCAGTTTCTGTCTGAGTGTGTGGGTCTGAAGTACACTGGTATGTTGTGTTTGGAGAAAACCCTCCTGAGTTTCCCTGATACACCGGCTACATAGGGGATGACAAGGTTGTTGCGTCTGTCTTTCTTATCCTCCCTCGCTGGTGTCTGGTCTTCTTTTCTGTGCATCTTTGCTGACTTTATAAATGCCCAATTAGTATAGCCACATGTTTTAAGTGATTCCTTTATATGTGTGTGTTCCTTCTTTTTCCCTTCCGGCTTAGAGGGAACATGTTCTGCCTGGTGGTGTAGGGTCTTGATTACTCCAAGTTTGTGTTCCAGAGGGTGATGTGAGTCGAAGAGGAGGTACTGGTCCGTGTGTGTGGGCTTCCGGTACACTTCAATGTTGAGGTTGCCATTTTCTTCAAAGTGCACAGTGTGGTCCAGGAAAGGCAAGTTGTCCTTTATGTTTTCCCTGGTGAACTTGATGTTTTTGTCCACGGCGTTGATGTGCGTAGTGAAGTCTGGGAGGCAGCAGTGCAGGGGTTCTGCTGTCCTCCAGGCCTCAGTTTGTTTTCAACCCCTTTGTTTGGATGAGTGTTAAAGTTTAAACTCTGAGTGATAAAGAGGTATCTTTTTTATATTCTTTGATTAAAAAGGTTAACTTGGTTTGTTGCAATTTTATTGACTCCGGTTTGAAACACCTTTGGTTCGGTAAAGCTTTTAATATAAGTTTTTACCAGTTGTTTTTATAGTTGGTAATTTGTGTGGTGTTAACCTTTTAGAGAGTTTTTGTTTGTTTTGCATTATCATTATAATGCTCGCCATCTGTTTGCTCGATTTTAGAATCTTTTACAACAGTTAAAACCATTTTAAATCCACTGTCACAATTCTTCTGTTAACCCCCTTAACATTTTAACATCTCCTGTCGGGGACGTAACAGTCATTTTTGATTCATCATTACTGTAAAGCAATCAAGTCTTATTAAATTCACTTTAGATAAAGCATTTACTGTATAAAACAGAATATGATTGTAATTAATCTGTAAAGCTAGGAAATATTTGTATGCGCCAGAATAAGTCTCGTCTTCTGAAGGAGACGTCTTGTGACTTCTAGCAGATGAGGAAGTCAGGAGTTGGAATTTAATTGCTTTCCTCCCTGTGGCGAGGTTTGGCAACCAGACAGTCAACCTTTGGCACACCGATGAAGCTGGCTGTGGACAGTGTCCTACCATTTGCATTCCATGGCTTTTCCAAAGCTACAGTAGTAAAGAAAAAAGAGTCAGTGATGTTGTGTTTCTGTTAGCCAATCAGAGGCGAGATGTCCGAATCTCAGGAGATAAGACTCCAACTCCTGATGGCTGAAGCTATTGTCTCCCACAGCTGAGTTTGTTTCCTCAAATAAAGAATGACTTACAAGACGTTTATTCCTATGAAAAACCACTGCTAATGTATGAAAAATATGATTAAACTTGATAGGAAACGCCGTCACCATGAGGGCTCTAAATAAACTTACCTCTAAAGAAACTTACATTAGACAATCCTACCAAGTAAGGGGCATTAAGGGCACCATGTTCTACTTGGAAGCCAGTTGGGACAACTCGGATCATAAATTGGGGCTTTTGTATCGGTTGGATTTTCTTAGACTGATATTTAAGGGTGCTGCTTTTTCAAGGTGATGTGTTGTCAGAATGAAAGGTGATGAAAGTTCACTTTACGCTCCTCCTCACCATGTTTGTTTACTCCGAAGTCACGTCAAGCATTGGGCAATTTGCTTAGAGAGGGGATGAGTTATGGTTACTAATAAAGTACTTAATTACCTGAAAAAGTAGCCAATGCTTTAACTTTTTAAAAGAAAAACATAAAAAAACATGTGGAGGCTCTCTTAATAGAATATTCTGCATATTCTTTAAATACTGAAAAAAGTATTATAATACTAAAATTACTAAACAGACTAAAATGCAGAGGTGTGGACTCGAGTCACATGACTTGGACTCAAGTCAGACTCGAGTCATTATTTTGATGACTTCTGACTTGACTTGATAAAATCTATAAAGACTCACGACTTGACTCGGACTTGAACGCCAATGACTTGCGACTTGAATCGACTTGCATCTGTTGACTCGATGATGACTTGAGCATATTTGATATTTTAGCACAAAGTGGCAAGACATGGACAAAAATCATAAATCATTCTTCGTCCTGGGTTTGATCTTGTTCTGCTAAATGCAGCAGCACTTTGTTTAGAATCAGTTTCAGTTGCACTTCCTGCTTGTTTGAGCAAATAAATGAAGCTTTAAGAAGCTTTATTTGTGGTATTTATTTATTATCATTGTCATTAAATAGAAGTTGGACAGATGACTTGATTGTAACATTAAAACTCAAAGTTAAAGAGTTGGACTTGACTTGTACTTCCACTGACTTTGGAGTCGACTTGGTTGTCTTTGACTTGGACTTGACTCGAGACTTGACTGGAAAGACTTGTGACTTACTTGTGACTTGCAAAGCAGTGACTTGGTCACACCTCTGCTAAAATTTATTTGCAATTGTTTTATGTGAAACTAAATACTAATGGGAACCTACAGAAGGAACCACAGAAGGAAACCTTACTCTAAACATTTTAAATGTCAACATGTGATAAGAAACAAAACCCCATCAAATAAAATCTACTATTGTAAATAGAGTCATTTCTACAAGTTAACAGTGGAACATGGATCTACATGAGATTGCTTAATGTGATTAAAATTGCTCACAACAAATGTAGAAAAGCACTTTGCAGTTGTTTGTATATGTATCATTATGTGTTTCAGCATCTCAACTCATAATCCAGTAACATCATATCCATAAATAAAAATCCTAAAACATTAATGCTAGAATAAGTACAAATCGGATCGAGGACAACATACACGCCCAGAGATACTTTTACTAGTCAACTCTGTTTATATGCCACTCACAGCAAGGTTTCGAAAAAAGGGTCACAGAACAGTAAACAAACCATACCATATGATACCAGTAAGCAAAAAGTAAACACATCACAAATGCCTTAGGGAAAGCTGAGTGTGAATGTGCAAGAAAATGCATTTATACGATGCTTTACAATCAGTAATCGTGTTTTTTTTTCATGTATTTCCTCTTCAACAGTTATTCAGTCCCACTCAGTGACTGCCTTGTCTTAAGCAGGATTGTCTCTTCTCTTTGAAGTTAATGGCGACAGTGGAGGGGCGTGGGGGTGGTGGAGTCTATAAAAATGTAGTCTACAAAAAGTAACAGAGAGTAAGCAAAACGATTATGTACGTATAAGGAATATGCTGATGTCACTTCAGCAGGATATCGAACATAGTTTATGGACTTGAGAAACAGCTTGCTGAAACACACAGTTTGTGGAACAAAGTTAAAAGTAATTTCACATCATTTCTGTATGCAGCACTTTCTAAATGGAAAAAAAAAATCTTTTTTACTTCTACCTTCCTTACAGATGGTGAAAGCTGCCAATGCCACATTCAGTTTGTGTTAAAATGCTTCTATGATTGAAGATGATTGGGAATGCAAACACATTTTTCATCAGTTTAATGAGTCACTGATAGATTTTAGCTGGACTGGACATCCTGATGGAATGTTTACCGCTCAAAGTAAAATTTCTTTCATTATTTATTGTAGTGAGCAAACTCCTAGTTTTGTTCCAGTTATGACCCTTATTAGACAGCTTGTCCAAAAATAAATCAGTTTTAATCACTTTTTGCTACACCGTGATGAAATAAATGTGATCATTTCATTAGAAACCTATTGAGGTGGCGGATGAGAGCGAGCCAGTAGGCAAAGTTAAAAGTGTCGCAGCTGTAATTGAATCTCTTCATATGAGTGAAAACACGATGGCACAACTTCATCTGACTTGGAATTAACTGATTTATTGTCCTTTGTGTGATTATCTCAGTAATGGAACATATTTTTTACTTTTATTATGAGCTCTGGAAGCAGTTCACACAGTAATTGCTCATTTTACAGACACCTACAGCACCTTGGTATCCTTAGTTTCACCCAAGCTTTCCTCCTTCCTTTTCTTTCCCTTCTGAGGAGTCGAGATAAAGCGTTACACTCCAGAAGCATCAATATCTAGGGCTATCGGTGCTTTGCTGATGCAGACACTAAACAAACGGATAGCTTTTAGCAGATGTAATCAGAAAGATGTAGCTGACCTGATGGAGGAAGATAACCGGAGGGTACTGTGGGGTAGGGACCACACTGAGGGCTTTCCTTGACAGGGAAGAAAATGAGAGTAGCACCTGAACTCCTTGAGGTCTGGGTTTTTAAATGCATTTGTTTTCTTGCTACTTCTTTGGGGACATGGGATGTGATTTTATCACAGAGCTGTCAGCCATCCTCCTCCAATAACCTCTGTGCATTTAGCAAAATACCAAAAAATTATTATGGAAAATAAAAAAAACCAATTCTCGGACAGATTGTTTTTGTATGGCTATGGGAATGTACTGAAGTGGAGGTTCACTGAGAAACTGGTGATACTTGTTCTTTTTTAAATGTGATGGGCCACTCTGAGGTTCACATTCATGGTGAACATGAAAATAGTCTTCAACCCCTAATTCCTGCATTAGCCGCTGAAAGAAAACGCAGGGAAATGCTCGAGTCAGAAAAAGCCAGCAGAAAAGTTAGCCTTTTCTAGCCTGGCAAGCCAGACTAAATAAATGTATTATTTAAATATCCAGCAAGAACCAAACTGTCCTCACCAATGATTTGACCGCCTCTGCTAAACAACAAGCCATTCATTGTCTTGTTCCCCAAGAGGTGCAGAAAGGGAAAAATGACGTTTTCCTCGAGTCTTACCTCTGTAACGCATACGGCCAGTGAGACTGGCGGCGCATGCTGTCATGTGAGACTCACATGAGACAAACTAGCTGATTGTTAGCAGAGCCAAAGCTCAAAGGAAAACGTTCAAGTCGTATACAAGACTCCCGTGTTTCCAATGAGTGACACATGGAGCCAAAAATGAGTGAGTGGAACCAAGGGTCCAGAGAGGATGGCACTAACTGTTTAAAAGCTCACCAACCCACACAATCCGGTCGTCACAATAAAAGCACTGTACACCACATCCTGTCGAGTATGAATGCAGCGGTCTGAGGCTCTGCTTGTAATTTAACAGTCCCGGTCCATATTAGAACTCCACAGGAGACCAGCATGACTTCAGCCTCTCACAGAAGCTAGTCGACCGTGTGGGTACCCCGGTCCCTGGAGCCGTATTAGCTTCTTGGGTTAGCTAAGTTAGCTAGTAGCTACATTGGTCCATTCACAGCCCCACCCTTAGCTCCACCTCTTTTCCCATTTTTGGATTGTTTGGGCACACATGTGACATGGTCAAAAAATTAGTTGTCGGAAACTCCTATTTTTGGCTTGAACCTGCTGCACGCGGAACAATGGGCGGGCTATGTCCATATTTTTTATATGGCGATGGTCCCCATCAATGTCAAGAGCAAATCTGCACCAAAGGGTAGCAAAGGAGTTAAACTGCCATTTGCCAGTCAGAGAAAATATATCCGCATATCATGAATATCAGCAGAGAATATCCTGACTAGTATACGTTAACCGGTAGCATTAGCCACTTCACCATGCAGCAGAAGCTCCTCCAGGCTTGTGTTACCGTAATTTCCGGACTATAGAGCGCACCTCAATTTAAGCCTCACCAACAACAAAAAAAAAAGGTTTTCTACACACACACGTCGCACTCGAATACAAGCCGCGGCGCAGCAGCCACATGCAGGTCTCCGGCGCACAGGTTGAACGTGCTTGCAAGTTTAGAAAAGAAAACAGCACTGATAGCATATCTATTTCTGGATGGTTATAAAATAAAAACAGAACTGACACGTTATTACCGGTAATTTGCATGCATGTTTAGAAGAAAATAACAGCGCTGACACAGCATTAATAAGCCCTGGATGATTAGAAAATAAAAACTGCACACAAAACATGCCTGGTCAGTAAATAAAACGCACTTGATTACCAGAAAAAAGTCATTCGCTCTCATCTTCCTCTTGTGCACTAAAGCCATTAAAGTACTCTTCTTCAGTGTCGGAGCTGAACAGCCTCAGAAGAGCTTCGTCACATACCTATTCTGTGGCGATGTCAGTGTCGCTGTCCGTGTTGCTGTCATCATCCCCGGGTGAAGCTGGCTTAAATGAGTTCTTCCCGCTGCCGTCTCCAGCGCTGAACCATGGATTCATTCATGCCAAGCTTACGTGCGGCAGCACTATTTCCCTCCTTTACTGCCAGATCGATGGCCTTCAACTTAAATACGGCATCATATGAACTCACACGTGTAGTTACCGTGATGAGGGGGTATGGATTAGAAAAAAATTATTCGTCGTGCCGGCTGCTTGCATGTGCTAAATTAAAATTAGCACTTTCTTCGATTTCCACTTTTGACTTCCACCTGTTTCACTTTCTGCTAAAGCGCCCCCTGGCAGGTGAAGGAAAACCTTCAGTAAAGCCGCACCTCATTATAAGCCGCATGGTTCAAAGTGTGGGAAAAAAGTAGCGGCTTATAGTCCGGACAATACGGTATTTGTGAAGATGATGCATTCATGTTGCAAGTGGTAGAGTTGTGTTAATGTTATCCGAGGGGAGATGTCCAAATATCAGGAAATAAGACTCCAAAACCTGCCGTCTGAAGCTCAGCTGTGATGTGGGGATCTGCTAGTTCCTGGAAATGGTGCACCGGTATATTTTTTCACCTGAGTATGAATTACAAGGCATTCATTCCTACTAGAGACCTCTGCAAATTTATTGATTTAATGAGTGAACCACACTTTTTATGTCTTGCTAATGTCCCCCAGCATTCCCACCAAATATATAATCCCTCCTACTATTTAAATCTTGGCCATCCTCCCTTTCAAATAGGTTTTACTAATAACTCAAAACACTTGTGCTGAACAAAAAATAAAACAAACATAAATTTGCCTGTGCTTCGTAGCACACCATTGGTGCAAAAAACACATATTGCTCTTTTTACAAGCTATTTATCCCTTAAGGGCTGAAAAGATAACATTCAATGACTCCGTACTCCATTATAAGCCACTTAATATTCCATGCAAACCTGGCATTTGGCTTGATTGAGAGGCTGTCCACTGGCACTAATTGGTCAGTAAACATTTGAGCAGACACTCAGAGTGTGTTGGTGAACGTCATCGCTAGCTAGCCGTCTCATACAAAGGCTCCTTTCCACCCACCGTTTCTCTCTACCACTCTCTTTCCACAAGCCTGCCTCTTTAATGTATTTAATTGTCAGAGTAAAAATGTTAATTGCATTTCATTATATATAATTTATGTAGTTTCAGCTGAGGGAATCGTTAATACCCATCTAATTTGAATGGCATAGCCGGGAAGCAGCTGCTGATTGTGTGGGCATGCTCAGAGTTCATCTGTCAATTAAAGCCTAGGTATGATGGGCAGGTAGTGTTTTTCACACATCTAGTCAGTTTTTACACTTCTTTTAGAGTGTCAATACACAACGCTGGCTTAGGGAAAGTCCATGAAGCTCACTTAGTCCCTCTTTGCATTATTATTATTAATTATCCCTTAAAAAGCTCCTTTTTAAAACACTGGCAAGTTCTGCACAATTTAAATTAGGTTCTGGTAAGAAACAGATGAGTGTCTCAACAGTATTAAGCAACAAAAGACATTTAATGTTAAAATCTGGGTGAGCCTTTGTATTCTCATTCAGACACCAATGAATTCGATTATTTGGGCTTTACTAAGGTGTCCATGACAGGGATGACCTTCTACAGCATTGTCATTCTTCAAAGTTTTTTCACATTTTACACAATCAGATTATCATATCTGATTTAAAACCCATTGTATTATTGTCTCCCACTGCTGATTTGTTAAGTCATTTGTTATAGAGATCAACCAATTTGGGTTTTTCTAGTGCCGATACTGAAGGTTATGGTTAGCCAATAGCCAATATGTGCTGTTTTCATGGCCAATATCTAGATGTTTGCTACCTTACCTTCTTAAAACATCCCACTAATAACAGATGAGCAACTTTTCAGAACCTAATCAGTTTTTTAACTCTGAATTTAACTGTTGAATCTTAATTTAAGACGGCTCTCCCTTGCCCTGCCTCCAACATGCCTCCGTCTAAAAGGCTAGGTTATCTAGATTTATCTCTGTAGTTATGCTGCTATAGGCTTAGACTGCTGGAGGACATACTGACCACTTTCCACACTCTACTACTTTCTTCTACAATTTGCTCTTTAACTGTATTGTTTCCTGCTATTTCAGCTCTCAACTTTCTTTTTTCTCTAAGTGTTTTTCTCCCCAGAAGAAGCTACAATGATGTTCTGCTGAGCTGTGGTGGCCTCATGGAGGGGGCCATCGGCTTGAACACTGTTGCTAACCACTTAAACATTCTCCCTCTCCTGATAATAACATTTTACTTTCTTTGAAATTGATTGTGCTACTACTAGTTTACACATTTGATTATAGATTCACTAGGATAAATACAATAAAATGTATCTCTCACCAAATAGAATATTTACTAAGAAATCACAATGTAACCATAGAAACACCACTTGGTATATATGTTGTGGGTGTGGGTGGGTTGGTGTATGTGTGTGTGGGTGTGTCTGCTCTGTCTTCTCGATCGCCAGTGAGTCGTGGCGGATGGCTGCTTATACTGAGCCAGGATCCTCTGGATGTTTCTTCCTGTTAAAAGGGAGTTTTCCTCTCCACTGTCACTACATGCTTGCTTAGTATGAGGATTGCTGAAAAGTCACTGACACTAGTCAGTGACATGATGCAATTTGCTGAGTTCCTTGTATAGGGAATGTTTTACTGAGTGGCTTAATGAACTGACCTGTATTGGAATGTTCACTATGTGAAGTACCTTGAGACGACTCTTGTCATGATTTGGCGCTATATAAATAAAGTTGAATTGAATAGAATTTAATTCAATAAGTCAGTGAGACAGCAAAAAGCAAACCTGAACAAAGCTCTGAGAACCGTAGTTTAGATGAGGTCTATGGGAGACAGAAGATGAGGAGGTAAAGAGGGACTATGCTCCTCTTTCTCTTCAAAGAAAGGTGATAAAGGCATTGTGGACACCTCTGGATGCTTTGATCAATATGGCTGCAGTCCCTGTGAAATACAGTCTAGCTTGAGCACCAGAGAGTTTCATGTCCACTGATCTGATGCTGCAGAGTCGATGGAACATGAGGTGTTATTGCAATACAATGAGAAGATCTGCAAATAAATTTATTTGGGAATTAGGGTGGCATTAATCGCTGACGAAGATGAAAGACTGTGATGACTAATTGTAACAGCTTTCAGCTTGGATGATGAACTGCTAAAAGCTCAGATAAGTTGGGAGGAGCTTGAGGTTCAAACATTTAGCTCTGCAGTGCATTCATTTATAAATTCTTCATTAACCCTTTTGCTAGTCATGTGTTTTTGAAGTCCATTTTTCATGTTTGGAAACATTTAATTAATTTTGAACAGGGTTAGGGGAGGAAATGTCAGTGTTTGTTTAAATGACAAAACATTTTTTAAGAGATATTTTTTATGATTACATCAGATTTTCTATGGTGATTTATTAGGTTATTGAAGTTAATTATATTGATTACCATTAGGTGAAAATGTCTCATTTGGAATACATGTGTCATTATTATTATTAAAAAACATGAACCAGTCTCATGATGCAAGTGCTAAGTGTTCATTATAATGCTTCAAATTTGCAGTGGCCAAGTCACAGTAAAAAATTACCAGCTGATTACTTTTTAACTATGTGTTCATACTTTGACTAATAATCAAAATAACTACAAGTACGTAAAACATGGGTTTTATTTTAAAGGTAAAGCCATTACTAAACCACAGTATTTGTAGATTGTTTATACTTTGTTGTTATGGGGAAAGTGAAGATACTGTTCTGATCAATAGTTCTGATCCACCCTATCCCAATTGACCAACATTTTATATTTTGCATGGTTAGATCATAACAAGTTTCCAAGTAGAGCTTCAACAGGCATTAAGAAGAAATAAAAGTGAAACAAAATATTTTCTGAGCAGTAATTTATTGAAAACAATGCTTAAAATGAACCAATATGTTCTAAAGCTGATCAAAAGTTTGAGAGCACATGCCTTCAAAAGGCCAAATCTGTGCAAAAATACAGATTCATCTCATGAAAACACTTGCATCAAGCAAGTTGCAACAAACGTCTAAAGCGATAAACAATACCAGTGGAACAATTCCTTACTGAGTGCATGTTTGGAACCTTTAATTCGTATTTTCTTTGGCGGGGGGTTATTACAGGGATTTGGGGGGAGGGGGGGGGGGGGTTGTTACAGGGACTTTTGGAAGTGAGTTTTTAAACTATGAGCCATGAAAAAGTCTGTTTCAGTTCAAGCGTTTTCAGTAAATGATTTGCTCAGAAACTGTTTTGTCTCATTCCATTTGTAACGTGAGGAAATATGGGTTTTCTATCACAAAGGTGGTGTTGGACTCAGCTGTGTCAAAGCTGGGTCGCTGAGAACTTTCACCCACAGATTAAGACCTGAACGCCAGCGAGTCTGGGAGGAAACCATAACATCAACCACCTGCAGTCTACCAGAAGATGTGTTTACATGAGTTGTACCCAGACCAAGTCAAAACATAAAGTTTAAACTTCTTTTTCTTGATTTTAATGTTAAAATAACCATTATCATTTTGCTCATTATAAATGTGTTTAATCAAATGAATGGTTCTTATGCTTTGGGGTAATTATAATGGATTAATGAATCCACACTTAAGTAGATAATGTTGAATGTTTGGTACTGACCTTCACACTCAAGCACACAAACATTCACACACACCTTCCCACAGTAAAATCCAGACACATTTGATGACGCACATGTTTTTGCTTTGAGAAGAGAAAGGTTTTTGGTAAGTTTTCAGTCTTTTGATTCAGTTCGTGTTGGACAACGAGAGAGAACAGACCTGAAAACCAAAGGGGGGGCAGAGCCTGTTGGCTCGTTCTTCCCCCCTTTCACGCTGTTTCTGCCACGCCAGGCAGAATAGCTGAATCGCAACTTCTAACGCAGACTCATTACCGAGTCTTTTGATTTCTGAGTGAATTAACTTAAGAAAGCGCGTCGACAAAACGCTTTACCATCAAAGTGTACCGAGGACAACTCTGGACCGGGTCGCAGCGCATCTTTGTCTTCTCTGCCAGCCAAGGTGCCCTGGATGAAACATCCTAAGGTGACGCCCCGGATCCGAAAGAGGGTCCAAAAGAATTCGGTGAGACAGAACACGGTGTTTAGCGTTTTGATGCATCTTTTCCAACTAAGAGCCTAAGTTTATTCAAACCATCACTTTTCACTCAGACACCTGGTTCTTCCTGAAACAAAATCAGATGCACTCACGCACCCATCCCAGCTCATATCACTCTCACCATCACAACATTCTCAATCTTCATAAATTCATCAGAAGGTCTATTTGAGCCAGAACAGCATATCAACTGTTAAAGAGATTGTCCCACAAAGTTATCAATGTTGATTGTATTTCCTGTTTGTCAATTTCAAAATCATTAGTTTAATTTGAAGAATTAAAACTTTTAAACGTCAAACTGGTTTCCTCATTGAACTGAAACACAGACACTCAGATATTATCGGCAGTTTATGGATGAAAACAACCTTTGAGTCTTCTGAACAATATAACATTTGGTTATTGATTTATTAAAATTAATATTCCGAATTAATACGTAGCATGGTTTCTCTTCAATAAAAGAGCATAAATCCATAACGCTACATTTAATGGCGAGCGTATCCAGTCTTCTATATCTGCGATATGTCTGATTTCTTACATCTAAAAGCTACAAACAACGCTTTTCTCTGTGTTTCACTTTGATGTCTTATTTTGAACTTAACCGGAAATTGTTCCGCTCACTAAATTCTCCGACCTCAGAACCGAGACTAAATTCTCGGACACCTTTCGTCTCAGTGTGTTGACACTGTGGGCGAGCTATTGTGGAAAATATCTCCATTGCATGAGCGACTTATAGAAGCCGAATCTAAACGGAATGCCCGTAGGCACCTACTGTTGCTTGATTGCACGGTAAACGTCGTAAGCCGGGTTATGGCCGTCACGCGTTACTGCATTCAGATTGCGTGCGTTTTTTAAACGGAATGCTCGGTGACACCTGCCGGAGCTTGACTGCTCGGTAAACGTCGTAAAGCGAGGCACAGCCGTTACGCGTTACTGCATTCAGATTGCGTACGTTTTTTTAAAAGTCTGTATTAAAAGTGGAGCGAGATGCCTACTTGTTAATCGGGGAAATTTCAGTCTGGCCGCTACAGACAAAGAACGCTAGGCCTGGCCGGGGAGCTAAGCTAGCGCCACAGTTAGACAGTTAGGGCACGCGTCCCGTTAAATTGTCATCATTTCTGGCACAGTCAGTCTGTGTCCTCACAAAACCCGCATTGGCGGTGATTCTTGTAAATCGCTACGGTGTGTAGAATCTACATTTTGCTACGTTTGTCCGTCTGATACCAACACGGCAGCGTAGGGTTTGTTATTTTTTTTATTATTTTTATTTTGGACCGGTGAACGGGTCGGCTTTCACAGCCTCCGTTGCTCGGTTCCATGCCTTTTTCTTCCATCTTGTGAAGGTGTGTGTATTCATTTCTCTCTCAACAATTCCTTATTTTACCCTGTGTCATTAAGTTAAGTAGGCTACGGTCAGTGAGACATATTAAGGAATCTGCCCGGAGTTTTACGTCGGCTCAGAAGGTAAAAACGCGAGTTGCTCTGAACTTAATGGGAGATGGACGAGACACGACAAAATCTTTCTTGCACTGTTACACCTGATGTAAGGTTCTCTGACGTTCTGCTTCCAGAACATGCCAAGACGCAGGACATTCACCGGCCGAGCATCGCTGGTCCCTCCGCCCGCCCGAACGGGCCCGTTTTAGCCGGGTGCCGCCGGTCGGGAACAGTGGGGACTAGTGGCTGCGGTTCGGTGCCAGCTGCACTGGGTCGGAGGTGGTTCTGGTCTGCACTTCATGTCGTGAATTCGAGCAGCATGCTGTTTACAGTCATAACGCTTTTTCTTTACCTTTGTTTCTTCCAGGGGGTCAAAAACCCACCATCAACATCAAGGTTTGAAATAAACAACACTTTCTCTGCTGCTTTTAAGCTGAATAAATCTCTTGAGCCTATGGTTAACCTCTCTGACAAACAGGTTGTGCTTAACCCTTTGGTTCCTAATGCTTCTCCTCTGTCATCCATGTTAAAGGCTGAACATCTCTCCAGCATGGGTGTGCAATCTTCAGGCTGTGATCCACCGCTTCAGTCAGAGGTCCGTTTTACTCGTCAGTCCGCCTCATGCACAAACCAGCTTCTTTATCGGGGCGTGATGGAAACGTCAGCCGCCGTGAAACGCTTGTGGTCTCCGGACGGAGCTACCAGGCCATTTGGGGGGTTTGTGCCCGGACATCTTGACCTTTATGTGAATGACCTTGTCACTTTTCAGTTTGTGACCTCTGCTAATACGGTGGCCAATTCTTTTCTCCTTTCACAGGGGTGTGACTTAGTCTCGGGCCTCTGTGCTCTCTTTCCTGTGATTTCTCTTACAGGTGACCACGACGACGCAGAAAACCCTGCGGTTTCCAGCAGTCCTGTGGTCAGTGGCGATATTAAAGGTGGCTCGGTGGTTGCTGCGCACACCTCTCTCACGGGCTCGGGAAGGCAACCCGGCCCGGGAGGTGTAGGTGCATGCAGTGATGCTCTGCTCGGGGCCCCTCCTGACAAAGGGGGGGTGCTGAGTGGCTCTGAGTTTTCCGTTGCGGACTTCAACCGGTTCGGGGGAACGCCTCCTCCGAGCGGGCGGGTCATTGCAGAAATCGACACTGACCTTCCACCAATTCAGCTGACAACATTGACCTCCGACCCGGAGTTAGGTGCTGCACCTTCTACGGGGCGGAGTTCTAGTCAGTCTGTAAATACTCTGGTTAAACCGGGTTTTTCTGATTCAGTGTGGGAACCTCCATCATTCTTGGGAATAAAGTATTCTTGGTTTCAGTTTTCAGGACAGACCATGTTCCTAAAGCTAGCATCATGTCTGTATCTGATTCTAAACATGGCTAGGTTTGCTTTGACACCCGTGACACAACCATCCTTGGATCACTCCTTTTCGGAACCTCCAAGTCCAACACCTCCAGGTCTTTGGACATCTGAACACCTACTCTTTCAGCACGATTCAGGTGACAATGTGCATCTTCTTGGTATTAGGGCTTTTAGGAGCTTAAGAACTGTTCTTTGTTATGCTTCTCCTGTCTCACAGACACGGCATAAGTTTGAGAAAAAAAAGGGGGGTGGGGAGCCTCCTCCCGCTTTGCGAGCATCATTTTCGCATTTCCAGTTCACTACTATTTCTGATCACAACAAAGTCGCCTCCGTTAAGCTGCAACACAACTTTGAGCGGGTAAAATCAGGTTCTGATCTAACAGCTAAACCATCAGCTTCGCTCCAGTTCCAAACGGAACCCTCAGGTAAATTCAAACAAGTTTCCCTGTGGGTTCGTAACACAAGATACAAACAGTTTGATAACCAAATCGCTTATGAGCCTGCTCCCACTGATACGTCCAAACTCGTGTCTCTGTGGGTCCGCAATACCAGATTCAAAACTCTATTCTGACCGACTCTATTCTGACCGGATTCTTTTCCACTGACTGGTGGACCGTTACAAATTCTCTCGTTGTGGGATGAATTTTTAACAAATGTGATATCCTTTGAGTTTTTTTTTTTCAGGTTACCTGCCTCCAGCCAGGGTCCTGTTACTAACTCACATCTTTAGGGATTACTAACCTACTGATTTACATTTTTAGAACTGATTTACATCTCTATCTTTTTATTAGTGCTTTGTGTAGCATGTTTATATTTGATTACAAATTTAATTTTATTTTGTTGCTATTTCCCTTAAAGGGCCACAAGCCAATTTGCCCTTCATTTTCATGATTATTATTTCTTTTATATACATGCCTTTAATTAGTGCAGCCTGCTGAGTTTCACATATCAGTTAGGGTTTACTTTCTTTTATTTGTGTTTTCACTGCATCACGTTTTTACATGACACGTAGAACAGGGTGCAGTACATTTCTTCTTTAGATAATTCACAAAAGGCACCCACATTTTCCCAGAGGCACCCATAGATAGGTTTTGATTGATTTCTTTGTTTTGCATCAAATGCTATCTGTCGTGTGGGCTGTCTCACTTTGTCTCCTTCTCCGAGCTCGTATGGACTACATCCCATCAGAGGGGCCGTCTTCACCATCCTTCAACTGGTTTTCTGTCGCATGGGGCTTCGGTCGTGGTTCGAGATGGGTCGAGGTCGTCACTGGACTTCGCCTGGACTACGCCTGAGGAATACATCATCTGCCCAGCTCCGTGTGGCACACGAGCTGCTTATCCTTTGCATACCTTTGCATTATTGCTGATGAAATTGACTGCTATTGGCATAGCTCAGCTTTCAAGATTTCCTAAGTGGATTACTTTACAATGATTGCAACAGTTTTGGCCTTAATCATCTGATCAGGATAGACTCCCTTCTACACGAGACCTGTGGAGACGCTTCATCGTTCCTGCCTTCATCTGGGATGTCTACCTTCACGAGTACATCACGTTATTGTGTTTGTAACGGCAGGTGGCCTGTGCTTGACCACCATGTCGTCACAAAAAGGGGGGGTATGTAACGTGAGGAAATATGGGTTTTCTATCACATAGGTGGTGTTGGACTCAGCTGTGTCAAAGCTGGGTCGCTGAGAACTTTCACCCACAGATTAAGACCTGAACGCCAGCGAGTCTGGGAGGAAACCATAACATCAACCACCTGCAGTCTACCAGAAGATGTGTTTACATGAGTTGTACCCAGACCAAGTCAAAACATAAAGTTTAAACTTCTTTTTCTTGATTTTAATGTTAAAATAACCATTATCATTTTGCTCATTATAAATGTGTTTAATCAAATGAATGGTTCTTATGCTTTGGGGTAATTATAATGGATTAATGAATCCACACTTAAGTAGATAATGTTGAATGTTTGGTACTGACCTTCACACTCAAGCACACAAACATTCACACACACCTTCCCACAGTAAAATCCAGACACATTTGATGACGCACATGTTTTTGCTTTGAGAAGAGAAAGGTTTTTGGTAAGTTTTCAGTCTTTTGATTCAGTTCGTGTTGGACAACGAGAGAGAACAGACCTGAAAACCAAAGGGGGGGCAGAGCCTGTTGGCTCGTTCTTCCCCCCTTTCACGCTGTTTCTGCCACGCCAGGCAGAATAGCTGAATCGCAACTTCTAACGCAGACTCATTACCGAGTCTTTTGATTTCTGAGTGAATTAACTTAAGAAAGCGCGTCGACAAAACGCTTTACCATCAAAGTGTACCGAAGACAACTCTGGACCGGGTCGCAGCGCATCTTTGTCTTCTCTGCCAGCCAAGGTGCCCTGGATGAAACATCCTAAGGTGACGCCCCGGATCCGAAAGAGGGTCCAAAAGAATTCGGTGAGACAGAACACGGTGTTTAGCGTTTTGATGCATCTTTTCCAACTAAGAGCCTAAGTTTATTCAAACCATCACTTTTCACTCAGACACCTGGTTCTTCCTGAAACAAAATCAGATGCACTCACGCACCCATCCCAGCTCATATCACTCTCACCATCACAACATTCTCAATCTTCATAAATTCATCAGAAGGTCTATTTGAGCCAGAACAGCATATCAACTGTTAAAGAGATTGTCCCACAAAGTTATCAATGTTGATTGTATTTCCTGTTTGTCAATTTCAAAATCATTAGTTTAATTTGAAGAATTAAAACTTTTAAACGTCAAACTGGTTTCCTCATTGAACTGAAACACAGACACTCAGATATTATCGGCAGTTTATGGATGAAAACAACCTTTGAGTCTTCTGAACAATATAACATTTGGTTATTGATTTATTAAAATTAATATTCCGAATTAATACGTAGCATGGTTTCTCTTCAATAAAAGAGCATAAATCCATAATGCTACACATTTCTTCTTGTTAAATGCTGAAGCTCTACTGCAAATATGATGTCTGGCCATTTTTCAAGCAATCTCAAACTTTTGATCGGGACTGTATATGTGAAACAATATTGCTTCTTTGAAGTTGCTACTTTATAAGAAGGTAAAGAAGGTGTTGATGCAAGACTCAAACCAGTTCTGAACATGTGCTGCAGAAAAAGAGCCATCACCAAGCACCTATGATATCTTAGAGAGCATTTTCCAATGTAGCTTTTGCCCTAACTTATATATAATATATCTTTAGACCTACCTTAAATATACCTTTAGACCTACTTATACAGTATATACAGGTGCTGGCCAGTAAATTAGAATATCATCAAAAGGTTGAAAATATTTCAGTAATTCCATTCAAAACGTGAAACTTGTACATTATATTCATGCAATGCACACAGACCAATGTATTTCCAATGTTCATTACATTTAAATTTGATATTCATAAGTGACAACTAATGAAAACTCCAAATTTGGTATCTCAAAAAATTAGAATATTCTGAAAAGGCTGAATATAGAAGACACCTGCTGCCACTCTAATCAGCTGATTTACTCAAAACACCTGCAAAGGCCTTTAAAAGGACCCTCAGTCTTGTTTTGAAGGCACCACAATCATGGGGAAGACTTCTGACTTAACAGCTGTCCAAAAGACAATCATTGACACCTTGCACAAGGAGGGCAAGACACAAAAGGTGATTGCTAAAGAAGCTGGCTGTTCGCAGAGCTCTGTGTCCAAGCACATTAACAGACAGGCAAAGGGACGGAAAAAATGTGGTAGAAAAAAGTGTACAAGCTCTAGGGATAACCGCACCCTGCAGAGAATTGTGACGACAAACCCATTCAAAAATGTGGGGGAGATCCACAAAGAGTGGACTGCAGCTGGAGTCAGCGCTTCAAGAACCACCACGAGGAGACTCATGAAAGACATGGGATTCAGGTGTCGCATTCCGTGTGTCAAGCCACTCTTGAACATGAAACAGCGCAAGAAGCGTCTCGCCTGGGCCAAGGACAAAAAGGACTGGACTGATGCTGAGTGGTCCAAAGTTATGTTTTCTGATGAAAGCAAGTTCTGCATTTCCTTTGGAAATCAAGGACCCAGAGTCTGGAGGAAGAGCGGAGAAGCACAGAATCCATGTTGCATGAGGTCCAGTGTAAAGTTTCCACCGTCAGTGATGGTGTGGGGTGCCATGTCATCTGCCAGTGTTGGCCCACTCTGTTTCCTGAGGTCCAGGGTCAATGCAGCCGTCTACCAGGAAGTTTTAGAGCACTTCATGCTTCCTGCTGCTGACCAACTTTATGGGGATGCAGACTTCACCTTTCAACAGGACTTGGCACCTGCACACAGTGCCAAAACCACCAGCACCTGGTTCAAGGACCATGGTATCCCTGTCCTTGATTGGCCAGCAAACTCGCCTGACCTTAACCCCATAGAAAATCTATGGGGTATTGTGAAGCGGAGGATGCAATACGCTAGACCCAACAATGCAGAGGAGCTGAAGACGACTATCAGAGCAACCTGGGCTCTCATAACACCTGAGCAGTGCCACAGACTGATCGAGTCCATGCCACGCCGCATTACTGCAGTTATTGAGGCAAAAGGAGCCCCGACTAAGTATTGAGTGCTATACATGCACATTCTTTTCATGTTCATTCTTTTCAGTTGGCCAACATTAGAGAAACAAACATTTTTTCATTGGCCTTTAGAATATTCTAATTTTCTGAGATACCAGATTTGATGTTTTCATTGGTTGTCACCTATAAATATCAAAATTAAACGTAATAAACATCGGAAATACATTGGTCTGTGTGCATTGCATGAATATAATGTACAAGTTTCACGTTTTGAATGGAATTACTGAAATATTTTCAACCTTTTGATGATATTCTAATTTACTGGCCAGCACCTGTAATATACCTTTAGACCTACCTTATGTATAATATATCTTTAGACCTACATATATAATTTACCTTTAGACCTACTTATACATAATATACCTTTAGACCTACCTTGTATATAATATACTTTTAGACCTACATATATAATTTACCTTTAGACCTACCGTGTCTATAATATACCTTTAGACCTACTTATATATAATATATCTTTAAACCTACTTATATAGTATATACCTTTAGACCTACTTGTATATAATATACATTTAGACCTACCTTGTGTATAATATACCTTTAGACCTACCTTGTGTGTAATATACCTTTAGACCTACTTATATATATATATATATATATATATATATATATATATATATATATATATATATATATATATATCTTTAAACCTACTTTTATATACCTTTAGACCTACTTATATATAATATATCTTTAGACCTACCTTATCTATAATATACCTTTAGACCTATTTATATATAATATACCTTTAGAATTACCTTATATACACCCAGCATAGTCCGTTTTAGTTTAGAATGATTCACTGTCTATTTTACAGTTTCCATAAAAGCTTGATGTTTTTTCTAAACTCCAAACTAGTAAAGTTTTTATGGTAATGTAAAAGTTTTTTTCCCCTTTTCAACTCGGTGCCTTCATCAAAACTTTAAGAATTGGAACTAGATTTGAATTTGAAGTTTGGGAGAGTCTCTAACCCAACATTCTGCAGCTTCCAGTGGTCATGCTCAATCATGAGTTCATCATGGTTGGTTGCACAAGATGGCGCCGTCCATGGCCTGCCCTCTGCTCTCCCAATTGTTTTTGCTTTTTATTTTCCTGTGTTGCTCTTTGGTGGATATTAGCTCAAATGTTTGCTATGATCGCCTCACCCTTCTTGAACTTCTGCATAAACTTGGATTTGCCTATCACCGCTGTTCGGATCTAAGACGGTCCTTCGCCCCGCTGTTTACGGCGGTCCCAGCTCTGCTGCTTCGCTCTCCCCGCCCGGCGTGGCTACCAAGGAAACACCGCAGACATAGCAAATGCGGGGGTTCAAAAGTGCGGCTCAGAGCCTTCTCCGGCCATTTGTGCATGGGATGTAAACCTCACCTGTCACCAGAATTGATACATGGAGATAATCGGACCTTCCGCTTTCCATCGCTCTGTCGAAGATTCTCTGGGGAATCCGGTGGCTGGAATGCCTCAACCACCAACCCGTGGATGCAATGGGGCATCAACCAAGCTAACCTTTGCTATCCTACGGTGGCTCAAGCGGCCCAGTCACCCCGGTCAGCTGATTTGGGTCTTCCACCGGTCTTCAGGGTAGCTCTCCTAAACGTCCGGTCAATTGGGAATAAAATCCTCATTTTAAGGGATTATTTTTTCCAGCATGAGGTGACATTATTCTGCATGAACGAGACCTGGGTTCTTCCTGGTGAGTCAGCTGCTCTGTCAGAGCTCTGTTCTTCAGACTGTCAGGTTCTGAACGAGCCCAGGCTCACTGGTCGTGGTGGTGGATTACTAACCATGTTCAGATCCTCTTTCCATCGTAAAAAACTTACTATACCGGTGACTCCAACCAGCTTTGAGTTTATGGCTTTTGAGGTGGACTTTAGTCCTCTGCTGCGGTTTATTCTCTGCTATCGCCCACCTAAGTACAATTCAAACTTTTTATCGGAATTTTCTGATCTTTTAACAGACTTTCTTCCAAAATATGACCGTGGGATTATTCTTGGTGATTTTCATATACATGTTTGCTGCCCTGACTAATAGGTTTTTTCTGTATTTTATGTACCTTCTTGAGAAGAACGTTGCAGGACATGATAGGTATTTGTTTAAATGAAAGGTCATCAATCTTCTTTGATCACATTTTAGAGTGGTGAAGAATGGCCTCTGTGATCACCCAACTTCCTGAGACAAGATGAAGGTCCAACAATATGTGTTGATTAAGGTACCCCGGTCAGCTGATTCTGAAGAATGTTGATGAAGTTACCGGTCAGCTGAAGAATTGTGTGTGTATTTTGACTGTGTGTAATTCCTCTGTAAATGATTCCTCTGTAAGCCTGCTGTGCTGTTATCTCTGGAATATGGTTTCCTAGGAGACGAGTCTGTAACTGAAACTTGAGGAAGCCCGCCCTCCATCCCATTGTTCAATGAAAACCTCTGTTGAGCTGAGAGGGGTGGGGGAGACGATGGAAACAGCTCTGGAGGGAGTTGTGCATTGCCTTCTCTCCGCTGTTTGGTGAGACAGTGTAAAATGAACTCCTCTTTGTATTTGGTGTGTTTATTTCAGGTAAAGGGTTATGGAAAAGACAAATTACCCAACACTGACAAACATCTTGTTGGTGGCTTTTTAGAAATTTTAGATTGTTTTGGTCTCCAGCAACAGGTCCAGTCACCCACCCATTCAGGATCGCACATTTTAGACTTGGTTTTGTAATTTGGGATCTGTATCTCTGATCTGATTGTTGACTCTGCATGTATCTCTGATCATTCTCCTATTATTTTTAATATATGTGGCTTGACACCTCCATCCACTAGGCAACAGCTGCGACTCTATCCACTTCCCAACCTGATTCCACCTGTGTAGGAGTTGAGGAGCTGCTGACCTCTTTCAACTCTACCTGCTCAACTGTTTTAAATGCAGTCGCTCCTCTAAAATCCAGGCATAAAAACTGTGGCAGACCCTTGGCTCAATGAGGAGACTCGTGCCCTAAGACGCCAATGTAGGGTCTGCAAACGCCCGTGGCGGAAGGACAAGCTGCAAATCTCCTACCAATTATTCAAGGATTCATTGACCCGCTATCAGAAAGCTGTCCGCACAGCTAGAAATAGATATTTTGCAAATATAATCACTAGGCATAAAAACGACCATAAGAGCCTGTACAGTGTCCTCACCTCTGTACTATCCCTTAGAGAATCTCCCAACTCTTCTCACTCTACAGGGACTCTTTGCAATGAGTTTCAAAACTTTTTCCTGCATAAAATCCAGGATATTAGATCCGGTTTCTCTAAATAGAAACATAAATTGACCCACTGTAAGAGCATCCATGGACAAAGTACAAAGGTGAGAGGGTGTGTAGAAAGACACAGAGAGATTACTTAATGATCCCCATCCTGGTCCAGGCACACATCTTGAATCCATTAGGACAAATGGGCTTACTGAGTCTTGGAAGAAATCTAAATATGGTACCAACCTGGCCTTATGCTTTCCGCCTGCTTGGCCTTGGGCGGTGACTCCAACAGCTAGTGGATCAAAACAAGAAGGAAAAAAAAACATTTCAGCGCAAAAAAGCCTCTGGGTTGCTAAGCATGACTACTTGATGTGTAGTTTGAGATAGCCTGAGGGTGACAGTGCTCAGACCATTGGGGACCACAAATCGCACCATGCTGGCTACATTTATTTATAATTCTGCTGTATAGTAAATTTGCCTTACTGGATATCTCCTCATTAATGCAAACTCATATATTTGCATTTCATTATAGACACGTTAACAGTTTTCTAATCTAAAATACCATTTTTAAGTCATTCTATATAAATCATTGCTGCTTATAGTCACCACACATAAGTCAATTTCAAATAATTCAGTTTATTTATAGCACCAAATCACAACAAGAGCCGTCTCAAGGCGCTTCACAAAGTGCGTGTTCCAATTGCGTTTAGCTCATTAAGCCAATTAGTTAGGTTTCCTAAGTCAGGAAACCCATCATCGAGTCACTGACTTGTGTCAGAGACTATACAGCAGTACCCTTACTAATCAAGGATGTAGCAACAGTGGAGAGGAAAACTTCCCTAAAACAAGAAGAAATCTCCAACTGCAGTTTTACACTGAATTTTATAATGTTGGTGAGATGTGTTCAAGCAATTAATCAAAGTTTTATTCATATATTCAACTAGAAAAATATTAAATCTTCCCTTCGAATTGGAAGTGAGTCTTTTCCTCAAGAAAAAAAATCAACGGTTTCCATTTCTTGGCATTGGATGATAGAAGAATGGAGTGATAAATAGACCAACAAACTGGTGGCTCATCTGCAGGACTGAGGATGTTCCATTGGTTGGTAATGATGAGTAGCTGAACCTAAAGAAAGAAAGTCATATTCACTCTTACATCTCCAAGCCTCACCTATTGTCATGAAATTTGGATCATGACCAAAAGAACAAGATCTCTAAATACAAGCGACATGTGGGACTTTTTGTGTGGCGTGGCTCAGCCAAAGTGATAGGATAAGCTATTTCATGAAGGGGCAGCTCAGAGAAGAGCCTGAGTCACCCCCTGGCTTGGGTATCTTTCAATGCCACCTGATCACCTACCTTTAGAAGTTTTCCTGAAAAATCCCTTGTAGGAAGAAATCCCTGGATGGATGGAATATCTATGCTCGGTGTCTTTTTTCAAAAATGGTTTAGACAATTCTAAAGGTAAAGAAGTATTATGGGGTACACATCCTGTTAGAATTGAGGCCATGCAGCTTATAAAAGGAAGTAGAAACTTTACCTTGACCTTTTCCTCTTTCCCTGAAAAAAAAAAAATAACCCAAGAAAAGCTTTAGGTTGATGTACAACTTGGTATATTTCTGGAAAAAAATAAGCAACTTTTTATTTAAGTGTTGCTTAAATAAATCAGCCTTTTTAGAAGTTTTTAGTTAAACAATATTTTTTTTCCCCTGACTGAACCTTATTTATTTATTAATTGTTGGTAGAGCAGTTTATTCTGAGTTTAGCAGAGTAAGTATGAGCATATATTAACCGTCTCCAAAACAAAGTAAAGTCTGCCTTTGGTCTGTTGGTTATACAAGAGTGCATTAAAATGGCAGCAGCATTCAGTGAAATGAAAATTACAAAAATAAATGAAACAATAAACATTCCTTGAAATTTAATTGATCCACGTGAAAACAGTAAATTTGTAAATCTCGTGGTTTCCCCAAAAAATGTTTGTTTGTGATAAACTGTATGTTCAGTAGGGATGAGCCGGATACTCGGTACGGATAAAGCATTTTTGACGAATACGAGCATGAAACGAGAAAACCTCGTAAATATCTGTAATCGTGCTGAAGGAAAATCCTCATTGGGTAACTGACTGTCTTCACGCTCTGTGATTGGCCAGTCACATAGAGCGCCCGCCCCCCCCTACACACAAAACTCTCTAGCCGGCCGGGAGCGCAGTCCGTCCGGCTCATCCACGCACACACACAGGCAGTAACGGATCTCGCTGTGATTGCTTCACTGTTGCTCACGTTTCTTCAGTTTTCCCTAGGTTTTCTTCAGCTTGCCTCTTTTTCGGTTGAATATTTAAAGTTATTTTTTTCGTAACTTACATGGTGCATTTGACAAGACAGAGCTGATGTGCTGCATCAGTCACTCACTCCGGTTGGGTTTTTAAAAATTTTTTTTTAACTCTATCTCTCTCCCTCTCACCCTCTCTATCTCTCTCAGACACACACACCTTAATCAACATTGTTTTGTTTAACTTTGTGTGGGAAAATGCCAAGAACGTTAAGAAAAAAATCAGTTTAAACAAATTAAAATAAAAAATATACATAAAGTTGTGTCTGGTTCTAGCATTTCATATTTCCTAGTTCCTACTGCATGAGTTCAGATGTGTTAATCCATGCACTTAAATATTAATGTTCTGATTTTATTGAAACACTTGTTCTGTAATAGTTTCTTTACTATTGTGATCAATAATATTTAATCTCAATTCTGAGGTTGCTCTGTAAATAGTTTTCAAATAAACAATACACATATCAACTTCTGATCATTCCATATCAATTTAAGACTTAAAATAACATGTTGATGTAAACCACACCCACGTCCGGGTCATGCCACGCCCATTCCGAGTACAGATACAGATACAGATAATTAAGTTGGTTGAACAGATACAGATACGGATAGTGGTGTACTCACTCATCCCTAATGTTCAGTATTAGACAAACAACTGTGAATAAAACACAACTTGATTCTGAACATCAATCATTCCATTTGTTTTTAAACAAAACTGCATTTTAGCCAGCTGCTTTCATCATCAAGCTAATAATAAGACAAAGCATTCTAAAAGTTCAACTCCATCTAAAAACACAAGTCCAAGAAGACTGAGCGAACATTCTCAACCTCATAAGCAAATGACATTCAAGGGTTTGGTCAGATCTCTGACAGATTCAAACACCCTGTTGTAGTAAATTGTAATCATTTCAATTAATTGCTAGCATACAAAACACCCCTCATCGGTGGGATGAGTGATTGTGTAAGTGGGTCTGCCCCATGGTGCACCAAGCATCCAGTCTTTTGCTGTCTAATTATATAGGAAGTTACCGTGTCTCTAATGGCTTTGTGTGCTGCCTACTCCTTAAGAAACTAAAGATAAAGGCAACGACAAAATGATGTAAAAGCACATTATTACTGGGAATAGAGTCCTACCGGCGTGACTTTAAATATAGCTTATAGAGCCAGTAGCTGGGCTTTGAGATATGAGAAAAAGCACTAATGAGTGTCCGTACTAATAGTCCCATCTTTTCTTATGAACAGAAGGGACATCTGGTTTAACGTAGAAATTGGAGGTAAATAGCCTGTATTTGTGTAGTGCCTTCTTAGGGTTCTACAACCCTCCAAGGTGCTTCACAACACAATCAGTCATTCACCCATTCACTCACACATTCACACACTGGTGGGCATGAGCTACAATGTAGCCACGGCTACTGACAAAAATAAAATATGTGAGCAATCTTAACTTGACAAAAACACACGCAGGTAATGGTGGCAATCTGGTCACATCTGGTGAAAGCTATAACAGATTGACTGGACCTGCAGGTGGGGTACGAGTTCAGATCAGGTCAGGTGGCTCAAAATATGAAGCAAGAAATACAGAATAAGGAGAAAGTGAACAACAAAAACCCACACTCTTACATCCTGAAAATAGTTTAACGATTGAGAAGGACTGAAGATGAAAAAAATGTAACACCCGTAGACATGAAGCTACAAACAATTATACAATAGCAATTTGTAGATTTGTTTCGACTTCTGAACAAACACCGTAATAAAATAAAAGTAATGAATTCTGTGGAAAAATGTGAATAAATGCAAAAACATTTTGTATTATTTTTCTGATTATAATTGGTCACCAAGTTTTTTATGCGGGCTAAGCATGAAAACAGTCTCCTACCCCCACGTGTCAGTCACATTGCACAGCAAACTCAGGAGGGTTGTGCACAATTACAACGTTTTCCTTCAAGCTTTGACTCTGCTAACAACCGACATAGTTTGTCTCATGAGAGTCTCACGTGACAGCATGTGCAGCCAATCACACTGGTCATATGCATTACGGAGGAAGGAGGAGTTCGAGGAGATAACATCACTGAACCCTCTCTGCATCGCTTGGGTAATGAGGCATTGAATGGCTTTTTTTTAAATGGAGGATGTCAAATTGTTGGTGGGGACACGTCACCTCCGTCCATCCCAAACCTTGAAATGGAGTCAGTGGTATAGTCGCATTACTTTTTTCCAGTCAGAAGCAAGACGTCCAAATGTCAGGAAATAAGAATCAAAATCCTGCCGTCTGCTGCTAGTTTCTCTTACAGCTGACTAAGACTTCCTGATTCAGGCACATCTGAATTCTGAAATTTCTCATTTAATGACACACAAAAAAATAAAATCATGAAAAGTTATCTCTCAAGAAATTCTCTAATCCATCTGTTCTGGGCATCTATGGAACCATCACTAAAACACACAAAAGGTCCACTCTAGGATAAAACCCTCTAATTCTAATGTTCATTGAAGGAAGTCTTTGTATGAATGAAATAATTCACTGAGGATCCATAATCAATGACTATCAAAATTATTCTAATATGGTGGAAACTTTTGACTCTGTATTCAGATGGTGGTCTTTGTACTTTATAATAATTTCCAAATACTTTGGAATACATGTTTTTATTTGGCTTATAGTAATAATGGATTCTGTTTGGTAAATCTGCTAATCTTCAGGCTTTTAAAAGCTTTTGTTGTTGTTGTACAGAGAAACACGCCTCTGATGAAAAAGCTTCTAGTCTTCAGACTCAGCCTGACTAAATCCTGATTTCCCCATGTGAGCCAGTGGGCTGAGTTTAATTGGGGAGACTTTTATATGTGGGGCATTTTTTCAGTAAGCTTTACATTTACTTTCAAGTC
Organism: Nothobranchius furzeri; assembly: GCF_043380555.1. NCBI lineage: Eukaryota > Metazoa > Chordata > Actinopteri > Cyprinodontiformes > Nothobranchiidae > Nothobranchius > Nothobranchius furzeri. The sequence continues at coordinate 64,266,554 of NC_091748.1, forward strand.
CCTTTTGATATGAACCACATGCAGTAAGGAGACGTAAATAAATAGTTATTTCTTTCTTCCAACAATGACCAAAAGTGTGACTTGTTTTTCTAATGCACTGGGTGGCCGTGGGTCATGGCTTTCATTGAAATCCTTGGCTATACTGGGTCAGATCAAGGTGATGGCCAAAGAAGCCTGAACTAAAAGTTTACTGTTAGGAGAAAAAAAGACTACATTAAAATATAAATGCACCCCATACACCATTACACTATGATCAGTTGTGTCTAATATACTTTACTCCAACCTCATTAAAGGGACTTTACGGAGTTTTGAATGTTTTTGCTTGCGATTGCCCCCTCAGGCCAAAAGCGTAACGGCAGCTTCAATAGGAGGCTCGTGCACGAGGCGCACATGCTGTACGTGCACACTCCTTAATGAAAATAACAGCTGAGACAGTCCCTTGTGTGTGTGTGTGTGTGTGTGTGTGTGTGTGTGTGGCCCGGAGGACAGAGGACAGGAGAAGGCGCAGCTAATTAATTAAATAATTTGGTTCTGTACCTTTCTCTTCAGCACAGCCGACAAAGGTTTAAGATGGTTCAGTCCTCCTGCATGCTCAGATCATTCCCTTCCATTGCTTGAAAAATTGTTCCGAAATGAAAGTTGAACCCACGTCTTTTTTACCTGTGAATTCAATGCCGTTCGGCGAGTCTCAAATAAAAATTTGGGCACCTTGTTGTAAAAAATATATATATAATTAATGTAAAAATGAAACTCCAAAACTACTGTGTTCACATCCAGAATCAAACCCAGGTCTTCTGCACTAAAGCCCGAAGTCTTACTAGGCAAGCTAAACCACCAGTGACATCTTCTGTATCTGTAACATTTATATCTTTGATAAGAGCTAAAACAACATTCAAAGAACGGTTCGGAGGGCTATGCCTGAGCGTGAACGCGCATGAAGCAGCCTGCTCGACCCGAGCAGCTCTCTTTTTGTGTGATTTTACAGAAAAATAGGCAATCACAGTAAAAATGCCAGGGCTCATTCTACAGGACCAAGGCATTGCAGGAGAATGTATTAAGAAGAAATTTATTATTTCTATACATGTTTAGGCTGTCAAATTTCATAATGCCCCTTTAAAGATCAATATAAAGTGATCTGCTTTCACTGCATCTTTAAAACGTTTTGTTCTCGAGGATCAGTTTCATACATGTTCAAAAAATGAAAATTTCCTTCTGCAGACTGGCTCACAAAGCATCTGAAACACCATTCTATGTAAGTGTTTGGAATCATTTTCATACATCTTCAAAATAGAGCTGTGTAACAAGCCTGATCTTATTTGAAACCCTTGAAAATGAGAAACCAGGCTGAGAAAGCAAAGTCTTGGACAATATTGCTACACCTGTGATTGACCCTAACCCTAGCCCTAAAATTCAAATTCAAATTCAAAGATTCTTTATTAATCCCAGAGGCAAATTAGAGACTCATTTATATGTTTTTGATGAGGTCTTGTTCTTTTTGAAAATAAAACAAAACACTTTATTTTTGTTCTGTGGCCTTGCATCAACTGTTGATGCAGAGTGTTATCTTGGCGTTAACTTTGACCAGGACATGTAATTTAAATCCCACGTTAAACAGGTTTGTAGAATTTACTTTTTCCACCTTCAGAATATTGCTAAGATTAGAAGCATCCTGTCCAGGAGTGATGCTGAAAAACTAGTTCATGCATTTATTACATCAAGACTGGATTACTGTAATTCATTACTCCCAGGAAGTCCACAGACTGTAGTTAAAAGTCTTCAGCTTGTCCAAAATGCTGTAGCTAGTGTTCTGATGAGAATTAAAAGAGAGATCACATCTCTCCTGTCTTAGCTTCCTCACATTGACTGCCTGTTAAATTCAGAGTAGATTTTAAGATCGTCCTTCTCACATATAAAGCTCTTAATAATCAAGCTCCATCTTACATCAGTGACCTGATTGTTCCATACGTTCCTAACCGAACACTTCACTCTCAGACTGCAGGTTTACTGGTGGTTCCCAGAATATCTAAAAATAGGATGGGATAAAGATCTTTTAGCTATCAGGCTCCTCTCTTGTGGAACCAGCTCCCAGCTTTAGTCCGTGAGGCAGACACCTTGTCTACTAGGCTGAAAACATCATTATTTGATAGAGCCTATGGTTAAAATCTGATTTTAGCCCAGGTCTAGACAAGTGGGGGAGTAGAGGGAGGTGGAGTGTACAGTCAGTAAAGACGGCTCTCCCTTGCCCTGCCTCCAACATGTCTCCATCTAAAAGGGTAGGTTATCCAGAGTTCTCTCTCTCTCTCTCTCTCTCTCTCTCTCTCTCTCTCTCTCTCTCTCTCTCTCTCTCTCTCTCTCTCTCTCTCTCTCTCTCTCTCTCTCTCTCTCTCTCTCTCTCTCTCTCTCTCTCTCTCTCTCTCTCTCTCTCTCTCTCTCTCTCTCTCTCTCTCTCTCTCTCTCTCTCTCTCTCTGTGTGTGTGTGTGCCTGCTCTGTCTTCTCAATCTTCAGTGAGTCATGGTGGATGGCTGCTTATACTGAGCCAGGATCCTCTGGCGGTTTCTTCCTGTTAAAAGGGAATTTTCCTCTCCACTGTCGCTAAATGATTGCTTTGTATGAGGGTTGCTGTAATTTGTGATGTAATTTGCTGGGTTCCTTATTTAGGAAACTTTTTACTGATTGGCTTAATGACCTGACCTGTATAGGAATGTTTACTATGTGAAGTGCCTTGAGATGACTCCGTGTCATGATTTGGCGCTATATAAATAAACTTGAATAGAAATTGAATTGAAGTGTACTACTATAGCACGAAACACATCCTAACTTTGCTTGAAAACAACAAGAATACCTGAAAATTCAATAGCAGGTTTTATGACTGTTTTCATTTCATTTGGCTGGGCTCTCCCTTAAGGATAGAGTAAGAGGTCATCCAGGAAGGGCTTAGAGCAGATCCGCTGCTCCTCCACATTGAGAGCAGCCAGTTTAGTTGACTGGGGCATCTGATTAGATATGCATCGTGGGTGCCTCCATGGTGAGGTTTTTCAGGCCTGAAGACCCAGGACACGCTAGAGGGACTACATTTCTCGGCTGACCAGGAAATGCCTTGAGATTCTCCAGGAGGAGTTGGACTAAGTGGCTGGGGAGACGGAAGCCTGGGCCTCTCTGTTTAGGCTGCTGCCCCCACGAACCAACTCCAGATAAGCGGAAGGGGATGGATGCATGATGGATGGATGGATCTGTAACATCTGCCATGGAGAATAAATGGAGGATTTATCAACAGCATTTCAACCTTTGACTGATCTTTTTATTTTTCAGCTGAGAAGAGCCTAAAAACTCAGTTAAACTTTTGACAAGAGGTGATACAAGGCTGAAATACATAAATAGAGCATCCTGCTGATTCTCACTTGGGGTGTTATGGTAGACTTTATCACTTCTGCCTTGTAGCAGTCCTGCTCTAAGTAATTTCTTTGGAATGTTTTGGAAAGTTTTATCTGACTTTCTAAAAATAAAACGGACTAAGGTAACTGCACTGTCTGAAAATCAAATAGGTTATGTTTTAAAATATTTTGCTCCTAAGATAAGGTGTTCTTTGCATGATAGAAGCCTGATTGAGTGCTCACTACAAGTGAAAAAGCTAGTAATTCTCCATGTTTCAGTTTAAACTGAGAAAAGGGGAATGGGGGGAACACAAATCTGCAAAGTGAGTAAGCTCAAACATCAGAAACTTTTCCCAACCCAAAGTGGACAGGGATGCTGCCTAAACTTCCATGGAGAGACTGACGGCAACAGAGATGGGAATTGTAGCATCAACAAGTAAACTCCACGTCGTGTTTTTGTTGTACTCAGAAACTGAACCAGGTTCCTTCACCGTGCTGATTGAAATCACCTAACTAAATATTTATTAGATTCTCCTTTTGCAGAAATAACAACCTCTGAACACTTCCTATAGCTTCTAATGAGAATATGGATTATTGCTGCAGGTGTTTTGGACCATTCTTCTTTACAAAACATCTCTAGTTCATTCAGGTGTGATGGCTTCTGAGCATGGACAGCTCTCTTTATCTCACATCACAGATTTTCAATAATATTCAGGTCTGGGGACCAAGATAGCCATTCCAGGATGTTGTACTTGTTCCTCTGCATGAATGCCTTAGTAGATGCTGAGCAGTGTTTAGGGTTGTTGTCTTGTTGAAAGATCCAGCCCTGGTGCAGCTTCAGCTTTGGCACTAATTCCTGGACATTGGTCTTCAGAATCTGCTGATAATATATGCATCCCTCAACTTGCATCTTGCATACAGAATCTCCTAGTGTAAAGTGTGCTGATCTGCAGCAAGATGATGTTTGTTAAAACCCGAACAGGTCTAGGAAATCCAGACGGGTGTAACACAGCAAGTAGACAGGGAGGGAAAGAGTCACAAGGCTCAAACATAGATGTCTACACAAGTTTATTACAAAAAGCATCCCAACCAAGATGGAAGACACTCTCTGGTTGGGAGAAGAACCACCCAAAATAAACTGCGCTGCATGGTGGCACAGTGAATAACACTGTTGCCTCGCAGCACGAAGGTTGCAGGTTCGAAACTCGGCTGCGGCCTTTCTGTGTGGAGTTGTGTGTTCTCCCCATGCATGCGTGGGTTTCCTCCGGGTACTCCGGTTTACCCCAAAGATCACAACATGCCCTATAGGTTATAAATTGAAAGTCGCTTTGGATAAAGGCATCTCCTAAATGAATAAACATAAACATAAACATAAAACTAAATGAGAAGCAATGTAAAGAAGCTATATGATAAGCAACTCTAAAAATACATTATTAACTACACTCATTCAAAGGAATTAAACAATCTTACCCAGGGGCAGCAGACCACAAGGGAGGAGAAGACTTAACAACACAAAGACCAAAACCAAACACGTTCCACTTGAAACCTCTAAAGGCTTAAGACAGAAATACATAACAAAATGGTTTAGGATCATTACCACTGAGTCAACCTCCAACTGCAGCACGGTCCCTATCTCAGGACCTTCCATCTTAGCCAGAATCAGCAGCTTTCTATCTGGTCCTGGTAACTCCACTTAGCTCATAAAGAAGTCATTAGAGCTATCCTGCAAGCTTTCTAGACCCTCAGCTTTCTCTCTCTGCCTGTTTCTCCCTCCCGCTTCTCCTCCTCTGGCTGCAAACAAAATCTTTCCTAAATAAGCTGCAGCTGGTGATGGGCATCAGCTCCAGCAGAAGGGAGTTAAGGGGATGTCGCTCTCCATGGTCCTGGAAGGAAGAACCCCTGCAGGTACTGTGTAGCGGAGTTGTCTATGGTCCTGAACTGGAGGCAGACTGGTGGCAAAACCAGGGAGCTGTAACGATGTTGTAGATCTTTGGTGCTGGTCTGTAGGTTGACACTGAATGTTCTCACTATTCTTCGCTTCTGTTTATTCTTATTCCAAAATGAAGCTGGCTTGTCCAAATGTGTTTTAGCATACCTTAAGCAGCTCTGTTTGTGCTGAGAAAATACTTCCTCTGCATCTCTCTCTAGCTGAGGTATACCTAAGATGAAATTTACAGGCATCTCTTATCTTTTTAAGTTGGAGAACTTGCACAACTGGAGGCTGACTAAATACTTTTTTGTACCTCTGTATGTGAGTATATATTCTGGCCCATAGACAGAACGCAGTCATGAGGCAGGATTTTCAGTTGTCTCAAACTGTCTCCACATGCTATTAGATAATGAACAACGTGGTGTTTTCACTGTTGCGAGTGTCGGTCAACATGACAGTCTGCCATACACAATGAATTAAAGATCGGTAGACATAAGGCTGTGTGGAAGTAGTTTAATTTGAAGAAAAAGTGAGCAGAATGAATGAATGTGACCTCAGTTATTAAGAAGAAAATTGTCTTTTATGTTAGACAGAAGGATAAAACTAATAATCAAACATATTTCATCTTTAGTACAGCCTAAATGGCATTCCTTCCCATGTTTCCTTCAATAGACCTTTTTCCCACTTTCTGGGTTTTTAACCAGAACTACAACAGTGGTGTGGAAATCGAGTTTTCCTAACATTACTGGTATAAAAGGCTGTTTTTCTCATGCTCTGAAGCAGGCCTGCCTACATTTCCGTTTGTTTCCAGCATCCATCGATGCTAAACAAAATGGTCTAAGGACAATCATGAGCGAGGACGGGCCCGATTTTGTTATCTAAAGGGAAAGTACTCATGTCTGTAGCAGACACTTCACGGCTAAGGATTACATGCTAGGGCTGTGTTAGCCATCTTTACTTTAACTTCATCCTACAAGTCTACATGCTTGGTGCCACAAACGGCTGTTTGTGCAGCACAGGAATAGCCAGGAGCAAGAGAAGGCAAAGTGGATGCTACGTTAGCCCCGGTTTAATCCCCGCAGCTATGCTGTGCTAAGCAAACTCTGCTAAAATGGAAGCTCTTGTTTGTGTTCATCACAAGTAAATGGTGCAGAACTCATAGTTGGCTTACAGTGGCCACTCACACAAAATAAAATTAGAGCGTGCCAGGTTAACAGTTTATTGTTCAAATAATATAATTGTCATGTTCATAGACAGATATTTATCACAGTTGTACAATGTAATTATCATAAATTTTATTGTAGATTCACTATTGTACATATGCTGTTAGAACATGATATTAAATTGTGTCAAATATATGTTTTTATTGAACACGAAAATGATGTTAGAAAAATAAGATGATCATGTTGTAATGTAATATTGCTGTAATTTATTGATTTTTCATGGTAGCAGCTTAATTGGGCAAATGTAAAAAGCTTGTAGTGGAGATATGATCCGTGCTGACTGAAATCTGAACTAGTTAGAAACGAAGATTTCCTGTTGATGTTGCACTTCTGGTTTTTGTGAAAAAGGTCTATTGTTTACATAAATGTTAAACTAAAGATAATTTTCACCCTAAAATGGATGCATAAAGTTTTACATCTCCTCTAAAATAAATGTTCTTCACACCCAAAGACTAAGGTGTTACTGTAACAGGTTTTGTTATTGTAGAAAATGAAACTACATAAATCCACACACACCCAAGAGATGCTGATAGTGTGCTCAGTTACAATCCCCTTACAATGCAGTGCTTTGTTTCACGCCTTAAGATTCCCTGAGTGATTAACTTGCACACCTTAAAATTGGGTGGAAAATCTAACATCTGGATTGTCACATTCTCAGACTGACCTGTTCAAGTCCTCATAAAATGATTCAACCTAATTCAGTGTGAAAGAAATGAAGCATGGATCTTTGGCTGTGAACACTGACCCCTACAAGGACGTCAAGCAAAAAGAAAAAGACTCTACAGAATTACTGTCAGTCTGTCACAGTTGAAGCATGCATTACATGTGCCTTGGGAGCTAAACTAGACTCATGTGCAACAGGTCAGGTGGAGCAGTGTGCACTGCCAGATACCTTATCTGGGACTGTCAGCAAGTCTCTACTGTCCCTTGGATTAATTGTGTTGGTCCACTTGAGACAGACAAGGATGTAACACTGGTGTGTCCTCAGCAGCCTACGCTGCAGCTCGCTCAGCAGAAAAGGCAGAAAGTTTTTCTTTTTGTGTCTAGTAGTAATGTTATGACTAGTGCACATTGCATATATTCTGTTTATTAATTCTTTTTTAGTGTTTTTTTTTTTGTGTTTTCACACATTTTGTTTGTTGATTAAAGTGAACAAATTTGACTAACGAAACAAAATAAAACACCAAAAACACTTAGCTGTATATAACATTTAACATAGAAATATTTCTTTTGTGACATCACTGTTTTTCTCCATATGTATTGTAGATGCATGCATGAATGTATATATATATATATGCATGTATATGATACATACAACATTAAAAGAAGCAAAATGTAAGAATGTCTTTAGTTTAACATTTATGTAAACAATAGACTTTTTTCACAAAAACCAGAAGTGCAACATCAACAGGAAATCTCCGTTTCTAACTATTTAAGGTTGCAGAGTTTGCAACAAGCTAATGATGCAGCACCGGCATTTGTATTTCAACAGGCAAAATGGTGAAGAAGCAGGCTAGAGACTATTGTTAATCTATCAAAGGTAACAGTGAAATTAAAGGAAATAGTAGGCCACATATGTCAGAGTCAAGGCCCGCGGGCCGCATTTTTATGTGACCCGCGAGATAAATATCAAAAATATATTAAAACTGGCCCGCTGGCCGATTTTACCGCAAAGACTTCAACTCCCATGATGCTTTGCGGCGTCAGCGCGGAGCCGACGAAGCCCCCTCCTTTGTGTTTTTTCAGCACCTGCTGCCGGTCTCTGCAGCTCCGCTGTCTCAGACAAACTACACTCCTCTCACTCAGCGCCGAGTTCACTCAGCTGTTTTCTGACGTTGAAGCCCAGAAATGGAGATTCTAGCCGCTCAGTAATGTGTTCATGACTGAAAGAGAAAGTTTTCAAGCTAACGTCCAGACAGAGCTGATATAACTCCAGCGAGCAGCGACATGCTCAAACCAACACGACTCTGTGGCTGCTGTCGTCGTGTTTCCTCCCCGACACACAACAACGTGGTCAAGCTGCTCAGACATGTTCATCAGCACAAACCTATGTGAGCACCTGTTGTCATCTAATGTTGTCATTATTATGATGAAGATGAACAAAACAACAGGAGTCTCCTCCTCAGCTCAGATAAACCCCATGATGCAGGTATCTGGCTGGAACAGGTGAGCATCACAGTAAACCAGTGGAACAAACTGAGCTTTAAATATGTTGGTTTTATGCTCTTTTTCCGCTCCAAAACATGAAAGTTAACAGGTGAGATGTTGCATTTTCATTTAAGATAAAATGATATTTTTATTTTGTTGTTGGCCCGTGAGAAAAGATTTAACCTACAGTAAACAGGAAGTGGAAAGGCTGCAGATAGATGAATAGAATAGAAAATCCCTTTATTGTTCCTCAGTGGGGAAAGCTAGATGTCACAGCAGCGATGACACGTATTACAGGAGAAAAAAAGGAGAATAAAAAATAAGAAAAATGAATAAACAAGAAAACATAAATCCTGAATAGATTTTAAAAATGCTGAATATACCACAAGTAATGAATACCACTGATGCCTTTTATTTAAAACTGACTTGCTCGTGTGTCATTTGGTTATTCCACATTCAGTGTTAATGCAGAAATAAGTTTGTTTCCAAATTTAAATGTTCTAAATTGCATATATGTTGATAAAGAAAATGTGCAAATTTGTCGTCACTTTTTCAAAAATATTAAGTTTGGCCCTCGACTCCGTCCCAGAGTTTCATTTCGGCCCCTTGTGAGTTTGAGTTTGACACCCCTGTAGTAGGCTATATAAATATCTCAAGCATATCCAAAGTTAGGTCGCGGGGGCAGCAACTTAAGTTGAGAGGCCCAGACATCCCTCTCCCCAGCCACTTGGGCCAGCTCTTCCAGGGGAATCCCAAGGCGTTCGCTGGCCAAGTGAGAGACATAGTCCCTCCTTTGGGTCTCATCCCAATTGGACATGCCCAAAAAACCTCATATGGGAGGTGTCTAGGAGGCATCCTAATCAGATGCCCAAGTCACCTCAAATGGCTCCTCTTGATCTGGAGGAACAGCAGATCTATTCTGAGCCCCTCCCAGATGACCGAGCTTCTAACCCTGTCTGAGGGAGAGCCCAGCCACCCTGTGGAGAAAAGTCATTTTGACCGCTTGCATCTGCAATTTCGTTCCTTATGTCACTACCCAAAGCTCGTGACCATAGGGAGGGTAGGAAAGTAGACCAGATTTGTCTTCTGACTCAGCTCTCTTTTCACCTTGACAGACCAGTACAATGCCCACATCACTGCAGACACAGCACCAAACTGCCTATCGATCTCACGCTCCATCATTCACACCTTATCCCTGACCCGGAGAAGGCATTCTACTCTTTTCAGACTCAAGACCCAGCTGCTTCACACTCGGCTGCCACTCCAGCAAAAGACAATCATGTTCCAAAGTTTAAGTTTTTTGTTATGGGTCAGAAGAAATCAGCAGCGGAGCCCAAAGCACCTGGGACCAAGGGGAGCCGTCCTCAGGACTCGCCTGAGGCCTCATCTCCCTGTAAGGACATATTAGAGTTATTAGATTCTATAGATAAATGGCTTCTGGGATTTGAGGGGCATCTTCATCTGCTTGAGGTTCTACACCAGGAGTTTCAAAACCTCCGTCAGTCTCTGGAGTTCAGCCGGGAGCAGGTGGAGCGGCTCGCCGCTGAGAACGCGTCTCTGCGGGAGTCCGTTTCTTCCCTGGAAGAGGGAATGACGCGGATCACCCTGGACAACAAGACTCTGAAGGAGATGGTTTTGGACCTTCAGGCCCATAGCATGAGGGATAATTTGGTGTTCGCAGGCCTGCTGGAGCAGACAGGAGGGGCAGAGAACTGCGAGCAAGCAATAAAAAACTTTCTCCAGACCCTAATGAAGATACCCGAAGAAAAAACATCACCTTTCACCTGGTACATCGCCTTGGAGCTAAAAGGGGTGACAGCAGAAGACCTCGTCCCATCGTGGCTAAATGTGAACATTTTAAGCAGAAGGATCTTGTTAAAAGTCACGGAAGAGAGCTCAAAGGAAAAGACTTCAGCGTAAATGACCAGTTCCCTAAGGAAATCCTGGATCGGCGCTGAGTCCTCTTTCCACTGCGCAAAAAGTTTATCCAGGATGGGAAGAGGGCTGTCATCTCGGTAGATAAGCTTTACGTAGACAACAAGCTTTACAAGGAGCGAGGAGTGACAGACTGACTGTATTAGCCCAACATCAGGTCAGACATTTACTATTCTTGTCAGGATTCACTGGGTTTGATCACGTCGGGATTAAACAGCTGCTAAATCCGTTTTCTAGATGATGAGATCACCTGTTCCAGAGTATCTGCAGGTTTAAGGGAACCTAATTTAAGACTTTTTAAGACCTTTTTTAAGGCCACTTTGACCAAATTAAAGCTATTTAAGTAGGGCAGCAGTAGCTCAACAGGTTGAGCGGGTTGTCCAGTAATCGGAAGGTTGAAGGTTCAATCCCAGCTCAGGACAGATAATTCTGCTGTTGTGTCCTTGGGCAAGACACTTAACCCACCTTACCTGCTGGTGGTGGTCGGAGGGACCGGTGGCGCCAGTGCTCGGAAGCCTCGACTCTGTCAGTGCGCCCCAGGACAGCTGTGGCTACATCGTAGCTCATCACCATCAGTGTCTGAATGTGTGTGTGAATGGATCAATCATACACTGTAGTGTAAAGCACTTTGGGGTCCTTACTCTGAGAGGCACTATACAAGTAAGGGTCATTTATCATTTTGAAAAATTAAATTTAAGGTATAATTTCCAGCTATTGCATGGAACCGGTGCTAACCACGCCGCGATCGTGGGATTAGACATCCAGTTACCATTAAACTTCCACTTCCCCATGGCGCAAACTCCCACTAGCTTAACCAGCTAACGTGCTCATCTAAAAATAGCCCCCTTACACAACCAACTGAATGTGTACGGTTCTGCTTATGCCAATATCATGAACAAAAAATGCTGAACACTAACTAGAAATTCACGAAAATTTTATAGAAATAAAAGAATCTTGTTTATTGGGTCTTTGGTAATTTAAGACCTCTGGATACTGTATTTAAGGATTATTTGTCATTTTTATGGATTTTTAAGGCCTTAAATTTGGAAAAGCTAATTTAAGACTTTTTAAGACTTTTTAAGGACCCACGGATACCCTGTGTTCATCACCACCTCACACCCCTATCATCTTTTCTTAGTTCTTTCTTCTTTTTTAACCTGTACAACTATTTCCTTTCCTCTCTCCATCTGCTTCTGTACCTTTACAACTGTATGGCAAAACCACACAACTTTCCAACACTGCGTCAGCCTCGGCACACGCGCACACACACACACACACACACACACACACACACACACACACACACACACACACACACACACACACACACACACACACACACACACACACACACACACACACACACACACACATTAAATCCACAGCACAATATCATAATTTATGCGTCAAATAATACAACCACAAACAGTGTTTATTATTGTTATTATTATTATTTACTTTGCTGTTATTTATTAACATACAATTTTATACATTTAGATACTTATTCCATCTTATTCACATGAAGGTGTCATATTTTAGCTACTCACACACACATCTATGGGTGTGCTAAAGTTTGTCTCATGGAACGTACATGGAGCTAGCTCCATAGAGAAAAGAATAAAGATTTTTCATCAGCTAAAGAGATTGCAAGCAGACATAATATTATTACAAGAGACTCATAGATCTGCCACATCCGCAGACGAACTTAAAACACCTGAGTTTCCCAGCATGTTCTCTGCCTGCTATAACTCTAGGCAAAGAGGTGTAGCTATTTTAATAAACAAAAACATCAATTTCACAGTATTGGACACAGTCTCTGATCCAGAGGGTAGATTTATAATGTTTAAAATATCTGTACAGAATCAAAGCTTATGTATTGTCAGCATGTACTGTCTAAATATTGATGACCCTTCATTCTTTCATATTTTTTTCTCTGTACTCTCCGAACACTTGGACTGTCCACTCATTCTTGGAGGCGATTTTAATTTGTGGATGGACACTTTAACAGACAGGCTCAGTACAGCTGGGATTCAGTGCAATTGGCAATCCACTAATATAGATAAACAGTACATGAGTGATTATAGGCTTTGTGATGCATGGCGATCTCTTCATCCTAACCGTAGAGAATATACTTTTTTTCACACACCCATCACTCTCATTCACGTTTGGATTATTTTCTAGTCAGCAGCTCATTGTTGGCTGACATTTCGGACACTGAGATACACCCTATAGTTGTCAGTGACCATGCTCTGGTTTCTTTAACTCTGGTAAACAAGAAGACAATCCCACCAAGCAAAAACTGGAGGTTTAATACATCACTGCTTAAAAATGAAGGTTTTATAGCATTTTTTTTAAAAAGGAGTGGGCTTTATATTTAGAACATAATGACCTGCCTGGAACATCAACATCTGTTCTCTGGGAGGCAGGAAAGGCAGTGATGAGATTTAAAATAACCTCTTTCTCATCACATAAGAAAAAAAAACAGAAAACAAACGTATTCAGGAGTTAGAGGAAATCATTAAGTCTTTAGAGGCATCCACAGAAGAAGAGTTAATGACCAAATTACGTAAAGCTAAATTAGAACTTTATGGAATTATTGACAAAAAGACAATTTTTAGCACAAAGACTATGAATAGAAAACTTTGAACATAGTAATAAATCAGGTAAATTTTTAGCTAGCCATTTAAAAATAAGTAAAGAGAAAACTACCATATCTGCTGTTAAAGACTCAACCGGGAATATAGTTTATGACCCTGAAAGCATAAACAACACTTTCAGAGACTTTTACCAAACTTTGTACTCACCACAGATAAACCCATCAGATAACGAGATCAATGAGTTCCTTGACAGGATAACACTTCCTAAATTATCAGACAGCCAAGTAACAGTCCTGGACTCGCCACTAACATCAGCAGAGCTCCAGGAAGCCCTTAAATCCATGACTAATAGGAAAGATCCAGGTCCAAATGGGTTTCCAGCAAAGTTCTACAAATAATTCTGGATCATTCTGGCTCCAATATTTTTCAGAATGGTGAGGGAAATCGAAGAGAGCAGCAGATTACAGCCAAACATGAATTCAGCCAATATTAGTCTTTTATTAAAACCAGGCAAAGACCCTGCATTTCCTACCAGCTATCGCCCAATTTCTCTTATTAATGTTGATCTCAAAATAATTTGTAAAGCCCTGGCAAAAAGATTAGAGAAGGTAACCCCATTTCATAATACACCCTGACCAAACTGGTTTCATCAAGGGTAGACAGTCATCCACTAACTCACGTAGATTACTTAATTTGATAGATTTCTCTTACAGTAGAAACGTAGAAACTAGTATATTATCTCTATATACAGAAAAGGCTTTTGATAGAGTTAACTGGAAGTTCTTATTTGCAACTTTACATACATTTGGGTTTGGGAACTTCTTCATAAACATGCTACAAACATTATACAGTTCACCAACTGCACGTGTCAGGACGAACAACCAAATATCAGCTAGCTTCTGTCTTCAGAGGGGGACCAGGCAGGGATGCCCACTCTCCCCCTCACTGTTTGCTATCTTTATTGAACCACAAGCAGCAGCAATTAGGCAAACAACAGGTATTAAAGGGATAAAGTATAAGAAAAAAGAACATAAGATCAGTCTTTATACAGATGATGTTTTACTCTTTCACCGGAATTCTCAATCCTCTCTCTCTCATTCAATGGAACTGATAAACTGTTTTTCAAAAGTTTCAGATTACTCTATAAACTGGTTAGAATCCACAATTCTAGCAATTAATTTCTCTTTTGTCAATTTACTTAATACACAATTGGAGTCAGGGAATATCACATACCTGGGAATAAATGTATCTTCCAAGTTAGCAGATCCAACCAAACTAAACTACATCCCACTTTTAGAGATCAATTCTAAGATCATTCCATTTTCTATTTACTTCCCCTGGTTCTCAGATTCCTGGTTCTCACCCCATTTGTTCTTTTGTTTTAGATTTGGATTTTTATCCTGTCTCGTTTTGGAACAGTGCCCTCAGTTTCTCTTACTTTCCTTTAAAAAAATAATTTTTGTAAGATCTTACCTGTTTTCCATGTGATTCTTTTATGTGGGTCAGGAAACTTCTACCCATCATGACAAAATTCACCCCAAAAATAAAACGTCCTTGTGTCTGAAAAAGGTTTTCTGTCTTAATATGGCTCAATTTTTTGTTTTTCTAATTTAAAATAATTTATTCTATTTTATTCAGAAACCAGAAAAAAATTATTTTATTTAAAACAAGATAGAAATTAAAATGTATTGTTTTCCGCTTCTACACTTTAATCCCTTTACGTTCGTGTTCCATCATTAAAACTCCCTTCATCACATTGTATTTGACACACCTTTTGAAGGTTTTCTGCCACCATAATGTGTAATTTATTATTCTCTAATCCCATTCCAGTACATGTGCCCTGATTTAAAATAGGAAGGATGTTACTGTATATTCAGGGTATTCACCAGCGTAGTTAGTTAATCATGTCAGACCACACTCCAACCTGTGACCCTGTAAAACATTTTGGCTCCTGATGACGTGTTTATTAAAATTTAAAAGAGCTCTATCTGCCCGGCTGCTCTGATCAGGTCACCTAACAGAAATATGTTTTTGAATATCAAAGAGAAAATCACTCTTTGTTCTGTGAAGTTTGTCTTTCTACCTTTTTCTCAATAATGCGATTTTACCAGACGTTACAGCTCACTTGAATCAGACTAAAATCATGACAATGCAATACATCACTGGATAGGTTGTTTTGGGGGGGACAGGGGACCCCCCCCCCCCTTTTTTTTTCTAAAGTCAGTTTTGTCTCTTGCACTTTTTATTGTCCAAAGACAATATCACGCTACAGGAATAGGAATGACAATGACTAACAATGTGAAAAACAAAGTATTTTACTGTCACTTGTGTACTTGACAATTCTGCATTCTTGACATTGCATAAAAGAGCCTCCAGACGGTAGTTTTATACATAATTTTTCTATACTTGCTGTAAAACAAAGGCACCTACAGAACCTCTGAGAGCCAAATCATTTCTAACTGGTGCTTTCATTTGTCTAATTAGGCAGCTAATGAGCAAATTTAGAGCTCAAGTGAACCTCAATAGACACATTTAGTCAGCCAGGAAGTTGTGGTTATACGACTAAAAAGGAAGGGTTCTCACAATTGGAATTCGATTATTTCTCTTTAAGATTCAGTCCAATTAATGTGAATGTTCCTTCATTGGTCCTCTTTTTGGTGGTAGCTCTCGAGAACACTGAATCCATTACTGATGCTCCGTTCTAGCGAGTAATTGGGATTAGAAGATGACACCCAGCAGACTTATTTGATTCCTCCAAGCAAGTGAAGGTTCGAGCCATCAGGTGCATCCGTAAACCAAATCCTAGTATTCTGCGTTTAGTCACATGTAATGCTATATTTAATTAAATGTTGTAAACCCAGACTAGATATGAATGAAATAGAGGTTTTTGTTTTTCTCCTTTTTTTATTAAAGGGGATTCAACTATAAACAAAATAGAAGAAAACTGAGAAAGCTGCTCGATAATGGCACATTTAAAGGAAAGTGTTAAATCAGACAGCTAAGTAACATTTTTCAGATGCTAAAGAATAAATTCTGTTGCCAATGAGCTTGATTTCTTGTAACCGAACAGCTCTGGATCCGGCTGCTTTTGTTCTCAGTTGCTGACCCCTCTCAGTGACCCAGCTGTGTGCACTTCACACGTTGCCTTGGTCACCCTCTCACCTGGGCTAAACACCTGAAGACACGTGTCATATCCAGTGTTAGCACACAGTGATGTTTTGGTTTAGTCGGGTGTATGTTTGGATTTTGCGACTTGCAGTGTGGCACGTTTTACGGCAACCCGGAAGTTGGGGACCTGAAGCTGTCTGTGTGTGTTAGAGCTGTTATTAAAGTGAACATAACAGTACAGAGAGTCTCTTCATTCACTTCACATGGTGTCAGAAGTACACGGAAGAAGGAGCTACTGAGGTGACATGGCCAAATTCAATCCTCCGTCCAGCTTTGCCTTCGATAAGCCGGGAGACTGGCCAGAATGGCGTCAACGTTTCCTCCGCTACTGGACTGCGACAAAGCTGGACAAAGACGACGGAGCAGTTCAGGTTAGCTGTCTGATATACGCCATGGGCCAGGAAGCCGAAAACATCTTCCGGTCCTTCGTCTTTGACGACGTGGCTCACGGAGATGACTTTGACCGAGTGCTGGCCAAGTTCAACGAGTACTTCATTCCCAGAAGGAACGTCATACATGAACACGCATGCTTTCACCAGCGCACACAACGGCCGGTTGAGACAGCGGAGACGTTTATAAGAGTATTATACGAACTGTCAGAACACTGTGAATTTGGAGAAGCGAGAGATGAAAACATCAGAGACCGGATAGTTGTTGGCATGTTGGACAAGGAAGTGTCACACAAGCTACAGCTGGCTAAAGACTTGACCCTGGCACTTACTATTGAGAAAGTGAGGCAAGCAGAGGAAATAACAGCTCAAATTAATCTACAAGGTGGAGTGGTAGGAGGCTCGGTGAACAAGGCTGAAAAAGACCGAGGCAAGTACCGCACACCCCGCAACAAGCCGAAAGACAAAGCCCATTAACAACAGCAGTGCAGCCGATACAGGAAACCTGGCCGATGCAGAGGAAACGTGTCCAGCCAGAGGCTCTACATGCAACTCCTGCCAGAAGGTAGGTCACTGGAGAAGAATGTGCCAAACCAAGAAAGTAGTGAGAGGCTGTAACAGATCCAGCTAATCAACCTCAATCATACTTCCTGGGAGCTGTAAACAAGACAGCGGGGGAGAATGAACACTCGTTCATCAAGTTGCTGGTAGGTTTGATGCCGTTGAAGTTTAAAATAGACACCAGGGTGGACGTAACAATCATCAGCGAAGAAGCTTACCTGTCAATCATACCTACCCTACTGCTGCAACCAACACACATCCTTTTGGACAGCCCGGGGGTGAGATAAAATGCATTGGCTAGATCCAGAGCTCAGTCATCTACAAAGGCAAGAAATACCTACTCACAGCATATGTTGCATGTGGGAGATAAATAAAACAACATGCTGAGCTGAGAAAAATCTGTGGAGATGAAACTAGTGAGAAGAATTGAGGAGGCAATTCACAAGCAGGGCCGGCCATGCGGGGGGCCATTTGGGGACTATGGAACTTTAAAGACAGAACCAGTAAAAATAGAGCTTCAAGAAAATATTACACCTTATGCCATATTTACTGCTTGGCGGGTACCTCTCCCGATGTTGCCTAAAGTTAAAGAGGAATTCCAGAGGATGGAAAAAAACAGAGTAATCGAGAAAGTGACCCAGCCCATGGAATGGCTTGCCCCAATGGTGCCCGTTTTGAAAAAAGTCATTGGCAAAGCTATAATCTGCGTGGACTTTAAAAGACTGAACAAAGCAGTCAAAAGAGAACAGTACGTTCTCCCCACAGCTGATGAGATAATGGCTAAGTTAAGTGGTGCAACACTCTTCACCTCACTAGATGCAGCCAGTGGATTCTTCCAGATACCACTGTACCCAGAAAGCTGTAAATTCACCACATTTATCACACCATTCGGCAGGTTCAACTTTAAGCGGCAGCCCTTTGGAATAAACAGCGCTCCTGAAATCTTCCAGAGGAAGATGATAGAGACACTGCAGGGATTGGAAGGGGTAGAGGTGTTCATGGACGATGTCCTGGTCTTTGGTGCCACAGAGGAAGAGCACGATAGCCGACTCGACAAAGTGCTACAACGCATAAATAGCGCCGGCCTGACACTCAACAGAGATAAATGTTCCTTTACAAAGAGAGAACTATGTTTTTGGGGCACCTTATTGACCAGTTAGGAGTCCGACCAGACCAAATGCTACAGCTCCACGACGGCCAGTGGAAACCAGTTGCATACTGCTCTAAGTGACTGATGGAGGCGGAGAACCGCTACGCTCAAATCGAGAAGGAGCAGCTGGCAGGTGTATGGGCATGTGAAAAATTCCAGAAATATCTGGTGGGACTAGGAAGATTCCAATTAATCACAGACCATAAACCGCTTGTGCCCCTCATCAACTCCTGGAGCTTGGAAAACGTCCCGATCTGGTGTCAGCGTCTCCTCATGAGATTGATGAGGCTTAATGCCGTTCAGCATCTCCTCATGAGACTGATGAGGTTTAATGCTGTGGCGGGGTACGCACCAGGGAAAACATTGGTGGTTGAAGACACCCTGTCACGCTGACCGTCAACCTGCACGAAAGATGCAACCATCACAGACAGTGATATCGCCTCCTATGCAGCTAGTGTGATTAAGGGGATCCCCGCATCCGTGAGCAAGTTGGGGGATATAAAGACTGAAACTGCACTAGATCTGGAACTCAGAACCATGACACAGCTCAGCAGGTCTGGGTGGCCCGTACACCAGCAGAAGGTACCGGCAGAGGCCAAAGAGTACTTTCAAGTCAAGAATGAACTGTCAGAGCATGAGGGCTTCCTGCTCAGGGGTCATCGGATCGTAGTGCCAAAATCATTGAGGAGTAACATACTGGGGAACATCCAAGGGGGTTCAACAGGCACTTGTAAAGTGCAGATAGAGAGCATACTCGGCTGTCTAGTGGACGGGACTCGCTGCAGAGCTGAACAAGCTTCTGAGAACTTGCCCAAAATGCACTGAAGAGAAAAGAACACAACTGAGAGAACTGCTCATTTCAACACCCCTGTCCGACTGGCCCTGAAAAAGGGTTGCCATGGACCTCCGTGAGTGCAACCATCAAAACTTCCTAGTTGTGTCTGATTATTATTCAAGGTTCTTAGAGATACTGCGTCTCCCTACAACCACCAGTGTGCAGATGATCCAGACCCTTAAGACTGTTTTTGCCAGATTCAGCATCCCGGACAAGGTGGTGAGCTATAATGGGCCTCAGTTCACGAGTGCAGAGTTCCGGGAGTTCGCCAAGAGTCTGGACTTCAAGCACTGCACCTCGTGCCCTCACCACCCACAAGGTAACGACCATGCAGAACGGGCCGTGCAAACTGCCAAAAAGATACTGAAGCAGCGGGACCCTGTGATGGCCCTGCTGGTCTGCAGATCCACACTCTGCTCCACCACAGGTTATAGTCCTGTGGAGCTTTTGTTAGGATGGAAGTTACGCACTACACTCCCCACCCTGAAGGAAAATCTCTGACCCAAGTGGCCCAATCAATCCGTGGTGAGAGAGAACGACAGGAGAGGAAAAGTGAAGCAGGCTTACTACTACAATCGTCGCCACGGATCCAGATCACTGCCACCACTGCGCTCTAGAGACAGAGTGCTGTCCAAGCTGGACAATCAGGCATTGTGAGCTTCACCGGCAGTCATCACCGGAGAGAGCATCACTCTGAGGTCCTACATCCTGCCCACACAGGATGGGGACACGCTGCATCAGAACAGGCGTCACCTGCAGCCAGAGCCACTCTATGACCCCACTGCAGCGCAGGCTGTCAGCATACAGACACCTCCTGTGATGGACTGTCAGCCCCTGACTCCTGCTTTGATGGGAGCCGGCCTGGCTAGTCAGGCAGCTGCCGCGGGTGGCCCTCCTCTCATTAACCAGACTGTGACGAGGTCGGGTCGTGTGTCCAGGCCGGTTCAGAGACTGGACTCATAGTCGCCCATATGGCCTATCACCGAAGAGGGTAACTAGTTTCAATGGGTTAAGTTGAGACCCTGTTCACTTGGTTGTGTTTGTTCTGCAAGATCAGTTTATTCATTTTATTTTAGGCTAACTGCTATTTAATTTGATTTTTAAGAAATCTATATAGCCGTTAAATGGGGGGAGATGTCATATCCAGTGCTAGCACACACTGATGTTTTGGTTTAGTCGGGTGTATGTTTGGATTATGCAGCATGCGGTGTAGCACTTATTACGGCAA
The DNA here is from genome assembly GCF_043380555.1 of Nothobranchius furzeri. Classification (NCBI taxonomy): domain Eukaryota; kingdom Metazoa; phylum Chordata; class Actinopteri; order Cyprinodontiformes; family Nothobranchiidae; genus Nothobranchius; species Nothobranchius furzeri. The sequence goes on from NC_091748.1 coordinate 64,287,090, forward strand.
CCCAGAAGTTGGGGACCTGAAGCTGTAGTAGTGTGCATGTGTTAGAGCTGTTATTAAAGTGAACATAACAGTACAGAGAGCCTCTTCATTCACTTCACAACATGCTGCTACCAAGCAGGCCATTGGCTTCCCTCGTCTGGTTTTGCTGCTGCTGCAGTCACACTAAGTCTCACCATTAGCTTGTCAAGGGACCATGAACAGTTTGTCACATTGAGACCAACAGGTGGTGCCCCCCCCCCCCCACCCACCCACACACACACACACACACACACACACATACACACACACCCACTCCCACCCAGATGGCCCAGTTAAAGAGGTAAACAACTGTTCTCCTCAGCTACTGCACCAACATTTCTTTATGTGAGGTCCATCAAGGTTTGAGATGTATTCTTTGGATAATTTCACACCAAAACCCAAATGGGGGAAACGATACAGGATCTAATTTTTTCCTGAATGAACTTTCATCTTTCCTGTTAAAGGTGCATTATGTAGAAAGGAAGTAAACATGACATCCTGTGGTAAAATTTGGTTACCGCAAGCACTTTAAATAACTCTGGATCTTTTTGCCGGCCGTCATCAAATGGCACTGCAGTATTAGCTCGCGGGAGACATAGCACCTCCACACTCACTGATGATAGACAGTAGTTACGTCCCTCCTTCCTTTGTTTTGAAAGGAGAAAAAGTGACAATCGCCACAGCCAGCTGGATATGAAATATGTTTCAGTATAACCTTCCTTCCAAAATAACAGTTTCCTACATAGATCTAAATGTCCGGTTTTTCATCCAGGAGCAGGGATCGAATTATAGTTATTAATATAACGTTGTTGCAGCACTTAAGCAGCAGAAAATGAGATTTTGAAATAAAAATGCAACATATTTACATATGAATTATTTAGAGCCCTTTTGTTGGTAGACTCTGCTATTAATTTTAGCTCTTACAAAAAACTGGGTGACATCGTGGTTTGTGTGACGTAACCATAGTGTGACATCATCGGTAGGCACAGATCCCCTGTTATCTTTTTAGGAAATGGAAATATGGTCACCCTATACATAGTGCACCTTTAAGCCTTCACCTGGCCGCATCCTGTGTGTCTCGTCTCCCGATCAGTGTGGAGGTTTTGAGCTGCATCTACCCGTCAATCAGAATGCCTATCTCTAAGTCCTCTCTGTATTCCAACAGTATGCTGCACCATTTTTCTTGGAAAGCAAAGGATTCCTAGAAAACCAAAAATAGGTTTCCTTGAAAACCTTTTTTTCTTCTAAATAAATTTCTTTGTGGAGTTCTGTCTCTGTAAGTTGTCAGAAATTGATGATAGTTTAAAGGAAAGCAAAGTGTTTCCAGTCGTGAGGTTATTATTATTTTTTATGTGCAGATATGTCAGATTTAAAACTCTCATTAAACACATAATCACAACTTTCTGAAATACATCATTTAAATTTTAATTATAGATTTATCTTTAGAATAAAAACATTCTGTTGTACTCTTGCTAAAGAAAGTAACTGTGGAGGTGGCTGCAGACAACACTGTGAGGCTCCTGATAGGTCTCGATGACACGGTTAGACAAAAGAATGTTCTCTCCCGGCTAAATGAGTTGACTCAGTGCAGAACCTGTGCAGCACCACGTAACACAAAATTCACGACTTGTGAGTGCACGCACATTTTTACACACGTCTTGTGAGGAAATGAAATCACTGTAAAACATGTTTTTTTAATGCTTCTAATGAGTCGAAGACCCAATCCCAATACTCGCACTTCTACCCTTGCGCCCTTCATTGTACGTTCCAGTTCGGGGGTGTGAGTGCGTAGGGTGTCCCCATCCTCAAGTGCAGAAGCTGAGAACGCTCCTGTCATTTCCAATTCATTAAGTTGCGGACATGGGTGAATGGTATTACCCACAATCCATTGCTGCGAGGGAATATTTATAAGGCAGAACAGTGGCTCAAGTGCCTTTTCTGAAAATAGGTATTTTCAATTGATAGTTCATTTTCAGATGATTAATGATATTTATTCATGCTTTGAAGGTTTTAGACTAAAATTTAATGTGAACAATTAATGTAAATTTTGTCTAGAAACTGTTTGTTTTAATGTTAAAAAGTAGCACAAACAGCGACTGGCATGCTTTGTGGTCAATGCTCACTTTCCCAATTCTCTTCAAAACTTGTGTACGAACTTGAAACCTTGCTGCGCACTTCTTCCAAGGGCACTTTGCTTAAGCCTGCAGAGTGCAGTGTGATAGGGTTGCAGGGATTAACCAGTTTGACTATTAACCTCAGTTAATCCCCCCTTAAATACGCCACTAACGTTCTATAAAAAATCAAAAAGACAATAGTGCAACCGGCATGGACAAAAACAAAAGTGAGACTGAACGTGTTTACGCAGAAGATGAACCAGTAACAACAACCATCGGGACTGCTCCCTTTCCACCTAGGAAGCGTTTGAAGTCTCCTGTGTGGGAATATATCTAATATAGCTGAATATTCCCACAGAAGATTCAGAAGAGTCCTGCAACAATAGGGAGGGCATTTTATCATTTACACTGGTCATTGCACAGTCCCGGATGGGGCCATTTACCAGTCGCACACCTCCTTGTCTGCACAGGACAGCAGGGCTTTGGGTCCCAACAGACCCTTGCAGTGCTGCTGCATATTTATGTTATGTTGGAGTTTTATCTTCTTAGAACAGAAAATGAATAAAATGAAAAAGGATGATGGGGTGAGGGGTGGAGTAGTGAGTGGAAAAAGAACAAAGCAACACAAAATGTGACTTTTATAGGACAGCAGCTCTACACTAACAGATCTACACTAACTGTTTTTGTTTGTTTACTGGAAATTGTGTTTATATTATGATGATGCAATACCACTGAATACAGTTTTGTACAATTCCATAGAATGCGTGCTATTTGTGTGCATGTCGGTGATTTTAATAACCAGCTGCAGATAATCCTGTTTGTCTCCCTCCTGCACTCTAATCAGATTTCTGCTTCTTTTTTTTTTCTGTATTTTGGGAACAGTCTAATGATTTTGGTGCAGTAACGTACCAAAAGGGTCAATTTTCACCTATATATTGATCAACATAATAACCTTTCATCTACAGCATAAATCCACTTTCTATGTGACCTTCTAAATCCAGAAGGTTCTGCTTAGCTCGTGTTTACATTCCATGAAGACAAAACATTCAAGCAAACATTCTCTCCATAGGTTCTTGCACTCACTGTGAGAATGCCAGAGGTCAACAGTCTTCACTCTGAATAAGTGAAGACTCCAGGATTTTACAGTTATAAGTTAAATAATCATACAGTATGTGATGAATGAACAAGATGTTTAAATGCAATTTTTGAAGAATCTGTGCTAAATCAATACATTCAAAATGAATAATGTTCGTACAATGATCCATTTATATCACACATCAGTATGTGTTTTATTTAACAAGTTAATCATTGTTTACACTCATACACATTACAATAAGATACAAACTAAGGTTAAAAACATCTTTGTATCTGCAAGAGGGTGTGGCTTTCTGAGGGATGTTGGTAAATACTCAGAAACGTGTCAAATTTTAATTGGCCAAACTTGACCAGAACTCATAACATTGTGGGTTAATAAAACAGGATTTACTTCCCGATTAATTCAGCTTCTCACTGACCCCGGGAAAGAAGCATCTTTGAAATCATTTTCTCCTTTGACCTCCTGTCAAAGCATCTCTGCAATGCTGTGGCTGATACCAGACAACCGGCTCTCTAAGAGCCAAGCAAACATCAACCTTAGATGCAAATAAGCATTCCAGCTTTCGGCTTTCACCTAGAGGGATCTCAGACTGGACAGGTCCTATCGGAACTGTCTACAGGTTTCTGATATCAGAGTTCACTCCACCGGCAGCGACCATCGACCCCCCGGATCGAATGAGAACCTCCACACCGAGGGTGCGTAGACTTGGCACAACAGAGTCTGATGCTGTTTTTAATGAACAACAAATTATTTTACACCCAGGTTCCACAATTTCTCTCAGATACAAAGAACGGTTGCTACAACATCTAGCTTCCATCACAAAACCTCACATCCACCACACCACATCTCATTATTCATATCTTGTCATGTATAAATTATTAGTTCATGAAAAATAATTAAATTAATTTCATAAACTATATACTGACTCTGTTGAAGTAATACGAAGTGTGTTTATGGTCCCTAAAGAAGTAAAGAACCCTAGAATATTCAGACTAAACATTCAAAGATCAATCAGGTTGATATTTCATATTTATATGGAATAATCACATCTTATTGGTCATAATTAATATGTAATAATTGCTACAGTGTGGTGATCCAGATTCTATCTGCAACAGAAACAATACCACAGGGATGTCCGATATTGATCTACAATTAAAATCGGTATTGGTTTTCAGGCTTTCACTGACACAACTTTTATGTACCGTATACATATTACACATCAGACTTTTCAGCTGCATCGCTCTCAAAATGTAAAAATATGAACAATATGAGGTAAATATTTATTATTTATTTTGTTTGGCACAATGTGTGAAGTAGAAATTTGCCCTGTGTGACTAATAACTAAAACAAAAACAAGAATCTTCACCCAAGGCCGGCTTTTTAATCTGAACCAGCAGATAGTAGTTGTTTCTTGGCTTAAGAGAAGTGTGTGCTGCACAGTTTTTAAAAGCCTCAGGAATCTTTTGCAGGTTTTTAGACTTAATTAGTTGATTCAGATAATTAGGTTAATAGCTCGTTTAGAGAACCTTTTCATTATATGCTAATTTTTTTGAGATAGGAACTTTGGGTTTTCAGGAGCTGAATGCCAAAATCATCAATATTAGAAACAGCAAAAGGCTTGAACTACTTCAGTTGTGTGTAATGAATCTAATATATATGAAAGTCTAATGTTTATTGGTACATCACAGAAAATAATGAACTTTATCACAATATGCTAATTTTTTTAGAAGGACCTGTAGATTCACACACTGGCTGTTCAGGAATGTGTTAGTGACTGACCTGAAAGAGTTGCAAAGTCATGGCAGGCTGCCTAATGCCGGGTCTTTTCGTATTGATTCTGAAAACCAAATTTTTCAAAGTTGGTAAGTAGAAATTGAGGTGGACAGGGCCAGAGATGTGAGTGGCTGGCACAGACACCGATGAGACCTCTAAAAGGTCTGAGAGACTGACACTCCAGTTTGAAAAAGGGCCTTTTTAAGGAGAGCCTTGAGATAAATGCTGTGTTTCGCCGAACTGAAACTCAGCAAAAAGACTGAAGTAAAAGACTGTTCAAACTAGAGAATCACTCAGGATGGATTTAAAAAAAACATCTCAACATCTTCAAGTCAGCAACTGATATAATTATTAACGATTAAGTGAACCAAAAATGCTTAGTGCCGATTGAAGAGTTTAGTAAATTACCTCTAAGATGTACAGAATGTGACCTATCTGTTTATTCTAGGTTAATTGTAAAATAACGTTTTGGGGGACATTAAAATTAAATGATAAATTTTATTTTAAATTTGGTTTCCTTTACATAAAAGAGAATATTCTGGGGTCATTTCAGCATCACACAGTAAACATTATAGTCAAGCTTTGAAGCAGCCAACAGCTGAAGGCCAGTCGATACAAATCGAGTAGGATGCACTCTGGCTTTTGGTGTTTTAACGTCTGATCAATGCAGCTGATACATGCAATAGAAGGGGAAATATTTTGAAACCCAATAGTTAGGATTTTTATGTTTTTGTGATCTTTTAGCTTCAGCTGTCTGTTTAAATATAATCAGTAAGTGAGAGTCTCACACTATCAGCTTCAGTGGAGTTGTACAAACATACAAGTGAAGCAAATTAAAAATAGGATGCATTAAAAGATTATGAATAATAAATGTAAGAAACACAAAGTGACTATTGCAGAACTGTGTGGTTATTTTGGTTACTTGGTATTCAGAAGACCTACAGCAGAGGGAAAGTAGCTGGTTTTGTGGTGTAAGGTTATGATTGGGGTTAATGTCTTTAGGGTTAGGTTTGGGCAAAGGACATGAAAATTCTGAATCCAAAATAAAAAAAAAACAAAATTAAAAAACAATCAGTGTTGGGGAAGAGCTCCAGTAACATGCAAGTTAATCCGTGTTCAATCAAGATCAAGATCCTGGATTCTCCTTGCAGTCTTGTGATAAGGTGTAAATAAGATGAATATTTAATATTTTGAAATATGCACATATTTAGTTTTTTTAGTGCTTCGTTATTTTTGTGGAACTCTGTAGTCCTGGTTGGCAAGAAGAAGATATGGACACCAAGTTTGTAATGCAGTCCAGGAGAGCTACTGTATGTGTCCAAAGGATTGAACATACACATGGTGAAGATGCAGGAGAATATCTCTGGATTAAGAAAACTGTTAGGACAAAACTAATTGGCATGTACGCGAGAATCAAGAATGGAAGAAGATCTCCAATAATCCTGTTGTGAAGAGCATTCTGGGGTCCACTTAAGAGTTAAAAGACAAGAACACACACACAGAGACACACACAAACACACACCTGCTCTTTTAATCTTTACTGCATCAGGCGTAAATTGTTACAAAAATGTCCAAGTACAGTGAACAACTGTGTGTATCATTTGCAGCAGCAGCTGTTGAACTCTGTTTCTGTTTGCACCTGTGATCACCGTGGAGCTTTTTGTCAGAAACATATCCCACTTCCTGATGTAAATGCACCTGACTTGATTTGTTCTCAGTCAACATACCAGAGCTTGTTTTCACAGCTCGAGTCTCAAAGGTGCCAATGTGTGTATTACACAATAAAACACTTTCAGCTTGACCTCCAACAACAAAAAAATCCTGTTTTACCTTTTGTGAGACCCATCACCACCAGGCTCTGTGCTGAGAATTACAATAGTTCCCTTAATGCTCTGGCGCAGATGACTCAGAACAAACTCATCTCTTCTTTTCTGACCGTTGTCTCACACACTCTTATGTGTAGTCGCCGTTTATGACACTCCTCAGACCGTCCTGAGGCACACGCTGACAAACTGTGGAGGGTGATGGGGTTAGGTTCCCTATGGCCATCACAGCTCTGCGTTGCATCATAACAGCGGCGGGAAGGCAGGAGCCATAGGGTAACCAGCAGACCAGGCAGAGTCGGACGGCTGTGGTAAGTCATCCCATCAGAAAGTGGGTGACCTTCACATGGATTCGACCAGCGCTAAGGCCACGGGGGGTTGGTTAGAAGATGAGTAAGTTAATCAATACTCAGATACTCCCGTCAGCTTGGAAAGCTGTTTGTAAAGTTGCCAAAGTGTCTACAAAATAAGCCAAGAGCAATTTATTTGTGAAGTCTTAGATTATAGTGTATATGCAGATTGTGGTCAAATGGTACATTTGATAAATCCAGTTTCCTGCAAATGGTTTCAGATGATATTAATCAAACAGATTTTTTCTCATGGTTATTAAATAGTGAAAACATTTTTAATCAATAAAGCTGTTTAACTTTTTTCATTTTTAAATTAAAAAGGTTTAGAAACAGCTAATCAATTTTGCTTTTCTACATAAAGGATTTGAAGCACTAAAATGTACATTAATGATAGAAGAATTTAAGACAATAGCAGTTTTATCTTTGTCACATTGTTGTTTTTATTTTGTTTTATTAGATGTAAACTGTAGCTGAAAGAGTCTTTGATGAGATCTGATGTGACAAACTGTGTAAATCCATCGCTTCACATCACATTCAACAGGATTACTTTATTCACCTCAGGTAATGACCTTTCCATTAGAGCTCCAGAGGGAATCATCCACCTCCGTAGTTGCAACTGAACATAAACTGTACTGGAAAACCGAACCTCTCAGTGTTGATGTGATTAATGAGGAAGACCTTTCTCGTCTCTAACCTGCAAACAAGCTTAGAAAACAGCGGGGGGGGGGGGGGGGGGGGGGGGGGGGGCTCTAAAATACTTACCCTCAGGCTGCCTTGTTTTCTCTTTTTCAGATTTTATTTACATGTTGATCTAACTTAGTTTGTCTTGTTTACACTTTACATTTTTCATTATTTTTCATGGTTTTTATTTGTATTTATTGTGTAGCGTCTTCTGAATTTAATCTTGAATGATGCCTTATAAAACAAAGATTCTACTTTTATTGCAGAATCAAATCAAATGAGCTTCATCGTCAAAAATTAAACTGTGTGTACAGGCCAAAAGTTTGAACTCACCTTCTCTTCAATGTGTTGTCTTCATTTTCGTGACCACTTATATTGGAAGATTCTCACTGAAGGCATCAAAACTATGAATGAACACATGTGGAGTTATGTACTTAACCAAAAAAGGTGAAAGAACTGACAACATGTTTTGTATTCTATTTTCTACAAAATAGCCACACTTAGCTCTGATTACTGCTCTGCACACTCTTGGCATTCTTATGATGAGCTTGTAGTGTCATGAAGGGACTGTTTTCCTTTCTCCTCAGGAAGAACTTATCTCCTTGAGATTGTGCTCAAGGCCTTTTGATGCCTCTGCATCTAAACTGTTTTAACTAGCTATTTGCCTCCCCCTACAGCTCAAGAGAAGAAAGAAGAACTCTTTTCTTCTATTAAATAACGGTCAAATACCTGTGTTAGTCCAAATAATCATGTAAAGCTCAATGTTACATCAATCTGTGAAATGAGAATATTAATTGCTTGATATTAAAATCACATGATAGTATTTAATAAGTAATATAACTTTTAAACTACACACTAGACTGATCACATGTAATGTTAATCACATGACACATTCCTTTGTCTCTCCATTCAGAGCTTTCCTTTCTGACGCGTGGCGTGATCTGTGCGGTGTTTATATTTGTTGTCCAGTTTTAATTTGACCATAAATCAAAACATCTGAATTATTAAACTAACTCCCATGTCACCCTTAACCCAGTTCAAACGTTCTAGAGTTGCAAGCCGGCCACTCGTAACTTTTTAACCACAAAGAACCTAACGACAAGCTGGAAAATAAACCTGCTGCAAGCTCCACCTGACACAACGCTCCTTCAGAGTAAAAGCTGAACTCACTGACCCTTCAGGGTCCCGCTGATGCTGTTAACCAACTGCCGCTCACCTGGGGGCATTCCAAGACTAGTCTGTCGTACCGTACACTGTTTCACCGGCTTCGGTATCAAAAGGGGGGTCGAGAACCTGGCATTCTGGATCTACACGGAGGTCTCCGCAAGGGTACGTAGCTCAGCAAGATAGCGTCTGAATGCGGTTTTTAAAACTCCGACTACAGTTTAGAGCAAAACATTCGCTCCCTCGCAAAACTAAGGCTTCTCCAGAAATGAGAGTTCTGATAACAACATTCCACATTTACATCATCCATTTTGCCTCATTCACGACTAGATCCATTCATCACATAGTGTTTAAAGTTAGATTAAGCCTTGTTTTAAATTGTTAAGAAATAAATCTTCTTAAACTTTAAAACTTGTCTCTCTCTTTTGACTCTAGGTTATTACGAAATGTTATCTAATCCCTGCAATAAAAAGTACCGATCTTCTGGTCAAAGGTAATATTCAAAGATACAAATTGATTCCATATTTTCTATGGAATCTCACCTTTGATGGTTTCCTATGTAAGATGTAACTATTGATACACTACAAGCTTCAAGAGGTAGCCACCCGAAATGGTTTCCCTACAGTCTTGAAGGACTGGGCCCCGTTTCTACCAATGGCTAGAAAGAGCTGAGACAGAGGCACTCATCATGGCTGTACAGGAACAGGCCCTGAACACCAGAGCAACAGAAGCCAAGATCTACCACACCAGACAACACCCAAGGTGTAGGCTATGCAAAGATGCCCCTGAGACAATCCACCACATAACTGCAGGGTGGAAGATGCTGGCAGGGAAAGCATACATGGAACGCCACAACCAAGTGGCTGACATCGTGTACAGAAACATCTGTGCAGAGTATGGACTGGAAGGTCTAAGGTCAAAGTGGGTAACACCTTCTAAGGTGGTTGAGAACGAGAGCCAAGCTCCTGTGGGATGTCCAGATCAAGACTGACAAAATGGTGATGGAGAACCAACCGGACTTTGTGGTGGTGGACAAACAACAGAGGACAGCCGTTGTTGTTTATGTGGCAATACCAATAGATGGTAACTAGAGAGGTACCAGGGCCTCAAAGAGGAACTTGAGAAAGCTTGGAAAGTGAAGACATTAATGGCACCCGATGTCATCGGACACTTGGGGCAGTAACCCTTCAAAGTGAAGGATTGTCTAAAGCAGATCCCAGGAAACATCAAACATCTCAGTCCAGAAAAGAGCAGTTCTAGGAACAGCTAAGTCACTGCAGAAACCTCAAGCTCCCAGGCCTCTGGTAGAGGACCAGAGCTTGGAAGGGTGATATCTAAATGCTAAAGTAGCATTAAGTAGCATTCATTGTCATAATAATTTACATGTTACAATCTGAATCTCATGAGAAGTTCTTGAGATCATTTTAGCTCATTTACCAGCAGAGGAGGACATTTGAGCTGTAACTCTGAGATATAACATCAGGAAAAGAAGAGTGAAGAATCAAGCAGATTACGTGAGGATACGCGCATGTTATATACACTCACCGTGAATTCACAGTTCACAGTTGAGCTGGTTCAGTGTGGAGGTTCTTCTTTATGGAGAAGGAAATGTTAGAAGGCCTTACATAGTGTCTATACACAGTTCAATCTAGCGTCATCTCTAAAAATCAAAAGCTTGGATGCTTTTAACATTGCAAAACACACACACACACACACACACACACACACACACACACACACACACACACACACACACCAGTTCCTGCTGTAGACGTAGATATTGAGCTCAGTTTTGGTCCTCTCCTCTTTGCACTTGCCATTATAGTATTTTCCAACCCAGTTAGCAGAGACCTCAGAGCTCAGCACTAGGATAAAAAGCAGCACTCTAGGCTTAATCTCAGGATTTGTGGACCAGACTTGGCAGGTTTCCTCTAAGTTCAGGTGGTTTTCAGTGTAAAAAAAAGAATTAACAACTGCATACAGAATTTGAAACTGTACATACTTTGTTTAAAAAAATGTTTAAACAATGCAACAGAAAACTGTTTAATTGACAACTGGCGTTTCTTTTTTACAGTGCTTCAACTGGCCATAACCCATAACCAGAGTTAAGTCGTGGGGCGTAATCCAAGATTGTCTTACAAGCTGTGTCTTCTTGCACGCAGTTAGATAGCAATAGGACCAATCAGAATGTGACATATTCATGCTGATGTCCCAAAGAAAAGCCCAAGACTAAATGGGGACCAGAGATCTTTGCAGCTCGTGAGGCTTTTATTGGACATGTTTATGTTTATTCATTTAGCAGACGCTTTTATCCAAAGCGACTTACAATTTATAACCTATAGGGCATGTTGTGATCTGTGGGGGAAACCGGAGTACCCGGAGGAAACCCACGCATGCATGGGGAGAACACGCAACTCCACGCAGAAAGGCCGCAGCCGAGTTTCGAACCTGCAACCTTTGTGCTGCGAGGCAACAGTGCTAACCACTGCGTCACCATGCAGCCCATACACACAGCATGTGAATGGAACGGACGTCAGTCATTAAATAAGCAGAAAGTTGAAACCCACTTGCAAAAATGTACTGGAGGACGTCCATTTGTTAAGAGGCAGGGAAATCTGGTGGAGTGATCTTTTGACAGACAACTTACTCTCCCATATGACCTCAAGCAGTGTGTTACCAACCTGGGGGCGAAACTGGATACCCACTTTTCCATGAGCCCTCAGAATAATGCAGTGGTCAGATCTTGTTTCTTCCAGCTGCGCTGACTGATTAGTTTAAAACCAATTGTGAAACGGGCGCATCTGGAATCTGTAATTCATGCTTTTATCATCTCCCAACTGGATTACGCAAATTCCATTTTATTTGGTGTACCAGCCTCCTCTCTGAACAGGCTTCAGGTGGTACAGAACGCGGCAGCCAGGTTTCTGACGAACACTTCTAGACGTGACCATATCACACCTGTGCTCCATTGGCTACCCGTAAACTTCAGATTGAAGTTTAAAATTCTGACATTTGTTTTTAAGGCCCTGAATGGTCTGGCACCGGATTACCTGTCTGAACCTGTGACTCGTTATGTGCCACACCGGCCGTTAAGATCTGCTGATTGCTTGCTGCTTCACGTTCCCACAATGAACTACAAAACGTGGGGGCAGCATGTTTTGTCTATGCTGCTCCATCCCTCTGCTCTGGAATGCTCTTCTTCTCTCAGTGAGGCTAGCAACATTCGTGTTTGTGTTTTAGTTATGTTAATGCAATCCTACACTAATATTTTTTAGCTGTTTATGACTGTTGATTGAATCATTAAATTCATGCTCTGCATCAGATTTCCACTGACAGTGGAAACTGCAGAACTGTTTTCCAATGCAAATCTGACAGGAAATTGCTTTTTTACTTTTTGACTCAATGACTTTACTCATCTCCGGATTACATCCAGGCAACAGCTTCACACGCTGAACACAAACTAAGCCTGGTCTCTGATTACTTTGGGCAGACTGTGATCTGCATGACTCTGAAAAACACTGGGTCAGTTTAGCTTCTAGCATCAAAAAGAACAGATGAGCAACTTTAAAAAGTAAGATTTATACGTATTTCTGTTGTAGCGTAATGGTTCTTGGCGGTTACACTGTCATACTTTTTGACTCTCAGAACAAGCAACTTCTGTTGATAAAAGCCGACCTAAAGTGGACTCACCTGACTACAGAGCATTCCCTCTCTCTCTATACCTCAGATAAACTTGTGCCCTGAGAACTTAGTGGCATTTCTGCACAGAGTTGATGTATTGGATTGCTCCTTGTGAGTCACATTTCTGAATACAGGAACAGACTGAGTTGAGTGACAGTGATATACCACAGTACTCCCACACCCGTGTGGTTATATTGATCATATTGGCATGACAATTTCTTGTGCAGAGCTGCCTGAGAGCTTGAAGGTCACAAACATCAAACAGTGGTTTCCAGCTTAAGCTTTTTTACACTCTGGGATTTCTCAAGAGTCCATGAACTTTTCATTTCATTTCATGCATTTCTAATTATTTTTCAAGTTTTTTACAATTTTTTGTATATACAAATGTTTCATTTAAACCGATTGATCAAATTGGTGCAAACTGATGTCAAACAAACAGCATGCATGATTTGACATTTGTAGCAATTAAAACATGTTAATTATGACCAATAAGATGTGAAGATTCCATATAAAAGTAAAATATCCATCTGATTGATCTTTGAATGTTTAATCAGAAGATAGGGTTCTTTACTTCTTTAGGGACCATAAACACATTCCGTATTAATTCGGACAGAGTCAGGTATATAGTTTATAAAATGAATTTAATTATTTTCCTAAACTAATAATTTATACATGACAAGATATGAATAATGAGATGTGATGTGGTGGATGTGAGGTGTTGTGATGGAAGTTAGATGTTGTAGTAACCGTTCTTTGTATCTGAGAGAAATTGTGAACTCTGGGTGTAAAATAATTAGTTGTTTGTTATAAACTAGATAGTTGATTATTAAAAACAGCATCAGACGCAATCTGCCGTGCCAAGTCTATGCACCTTTGTTGTGGAGGTTCTCATTCGATCTGGGGGGTCGATGGTCACTGCCGGTGGAGTGAACCTCTGATATCAGGATTCTGTAGATAGTTCCAATAAGACCTGTGCAGTCTGAGATCCCTCGAGGTGAAGGCAGGAAGCTAGAATGCTTATTTGCGTCTAAGATTGATGTTTGAGAGGTGAAGTAGCTCTGGAAAGAGCTGTCTGGCTGTATCAGCCTGCAGCGTCGCAGAAAGGTTTTGACTTAAGGTCAAAGGAGTTTGTTTCAAAAAGGCTTCTTTCCCGATTAGGCCAAATCGAGGGTCAGCAAGAAACTGAATTACTTGGGAAGTAATTCTTGTTTTATTAAACTACTTTGTTGTGATTTCTGGGCAAGTTTTGCCAATCACAATTTGACACATTTCTGAGTATTTACCAACATCCCTCAGAAAGGGACCTTGTAGAAAGTAGGACCTTGGGACAGAGTTTCTATTTGAGTTTTTGTCTTCATGGAATGTCAGCACACACTGAGCAGAACCTTCTGGATTTAGAAGGCCAAATAGAAAGTGGATTTATTTCTGTAGATGAAAGGTCACTATGTTGGTCAATGTAGATGGTGAAAATTTTACCCTTTTGGTACGTTACACAAAGTTACTAAAATGTTTCTAAACATTCACAAGGGCTCTACATTTCCCCCTGTGAGTTACAGGTCCTTGCTGCTGTGTTGCTTGAATTTTAAAATGTTCAAAAATGTGAAAAAGTTTTTTTCTAAATATTTGCAGACCCATCATGTGAGTTAGAAACCCATTTCAGACCCTTTTCAATTGGTTTTATTTCTATCGTCCGTAATCCACAAATATAATAAGTGTGAGAAAGGTTAGTGAGAGTTCTGGCATCGAATGGCAATAATTTGAAAACAAACCGTTTTGGGACAATCCAACAAGTACCCAACTGCCCCAGTCTAATGAGAAACTGGTTTTGAGGAATCTGTGGTCTTTGGCTGTGTAAAACCCAGCCAGGTGGTGTCAGGGTACGGGGCGGCGATTGCAGAAGCCCCTGGGCATGAAAGTGCTGGCTTTAAAATGACATATCGGAAAATATTTGCATTATTTTTTACTCTTTTAGTAACCCGACTTTTACATACCATTCACATATTATACATCAAACTCCAGCTTCATCCCCTTTCTTTCAAAACGCCACAATTGTCATGGTCTGTGTCTGTGTCTCTTTGTGTTCCTCATGTGTCCCCTGGTCTTCAGCCCTCTCAGGTCCTGTGTTTCTTTAGTCTTCTCCAGTCACCCCTCTGCAGTGTTTAGAGTTTCAGCTTTTCATTTTATTAGTCTCTTTAGTATGTTTTGTCCCACCGGTCTTTGTAGTTTTCCTTCCCTTTAGAATATTAGTTATGTGGTTGCTTTTTCTTGTTTTTAGGTTTTACTCTTAGGTCATGCGAGTTCCCTCCCTGATTAAGTATTGCCTTCACCTGGTCCTCTCCCCACACACCTGCAGCTCATCTGCCTCCCATTATGCCCCAGTGTATTTAAGCCCTGTCATGCCTCAATGTCTTGTTGATCACACTCCAGCAGAGTAGGTGGCGGAAATGCACCTAGAAGTTAGTTGCCACCCGCCAATAAACACGAAGAAGAAGAATGTCTTGTCGGTCCATTGTTGTTTGTCAGCGTTGTTTTTGGTGCTCTGTGTGAGCTTTGTGTCTTGTCTCAGCTGTTGTGCTCCATGTGAGCTTTCGGTGTCCTGGATCTCAGGACTTTTGGATTTTTGGCTCGCTGCCTTTGGATTTACTTTTGTTCATCCTGCAATAAAAGGATTTTTACTTTATATCTACTCCTGTCTCTTGTCTTCTGGGTAATCTGCATTTTGGGTCCTAACCATCCCTGCAACGTGACAACAATATGACAGATCTGACTTTTAATTTTTGAGATATTTTAGTTTTATTTGGCACAACTGGTGAATAATTAAGAATTAGCTCTGCATATGGGACCTGCTGTCCTTAGAGTATGTAGCTATGTGGAAAATGAGATATGTGATGTTTGCTGGTGAACGTTCTCAGTCATCCGGTTCATAGTAATCCAAAAGGGTTCAAATGAAGGCAACTGGACTTCTTTGGTTTTTTTGTTCAGGAAAGATATGTGATGTTAGCAACCTAAGTCATTGTATCTTTTTTTTCATGTTTTATTAGGGAAGACCTCGGTATCTATTAATATCGTATTGGAAATTAATATCTTAACAATATTGGTAAAAAAGCCTATATCAGGCATCCAAGGCAAGGTAGCTTTATTTATATAGCACATTTCATACACAGAGGCAATTCAATGTGCTCCATACTAAGAAATTATTGCTTCATTAAGGTAAAAATGTAAAGTGTCTGTCTCTATCTTCCCACATCTACTTTCAATCCTCCAGAGAAAGAGCTGCCTGGCTTCCTACTTTTTCACCTCTTTGGTAACTTTTGAACTAAGCAGATCAAAGGAATCTACCAACCGCAAAAATAGCTGAGTGCACAACCGCGCCAGTGAGGTGAAGTCACCGGTTTTGAGCTCCACTTCAACAAAGTACCAGAGAATATGAACAATCACATGTTAATTATATTATTTTGGTGGTGCAACTTTGAGAATGTTACTATGGCCGTGTGCAGGATGCAGCTGGAATGCATGAACAATCAGCGCTCTTCGTCCTCTTCGCTCAAAAGACGTCCCGTACGCTGAGAGTCCATATCAATACTGTAATACAGTTAGAAACTGGATCTTTTTTAGGTTCCCTTTGGGTGTTTAAATTAAAGGATTCTAGGGAAACCCATCACCCTTTCGGGGGGGCTGGGCTCCCCTTTCACCTGTAATTTTAATCCTGGTGGATCCTGGCAACTGAACTGAAGGAGCGGTTTTCAGTTTTCCTGCACACGAATAAGATGTGAGACTTTCCAGCTGCAGTAATCATAAAGCACACTTGGAAGTACACTTCAGCCAAAGCACAAATGACTCAGCACATGCTGTCTATTTTACACAATCTCTGTGTTTTGTGTGTGTTTGTGTGGCTTTAATGTCAGGGTGGGCAGTGGGTGGCAATCACAGGTGCTAGTTAAAGCCATGTATCATTTCTGCTGTTGAATAAAAGCATTTAAAAATAAAATGGACACAGAATTACAGCTGAGTCATCTATTGATGTAAGGGTTCATAACACAGGGTGTGTGAATGCTAAATACGTATGCATGTTCAGGTGGCGGTTTATGGGCAGGCGGCACATTCATTTAACAAAATGAATAGCTCTTGGACCAAATTAAATTTCAGCTGGAATTAAATGATTGGAAGTAGTCTCCGTGTGCGACCGAGCACTGTGGGAGGGCAATATTGCTAAAAGTCTTTTAGAGGATTAATTTAATGTTTTTTTCTTCCTCTTTCATCTCTCCCGGACATTTTTTTATTTATTTGTTCCCCAACCAGGTGCACATAAACTATAGCATTCCTTGTTGTACTGACATTTAGTAGCTCAAAAATGGCATAGAGCCAACCAGCGGGGTGCTACTTACATGGAGGTGGGCTGGGTGTTGTGCCTATGTTGTCTGCCTAGGAGAGGCATTTTGAGAGAAAGAATACACACATGCTGTTGTTTTGGTTTGGCAGAGCCAAAAGTGGATGACATGCTGAGGAGGCTGTCAAGGTGGGTAGGAGTATATAACAGGTTTGCAGCAGCAGATATAGAAAATGTCCATCAAAAGCCATTTCCACTGAAACATGTGAAACACACACCTGGGCCCTCACTGCAAATCAACCGGGGGAAATAAAAAACAAATACACAAACATTACAGCAGCATCTAAACCACAAAAACTAACTTTTAGTGAATTGAGTTTCTTTTGAACGTCAACTTTACTCAAGTTTTCAGTATATTTGCAGGGGTTTCGAGTAGGAATGAATGCTTTTTAAGCAGTACTTTTGGGGAAAAAAAAGCTCTGGTGCACTTGTTTAAGGATGGAGAATTTAGCCTAACATCAGGTCAGACATTTATTATTCTTATCAGGATTCACTGGGTTTGAGCACGTCAGGATTAAATAGCTGCTAGATCTGTAATGCTGCTTAGTAATGCAGGAGGTTAGGGGTTAGGTTTGTGGAATCCCCCTGTTGCCTGATGGAAACACATCTCTGTTGCATTGAGTTTGATATGGAAACCAATGGTGTGCGTGCTCAATCGAGATCGGGTCCAAGGCTTCACGGGAAGTACACATGCAGGTGGCTGTGCTGAGAGGTCGTCGGCAATAAGCCTAATAAGGGGAAATGTGCTGTGTAAGGTACCACATAAGAATGTAGCACTGTGCTGTACTTAGAGAGAGAGAGAGAGAGAGAGAGATTAAAACACCAGTTGTACAAGGACTATATTATTAAATAGATGATGAATATATATTTTTAAAATGACCAGGGATCTCATTTATAAAACGTTGCATAGAATCCTTACTCAAAACGTACTTAAGCTCAGCAAAATAAATGTACCTACGCCAAGTAGGTTTGTGACCTATAAAACGTGGAGTACGCACAGCTTCATGCAATCTCCGCTTTATAAATCTGAAACTACTGTTCTAAGTTTATTTCTAAACTTTCAAACCACATGCAGTCACATTTTAAACAGGTTTCCATTGTCTGTACCAGATTTCTTGCACAGTATGCGTCTTAAATCTACACAAACAGTCCAACCTCTGACCCACCAGTCAATCAATCAAGCAGACAATCTAGTCCCTCAGCACACTAATCAATTATTCAAGCATCCAATCACAACTGGTTGTGCAGAGGCTGGTGATGCTCACACATCAACATCCTCTCAGTTGAAAATTAGCAGGAGAGAGACTGACACTGAAAAGATGAATGAATGCTAGTTTGCTGGGGCTTGTTTTGATGACCCATGTTCAGTTAAATTATTGCAGTAATGATGCCATGACAGTGATGAATCACTCCTGTTAGTATTTCATTAGCTGTGTCGACACGTACCCACTGAAAATGGGCTCACGGTGATTATACTGGCCTTTGACAAGATTTACAAATATAAAACTTGGTTTTACTGAGAAAAATTGGGCTAAATGCGTCAGAAGAGCTAAAGACACCTAACATAACAGTAACCCAAAGAAATAATAGCTTTCATCTCATGGAAAGTGTTTAGTCTTTGACCTGTTGACTGTTATGGAATGTCGAAATGATTAAATTAGCAGTGTGTGTGTGTGTGTGTGTGTGTGTGCGCGCGTGTGTGTGTGTGAGAGAGGGGGGGGGGTTTACTTAAAAATATGTACTTGTTAAAAGAACAATCATTTGTTCCTAGTCAGTGAGAAAACATGAGTGGCGTGCCTGCTCACTGCTGCAGTGTCATGGTCATCCTGTGTATGGATGAGCTCAGGCTGAGGACAAAGGTAAAGAAGTCATAATATTTAATAATTGACTGAAAAGCAGACTAGATGTGCTGCTGGTTCAGTAAATCCAAGAATAAAGTAAGAAAAGACTCTGTAACATGGCGGACCTGACAACTGCCAGGATGAACCTTGACCCCAAAACTTCAGACTATCACATGTATCAGTGATGAGTGTCTAATACATGTAGAAATGTAGCAACTTAAGAAGCTTGCAGATGACACATTTATCTCATGCAGAAACTCAGAAAAACATTGATTTAATTAACATGTTTTCATTTTAAATGTTACAATTACCAAATCTTAAATTCACACTTTTCTTTGCTTTAATGCACCAGGGTTTATAACCTTTTATAAAGCTTGTTTACGCACAAAACGGGGTCAAAAAACTGCATGAGCCACTTTCCACACAAACTTTGGGATTTATAAAAGAAAACTTAGTGGAAAAATGTGCACAACTTGTTGACTAAGGACCTTGCTTATGCACATTTTGGACATAGAGAGCACCTGCAGTGCTGCTACTGAGAAGGATACAATTATGAATTCCTACAGCATTGTCACTTGTACCACTTTGTGCGCACACAGAACACCCCCCCCCACACACACACACACACACACACACACACACAGACAGCCTGAAGTGCAGACTACATAATAAGACAGAATGTCATGCGTCTGTGACAGCGTGAGCGTCCTGTCACTGTGACCCGATTGATCATGCGCCCTGGCCCCTAAGCCAAAGAGGACGTCCCCGTGGCTGACTGTTTAGCACGCGTGACTCTCACCCGGGAGCCTGGGGATCGGATCCCGCCCGGGTCCTCGCCTCTCCACCTTACCACATGTCATTTAAAGAACCAACACAGAAGGCATGATTTTAATCTTTTATTTTGTTTTCCAGTTCTTTAAGTGTGTCTGAAATTTCAGTCAAGACATCACATTTTCTGTGCAGTTCTTCTCGTACTTTGTCCACTGCACTAATCGTGTCCTTCTGTGCCTGCAGGACAGCGTCAGTTAGCACCAGGCCACTTCCAGGTGCGCCATGTGCCTGAGGCATGCCGGTGGGACAGGCCGGCCCTGCAGCCACACCTTTGGTCGCCGCCAGGGATGCCTTGTTGGACGCTTCGTTCAGAGTCGCTGGGGGGGGAAATAATGAGATTTGGTTTTGTTTTACATTTTAATGACGAACACATTTGATCTGCATTAATGAAAGGCTTAAACATTACCAGTCTCCTCTGCATGGTCATTGTCTCCCTCCTTCTCTGGCACGATGCCAAGCACGCTTGCCGGTTCGAGTGCTGCTGAGATCCTAATGGCGAGCGGTGGGGGATCAAAAGTGTCAGGGCCTCCGCCAGTGGCAGACACACTCTGGTGGTGGCAAAACATGAATTTATTTTTTTGCCTCCACCTTCAGATCAGACCATTTTTTTTATATCTGACTCAGATCTCTCTGAAAAGATGGCTTCAGCAACACTGTGCTGGATTTTCTCTTACTTGTTTTGCAAAAAGCACTTCCTTTCATTTTTCTGCCTCACCCACAAGTACTCAATTTCTGCTTCGGTGAAATGGTGCTTCCTTGATCTACGGTCGCCATCGTTAATGGTGGAGTGCGGCAACGAGCCGACTTATGAATATGCATGAGATCCACAAAGCACTTTGCGTTGACCATTTACGGCAGAAAGTGTGCGAGTTGAGGGCGGGATGTGATCCAGAAACACCTGAGCACATTTCTAGGTAGTTTCAAATTTATAAAGCGGAGATTACATGAAGCTGTGCGTACTCCACGTTTTATAAGTCACAAACCTACTTGGCGTAGGTACATTTATTTTGCTGAGCTTAAGTACGTTTTGAGTAAGGATTCTATGCAACGTTTTATAAATGAGATCCCTGGTCATTTTAAAAATATATATTCATCATCTATTTAATAATATAGTCCTTGTACAACTGGTGTTTTAATCTCTCTCTCTCTCTCTCTCTCTCTCTCTCTCTCTCTCTCTCTCTCTCTCTCTCTCTCTCTCTCTCTCTCTCTCTCTCTCTCTCTCTCTCTCTCTCTCTCTCTCTCTCTCTCTCTCTCTCTCTCTCTCTCTCTCTCTCTCTCTCTCTCTCTCTCTCTCTCTCTCTCTCTCTCTCTCTCTCTCTCTGAGCCACTTAAACAACCAAAGCAACTCTTCTTCCTGATAGACTTGAGTGTTATTGTAGTTACTTTAAAAGTTTGAATTGTGTTGTGTAATTACTTCACAAGTGAGAAGGGTGGGGTGGTGGTGGGGTAATCAAAGATAATTACTGCAAACCATGGTGATGTTTTAATTGTGCACCTGCATTTGTCAGTGTCTTTCTTGATTTTTTATTTTTATTGTTTCTCTTCATAAACAATCTATGATTCCACTTTTGCTGTTATTGTTTTCATTTAACCTCCAGCTCCCAGGATCTCCCTCAGTGGAGACAAAAGCAGTTTAAATAACACAAAAACACAGGATATTCAAACATTTGCATCATGGTTTCACTTCACATGACAACTGACAAATAAATAGCGTTGCTTCCTGTCTGGATCCTAATTTTCCACACTGAGCATCTCCTCTTGGGAATTTGGGTCTTACAGTTTTAAAGTGGAGTTCTAATTGCTGGTTCTTAAGTGTAGTTTATTAAAGTTGTCTATTTGAAAGATGCTGTTTAATCAACACATGTGCAGTGGTCTTTAGTAGGAACGAATGGTCAGGGAAAAGATCATCGACATATAAATATTGGACAATGGGTTTCCATAGACTCCAATAACACGTTTTTGAGGCTAAATGGGAGGTGGCCACCACCGCCATTTTGACCGTGTCACAGGTTTCGTCAAGCACAGACTATTCCACAAAAGGGAAGAGAGGAGGAGCTGAGGGTGTGGCTGTGAGGCTGGGATCAACTGACGACACCCGGTCAAGCTAACCTGAAGCTAACCCAAAGCTAACGCGGAGGTGGGAGCTAAGCTAATGGAGGTAGCAACCTAGCTACAACCGGAGTTAAATGTGCACAACACCAGAGCTTCTGAGTCAGAGATACGCTGGGCTGACTGCTGGGTAAAACCGGGTGGACCACAGAGGTCTCCCGAAAGCTGCTGAAAGCCGGCAGCCCGCGCAGTAGACAGAAGCCGCGATCAGGCAGAGATGCACCGAGCTGCGGGGAGGGGAGAACGGGTGGAGAACAGAGGTCTCCCGAGAGCTCCACAAGCCGATAGTCAGAACCCAGCTCCACCAACATGTTATATTTCAACCCATTTTCTAAAGTGCAGCATTATGTTAAATGCACTGGGTTTTACCCTATTACATTTAAATTTCATGGTTAAACAGTACATGTTAAAATCTAAGCTCAGCTCGGCAGTGACCTAAAATACATAAATATAATTTTACTTACCGAAAAAAATGAAGTGGAGACTCCTTGGATGCTCTATTAGTGCAATTAATGCCACAGCAAGTCATTTTGTTGAACAATTGCACTAAAAATATCCAAAAAAGAAAACACAAACACAGAGACTCAAAATCCTGGAACAGTTTCCAGGTCAGGCCGAGGCTCTACTGAGGCCTTTCCACGGAGCTAGCTCTGTGGTCACGTGGGTCTGATGCTCATTAATTATACAGAATTTTAGGCTTTTAATACACTTAAACAGAAAAGTAAGAAAAAAATTCACCCCCCTCAGAGTTGTCATGAGTGTAAACTAGATCATTTAAACCAAAAACATGTTTTGGTACCAGGCTGTAAACATGTTTATTTCTGCTGTGAAATTGGTATTTTAAACATGGGAGTCAATGAGGATTTGCTCTCTTCTGACACCAGCCCCCAGCAGATGAGGGTGGAACTGCAATTTTTGGTACTTCCGGGTTGGCCTAAATTTTTGAGCCGCATTGTGGGGGCTTGGAAAAGATGCACCTATTACAGGAATTACAACTCAGCTGTTGGAGACAGCAGGATTTGGAACGAAATTCAGACATCTTGCTTCTGATTGGCTAACAGCAACGTGACTACAGTTTGCTTTGCAGCGTTTTCTATCAACACTTAATAAAAACCTGAAGGAGTTCTGCCGTGACTTTTGCACTATACTGTCATTTTTCGAGGTTCACTTGCATATTAAACTCGCTCATAAATGACAAATTATTTTTTTCCATCCAACAAAAGTTACTCGAGACAAAAGCCCACTCTGATGATCCAAACTGTCTCAAAGAAACCCATTTCCTAAAGGCCTATCTTCCATCTTCACACAGAGAAGTCTTTGAAGCCGTAAAATCATCACGAAGCATGATGACCTCACAAATGTGTCGACCTAGCGAAGCAGACAAGCACTAGACGACAGTAGTGAGACAGAGTTGATACAAGGGAAGAGATGGCTTGTGTTAGTTTTGTTCTAATTTATAAAAGATAGGACTTAATAATGTAACCCTCCACATTGTATCCATATTATTTTCTATGAAGGAAGTGTGGATCTTATTTATGCACGGACGCTTTGCAGCTTCCTCCTTTCTTCTCTAAAAATGGATGATATAACAGAAGAAAAGTAGATGCAACAACACTGAAAGAAACAAGAAACAAATAACGTATCAAATGATTGTTTTTAGGATGTTTCCAATTACAGTCTGAACAACTACAACAGGAAGCAGGCTTCACATACATTTTGTGTCTCTAACGACCAAGAAAATTAGGACACATAATTGGATTCACCAAACAAAGCCCAATAATGAATTGTCATTTGTTTGAAAAACAACAACAAAAAGGAAATTCTGTTCCCTTTACTTGGATCCTAAACACATTATTCTCTCTTGTAATCTAAAATCATATGTTAACCAAACCATGACAGTTACTGAGTGGGAGCAGCACCTCCTTGATTTTATCTGTATGATGCCCACTGTCAAGAGCAGAAATAAGTGTAATATAGTGAGAATGGAAGCAATGGGGAGAGACGAGAGGGAGAAGGATGGGGTGCAAAGCATACAAAATGCCTTTGTTGCAGAGTGTAATGCACCACAGACAAATAGTGCTGTTTTATCGCCTGGAGGAGTAGAAGGAGCTTTTAAATTCATGCTCACTCTCCAGGAGGCAGCAACGGCAGCGGCCAGTGACTGATGTGCCACAGAGACGCAATGCATTGTTGTCTGACTGCATGCTGCACAGCAAAATAGAGCTACTTTTAAAAGGAACCCAGAAGTGGCTATCAGATTTTTAGTCTGAGAGAGTTGGGAGGGTAATCTCTGAGAGACATTTTCTGCCATTTTCAAATATGTTTCGGTGCAAAAATAATAATTAAAATCATATAGGTCCATAAGCTTTCTGAATTATTTGTTTTAAGAAATGAAATTTAAATTTTTCAGAATGGTCTGGTTGCAGAGACCACCAAAGCCTTAAAACGGCTACAAAATTTCCCAGTGGTAAATAGTGTTTTATGAACTTTAACACAATCATGACTGTGGCATTATTTGGTTACTTAGGCAGAAATATTGAGATTTTCCAGCCAGACCAGACTCCTCCATACTGGAACAGCTGCATATCATTGTATCATCTTTTATGTTTACAGTAAAGAGAGGAGGTTTAATGAGATCCATTTAAGTAGAAGCTAACCATTAACATTAGCAACTCCACCAGAAGGCAGAACTCCTTCAGGCTTGTGTAATTTGTGGAGATAACACATCAAGAAGAGAGAACAAAGGCAGCATTGTCGTTAGCCAATCACTAGTGAGATTTCTGAAGAGCATGAATATTAATGAGCACGACTCCATGTCCTGCCGTTTTCCGCCGCCCACTCCAACTAACTTCTGTCCCCTTAAACAGGAGCACCAGAGATTTTTGTCCACAGAAAACGACTCACAATGCCTTCATTAATCCTAGAGACCACAGCTAATGTGTTGAAATAATGAATGTAGGCTCACTTTAAGTGACCACACAATTTCTTTACACCAGTGGAAAGGTTCATAAAATAATGAAGCATAAACCATGACAAATCTTTGCAGATCGGAGCATTTTTTAAATGCAGTTAGACCCAATTCCAGTCTTGGTTGCACTCTAACTAGCTATTAGCACATTAGCCTTAAAGGTTAAATTTATTCATTTATACCTTTGCAGTGGTCTCTAGTAGGAATGACTGGCTAATAATTTGTTCTCTGGGAAGAAAAAGCTCTGGTGCGCCTGTTTGAGCACAGAGAATCTAGCTGGAGGAGAAAGTAGCTTCGGACAACAGGATGTGGAGTCTTTTTTCCTGATATTTGGATACTCACTTCTGATTGGCTAGCAGGAATGCAAGTCTTCCACTGACTCTGTTTGCTCTGCACCGTTGTTGTTGTTGTTATCTCCAAAAATAACTCAAGCTGGAAGGAGTTCTGCCATGTTGTGGAGTTGCTAATGCTAACTGTTAGCTTACTAGCTGAGATGTTCTCTGCTGTTTCCTGGATGCTTAACTAACAACAGCCTTCCCTGTTGCGAGCAAAGATGGGTGAGTCGATGAATGCTAATTTTCAGTGTGACATAGATCTGTCAGGTTTTTCTAATCCAAGCATTTCCTAGTCTTTTTCTCATAAGAGGCGAATGCAGGAAATTGTCATGTTTTGTGGAAGTTGCCTAACCCAAGACATGCAGAACCATGCACAGGACCACAGATGAGAGAAACAACAAATGTTTATTTAATCAATTTAAAGGTGGAACTAAAGGAAAGCAGTGAAAATGTCAGCGAGAGGGATCAAAACTCCGAGTGGGGTCGGGGAAATATAGAGTATTTTAATCTCTTAGCCTGAGCAGGGTGACTTGAATTAGGAACAGAATTTGAGGTCTTACTTCAGATGAGAAGGCAGGAGACGAGTGAGGGCTACCAGGTCTACAGTCGATCGAGGAAGCCAGTATGAGCACAGTGTTAGTGACAAGAGCTATCCAGAGTTGTCTCAGTCCTCCCTTTATTCCTGACCGGTTGATGGAAGGTTTTGTCACAGCTGTCCCGCTCTCCGGCACCGCCCACCTGTAGGTTGACTCAAAGCAGAGTTACTCAGAAAGCGTGGCTCACCTCAGACAGCGACAGAAATAGGGGTAGAAGGCTAGATTCACGTTCAGTGTGTGTTAGTCTTTCATAAAACAAAGCCGCCAATTTACTGCAAAGCTGAGTTGGCATCAGGGAGCCTTTGGTCACTCATAAGTGGTCAGACTGTGGCGGTAATGTGGTGCAGTCGTGTGATTTTCACAAAAGATTACAGAATGGCATTATGTAGGGTGACCATACGTCCTCTTTCCCCCAGACATATCCACTTTTCACTCTCTGTGCAGGGCGTCCGGGGGGGGTCCTACCAGTGGCAGCTCCAGAATTTTTTTTTTCTGCAGGTGCTATGAAGGAGCTAGTCTTTTTATTGAGGGTGCTATGAAGGAAGTGGTCATGCATACCTATTGTTCTCTAAAGCACCTTTAACACCTGCAGATACACGTGCGTGCACAAAACCTCAACAACACCTGAAACAATCATTAATATACATCATAAACATATGAACAATCGCTGACTTTTCCATGAAATCATAAACGCATGCAGCCACACAGAAAACCATCTATAGTGTTGCGAGGTTAGCTAACGTTAGTGTTAGCATTTCTAGCGACAAAACCCTCGAGTGCTGCGGCGGTTGAGGGTTGACTCTCTTCATCCAGATCCATAGGCTTTTGTGGGTCTGAGATCACTTCCAAAGATTCATTCGTTTCTGACTGAACCCGTGGAAATTTGGGCAACAAAAACCGATCCATTTTACCACTAGCTCTACCTTTCACTCGCAGGTGGAAAATGAGGTCAAAGGTTGACATCAATTTCCTATTTTGGTTTAAGTTTTTACTATCTATCTGATAATTTACTGATTATTTTTGTTTTGTATGTTAAATATTATCACATCCTTTGGTGTGTTCTTGCTGTGTTGAAATTCTAATTCCATCTTTTAGTTCTTTTTAAAACACAGAAAGGTTTTATTTACCTGCAACGTCAGCCTGATGGAGTTTGCAGCCGCAAACGAAACGTTGCAACGTTTTGTCCAAGGAAAACCTAAGTTGTCAGACACGCTGTCTCATCTGCTTCTTTTCTAAACTCACAAAAATCTCTCAGTAACAAAACCATTTGGAAGCCACTATTTGTGTATTCTCTGAAAGTTTCCATGGTGTCCATGACAAACTTTTTTTTTTATCATTGATCCTATCGTCTAATCTCACAGCTGAAACAAGCGTCCTTAATAATCTGTGCACAGGAAGCTTACCGATGTTGTGGTTAAACACAAGGTATAATAATTTCTTATTAATAAAACGTTGTTGCAGCACTAAAGCAGCAGAAAAATTAGATTTTGCAAAAAATATGCTAAATATTTACTTATGAATTGTTTTAGAGCCTTTTTGTTGGCAGAATCTGATATTAATTTTAGCTCTTACACCTGGGGTGAAAAAATGGGTCCCAGCGTGGTCTGTGTGGTTTTGCCATAGTGTGACGCAGGGCTGGGCAATAAATCGGAAATGTATCGTTATCAAAATTTCTGACTCTTATTGAAATAATTGTTCCCATGTCAATAAATTTGATTTATAAAAAATGAAAAGATGTGTGCAGTTTGGCAACATTCATGTCCCTTTAAGAAGCTGCACCACCTTGAGTCACTTAAAAATGTGACAACGTGATAGATGTGACAGCCCCATCTAGTGGACAACTTTTGTTTCTGCGCATACCTGTAGTTATCGTCATTTATCGTTATCGAGGTTAAATCCTCAATATATTGTGATATTGATTTTAGGCCATATCGCCCAGCCCTAGTGTGACATCATCGGTAGGCACAGATCTCCTGCCCTCTTTTTTTGGAAATGGAAATATGGTCACCCTACGTTATGAAGAGGGTGTGGAGGCGATCTCACCGCTGTCACTGACTTACTTTTAGCTTGGATCAAACTAGATTTTTATTGTGGTTGAAGCCATGCTCCTTACGTTTTTTTTCACAAGCCTCTGCTAAACATGTCCTTTCCTCACAGTCCCCATGAACTGTCTAGTGATCTAGCTGCAGCTTTAGCAGCGATATGTTCCCGGAGCTCTGCATCACTCCAGTTTGCCATCTCAGCTAGTTCCATATACAAAAGCAAAACTTATGCCCATGCTTACTTTCATGTTCAATTTAGTTGCCGACCGAAGCTTGGCGGACATTCCACAAGTAATAATGACACCACCCTCTGTTGTGCCAAGGCGTAATCTTCATTCACAAATTTGGCGTTGTGGTAATATTACCACCATGGTTGGAGGCATGAAAGCTGCCAAATTGACCCTGGAATGTCAGATCAGTGTGAACTATCACTATAAGGTGAAACTCTATACTTTTCCATCATTTCAGGCAATGAAACAAACAAACTTTTAAAAATAAGCGCCAGGATGTCGGTGTTTAGCTGTTTTGGCCTGTTCTTCCACTGAATATAACCTCATTTGAATATAATTACAATGAGAGCAACCTAATGTATTTTCGTGATGAATGCACAGAAGTACAAATCTATAAAACGATGCACCTATACAGATTTTGAATGTCACATAACAAGTGAGCTGTTGTTCTAGTCTATACCTGAAATGTCATCACTTTATTGAGAACCGTGGACAACAGCTGCACCTGTGCTCAATATGATGTATGTACTTCAAAGTTTACTTTCTAAAGAATTGCACTTTGGTGTTTAAATTTTCCAGTTGAAAACACTTTGAATACATACAACTAGCCTCGAGGGTCCACAGGATTATGAATGATACAGCTTATATAAGATTAATGACGTGAGTAGTCATACAAGAATAAGGAGGCCTAACATGTGCCTTTCTCTGTTTTATTTAGCTTCATGCCTACTTTCTCTTCTTATAAGTTCTCCCGCATTTCTTCCTCAGCACCTCCCATCCAGTCACAATTGACATATTGACATGTCCATCAAAATGTCAGGATTGTGACAAGCAGCTCCCTGAGGTGCAATCCCACAATTCTCCTTTTCCACAAACTCACAGACAACCATTACATGTTTGAATCCATTCTCTCTCTCTCTCTCTCTCTCTCTCTCTCTCTCTCTCTCTCTCTCTCTCTCTCTCTCTCTCTCTATCTCTCTCTCTCTCTCTCTCTCTCTCTCTCTAACACATATATTTATTTATTTATTTATTCACATTGTCGTATTGTAATGATGACAGCAGGCATTTTTACTTCAGAAGCAATAAACCACAAGCCTATCATTAGCTGTGGTAGAGGTTACCCGGGGTTCCTGTGACCTTGCAGGCTACTCCGGTCCTTTCCCTTGGAGTGATTTCTGTTGGTCAGCAGCTCCTGGAAAATGTGAGCTTACTGTATTTCCACAGTTCGTTTAACTGTGGATTAACGTTTTTAAAGCTCTACACATTCTTTTGTGGCTGATTTTGGTAGGACAGCATACTAGAATCCCTCCTCTGTAAGATAACCAATAATCAATTATAATAAATTATTTTATTATTTTTTTAATACTGATTGTTTTGTGAGGTTTTTTTGCATTACACACACACACACACACACACACACACACACATATATATATATATATATATATACATTCATTAATTTATCTTATCTTAGTAACTTTATCAATTTATTGTTTATTCGTTAATTTATATTGTTTATTAATTTATTGTTAAACATTTTAGCGTTTCTTTCTATTTTGAGCAAACAAACATAAATAAACTAAATGAATTTTATTATAAATATCAATATATTCATTAGAATAATAAATAATTTCACTTTTTATGGTATCACTTCAGTGAACACATTTTCACCATGACATTTTAGACCTCCAAAATAACCAAAATATTCTAACAATCCTCATTTGTGTGCTTCCATATGTGAATACCTTTATTAAACAGTCATTTTACTCTATCTTGTTAATCCAGTGCCAAATGAACACAACGCCACGGAGGATCTGCAGGGTGGAAAACAGAGGGGGGAAGCTCATGGGAGCGTGGGATTGTCCATGATTGTTATAAGACAGAAAATCATTATGTATCTGTAAGTGCAACGAAAGTAGACGGACAGGCCTCTGGAGGGGGGGTCGAGTAACAGCCCTGGAGAACGACAGAGACTCTGGATCAGAGCCACATCCAAAACCATCTTCTCAAGCCTTTTTTGTTTTGCTTGCAAACACCACTGACCTTACAACACACAGTGGACATCTAGCAATTTGCCACCAGGGTCGCTAAAGAAATGTTTTGACTGTCCCTGTCACAAAAGACACAGCGTCATAAATGCGGATTAAAGTCCAAAGGATACACTTGGAGGAAGTGATAGAGCTCAGTGGGCTAAGCTCAGCAATGACACTGTCAGGGTTAGGAGTTCAAGTCCCTCTGGAGACAGCATTGTTGAAAACATGTGCAGTCTATAAAGCTGGAGGGGGTTGCACCCTCAGAATGACAGGGAGCATCAGAGGTGCACCTTACAACGTAACTTCCACTTGTTCTTCATGATGCTAATTCACTTTTTTCCTACTTCTTTTTTTTTTAAATTAAAATTAAGAAAGTAATATGGTCCTTTTTTCTATTCTGTCTGCTTACATCTAAATGAGGAATTTTTATTCAGTGTCTCGGTTTTTTGTGGCATTTTTAGATACTGACACAGCTTTTCACATTCTGGTGTGAACTCCTTGCAGACATATTTACAAACTAAGATAGCTTGAGGCACCAACAGTGGAAGATAAACTCTTTGCTTCTTCTGTTTCCCCACTGGAAGTTTCCAACATGATTTGTTTACTCGTTTTTAAATGTAATCTTCATTTTGAGTGCAAGCATCAGACTTTCAGCGAGTAAACTGAACATTACGCTTTCTAGTTACAATGTCTTAAAGCTACCAGAAACCGTAAATGTTTGAATAGGAGGGAACTCCGCTTTTCTTCTTTATCTGGAAATATTTTGTGGTTAGTAGAAATGGAATCTGTAGATGCAGTGTTAGCTACTTTAGATGCAAATTTTACATTGAGGTTAATGATATGTGGCTGCCACTGGGAAATTAAAAAAGCACCCAATTCAGAATACTGCTGTGACTTCGGTGTAGAAAACTCTGTTCATGAATCCAAATTCTTAACGAAGGAATAATTTGTGGGTAGAGAGATTTGATTCTCATCCAGGCTCAAATTATTAAGTGGTTGGCAAAATCCAGAGAACAGGTGCACAGACGTGGACAATGGGGAGACATTTTGACTGGGATTAGAGAACTGCACAAAGCAATAGAAATAATTCAGAAATGGATAAAAAAACAAAAGAAAAACATCAACTGGCTAATAAAGCTGAAGTAAACCAAAAAGCAGGAGATAAAGCCATTTTTGAACCAAAATCAAAAAACTTTTTTCACGGATATCAGTTGAAGCTTTTTAGGTTTTGAGGTTTGACTAATCCAGATTAACAGGGTGAAATAAAAAATGCACACCAAATACAATTTAATATCTTAAAAAGTTAATTATTAGATTTTTTTTTTCATTCATACATTTTCATTCACCTACAATCCATACCTAATGTTCCTTTAATTTTTCTGTGACCATCCAATAATTACAAAACTAAAGGGTGGGTTGCTTTTTCACAAAGCTATTCATCCATCAAGCTCCCTGTTTGCCAGTCTTTCACCAAACCATCTATTTAAAAAATAAAAAATAAACAACAATATGGCAGCTGTAATCAAAGCCTGTGGTTGGCCTCACTTACACATGATTAATTAATTGGACAAGCATGCCAGATGTGATTAGGTCAAAGGCGACCGCGGAGTAACATGTAAATGAATCTCTGGATTGGATAGCCCATCTTAAAGTTGGCAGATGTTGGTGGAGGGGTGCTCAACCTGTTCACGGTAAACATTGTTGACATCAACTCACTGCCACGCGTCCTTCATAAATATTACATGAGCCATGACTGGACACCTGATATTTGCAAGATGTATTGTCTCGCCTTGCTGAGGGGCATTTTCCAGATGCCAAATATATTTCATCCAAATAGATGGAAATAGCAGGGGAGAGATAGAGGCAGAGAAGAAGGGGAAACATGAGGAAAGAGGCAGGAAGAAGAAAAATGAAGGAGGGAAGTGGGTGTTTATGTGTGTTCCTATTTGTACAGGCGTGTGTGATCAGAAACTTTTCTATTCTAATGATGAGCGGTCAAATCAGAAGGTAAAACGTGTCTTCTGGTGAGCTGGAAAATGTTTGATGGCTTGTAAAATTTTTGTGAACACCTGTTTTTGAATCCACTTGTGATAAAATATTAATAAATGTTATGTATAAATAATTATTTTTATCTTTGGCATTTTTTTCATGGAAACTTTCTAATCAGAATAAATTATAATAGAAAAATAAATAAATTTGTTAAACAATAGTGACATGATAATAATAATAATAACAATGCTTATGTATTTCAGGTTATTTCGAGCTTTGACTTGTTGTCTGGTCATCGCCTCCATAGTTCAGGCAGTCAAAGAAAGAATGTAATAAAATCAAACAAGATAAACCTCTAATTTTTTTAATGATGTTAGAAATATTTCAAAAATTCTGTGCAAATGTCACCCTCCCCTTGACAAATTCAATTGCAAAAATTCAACTAAATTCAACTCCACTGAGTTAAAGTCATTGTGATGAATTCCATTAAATATTTTAAGTATTTTTTTGCAGATGTGAAATAATCCAGAGTGTCTAAAAGCATCTGTAGCTCAGGTGTTATAGCAGGTTGCCCAGTAATTGTAAGGTTGCAGGTTTGATTCCGGCTCCAACCAGAGAATGCTGCTGTTGTGTCCTCGGGCAAGACACTGAACCCACCCTACCTGCTGGTGGTGATTGGAGGCATCGGTGGTGCCTGTGTTTGGGAGGCCTCGCCTCTCTCAGTGCGCCCCAGGGCAGCTGTAGCTACATCGTAGCTCATCCCCACCAGCGTGTGGATATGTGTGTGACTGATTGTGAAGCGCCTTGGGGGGGTTGTAGAACCCTAAGAAGGTGATCTACAAAAACAGGCCATTTACCATGTGCTTTTTGTTAAAAGCCTTTTTTTCCCGCTGCATTCTTGTGAGTCTTACTTCATACTATGCATCAGCATTGCTGTCACTACGCCTCTATGGGGTTGGGGATTTTCTATTCTATTCTCTTCTATTCTAACAGAAATGTAAGGAATCTGGAACAGTATAAAGACCGCAGGGTTACACTTCTGACCAAAAGAAGAACACAAGGGCAACAAAACAAGAAATTCAAAATTAAACAGAATAACAAAGAAAAAAAATAAAGTTATTATAAAAAATGAAAAGCATAATATGATGCAATAACCTGAAGGTTTTATATATTTTTTACATTCGTTCTGTGTTTTTTTTTTATCCAATTTGTGTCTGCTGAGGGGAAGACACCGACACTGGCAGCTGTTCTGACGAAGGTGGCAGTAGATGTCAAACATGTCAGCAAAAGTAAAAACAAGCTTTGTTTGCTCTGTGTATGAAGAAGAACCACAAAAAATGTAATCTGCAGAATTTATGAATGACATCATGCAACAACAGAAGATATTATGGACAGAATTTATCAAACTGTTCCTGTTAAATCGTGTCAGAGGCTTTTAGCTGGCGCACTCTCAGGGTTACTGGAAGTGACAGCCTACATAATAGGACATCAACACTATGGGTCTACCAGAAACAAAAAGCTCATACTGACCCAGATTAAACAAGAAAAAAAGAAATATTCCCACTGACAGGTTCACAACGGATGTCAGTACAATCTCGGTGCAAGGTCGACAAGGCATTTATACATTTTATTAAGAAACCTGCATTTAATGTGAGACGCCGGCCAAATTCCTGAAGTAAAAATTCTGTATTAATCAATCAGTATTAGAAGCCAGGGTGTCATTCATGAGCACAAGCAGCTCAGGTTCAGTCTAGAATGAAGCACCATTAGCATTTCAGAGGAAGATGAATCTCATAGGAGCCAATTTAAAGCTGCACTCAGGTGATAGAAGAACATTATATGTTTTGCTCATTTCTGCATATCCAACAAATGGATTTGTATGATTTTCAGCCACAAGAAATGGATGTCAGAGACGATTGATGAGAAAACAGCGTTTTGGGTGTTATTGCATAACTTATAATCCAGGTGAGTGTCATTGCAATCTATCTGGCCCCATTTCTACAGTTGGGTCCTTCTTTATTTTTGCAGAAAAAAGTCATTAACCAGAAATTTTTCAACTGATGCAAACACTTCGGATACATCTTTTTGGGGAGGTGATTAGGGGACGTGGTGATGGCCAATACAACTCTAATGGAGTTTTAGTAAATATGATGAACTGAAAACTAGAATTTCCAGTGGCGTGCCTAGACCTTTTAAAATGGGGTGGTCATGGCGGGGGACTTGTTTGTGAATGAGTGGCACTAGTGGTTTTGTTGTTTCTTTTTAGGGGATGGAGGTGTCAATCCTTACAAAATAATTACTTATTCTTTACTTACTGTAGTTTTTGCATTCTTGTGAATTTGTCAGTTTTACAATACGCCATGACGACTGTTCTTCTTTGAATTCTTCTTTAAGTCATTCACTGCCAATTGCATCTTTTTACTGTGTGGGCATCGGATCAAGCCCCTGCACCGTGAGAACAAACATCCCAGCTCTAAAGCTGATCTTCATCCGCATACACCATACATAACGTGATCAGGAAGCAGAAAATCCATGTGTTAGGAGATCGTTTTGGGCCGCTGCTGTAAAAAAGGTGAGGCGCAAACCGGAAAAGCTTCTGCCGATTACAATTCGACAATGGTTTATGAAAGAATGGATAACGCTCGAAACGCGCT
This sequence comes from Nothobranchius furzeri, assembly GCF_043380555.1. Classification (NCBI taxonomy): domain Eukaryota; kingdom Metazoa; phylum Chordata; class Actinopteri; order Cyprinodontiformes; family Nothobranchiidae; genus Nothobranchius; species Nothobranchius furzeri. The sequence continues at coordinate 64,321,805 of NC_091748.1, forward strand.
GATTCTTCCTGATGTAAGAAGTGAGTCTACTCTTTGTTTTGTTAGTTTTGGCGTTGACATCATCATAGAGCGCAACTATCTGTGACTCTTGAAAAACAGCAAAAATTCTGAAAAACGCTGGCAGTGAATGAGTTAAGCTATTTAGCATTCCACTTTTTGGTGCATTGCTACCACCAACTGTAACCCCAAACCCTTTGTGGACAATGGAAAGTAAATTTAAATGTAACTCGGTGGGATGGTGTGGGGTGGCACCTGGGATGGCCAATTGGATTGTAAGGGTGGTATTTGCTACCACAGGCCACTCCCTGGACACGCCCGTGTGAATTGGATCATTTCAGATTTAAACATCAAAAGTAAATACTGGTTGAAATAGGATATTTTCCTTTTTTCAGTTTCAGTTTGGCACAGTTTTAATGGGTAAAGGTTTTCCTTCACAGCTGTCAAAACCTGTCAAATTTGGATAATCTTGCCTTTTTATTGCCTCACACGTCTGCTCTGCTATAAGCAGTTTGCTGTAACCGTCGACTATAATTTTGGAATACACTAATCGCCATAATAAAGTGCCACGCATTTTAAGTTTAGTGAGATAAATACATTTGCTGTAGATTTCCCAAGATTGTTTTTAAAGTAGCTTTTGTTTCAAGTATAGAGTAGATGTTTGTTGGTGCAAAATACAAATAAAAAATAGAAAAAATACCTCAATCATCAGGAAAAAAGAGCCTAAGCCTAAATCAATTTTCAGAAAGAATGTCACTGCACAGTGATATTTTTCCATAATTGTGTTTTCTGAAATATGAAATGCGGACAGGTCTTTGGTTTTAACATTAATCAAACCTGCCCCAGCCCCAGTGTTACTGCCAGCTTAAACTCATTGGGCTGTTAAAATTAGTTATCTAATTTTACCACACTTATGCGGGGTTCAATGACTGAGTGTTTGCCTGGTAAGAACAGAGTTTATGTGGGTTTTTAGCCTAGCGTACTGTACAACTTTTACACTTTTTTGAGCCGATTTCCCCCTCGTGCGAGAATCGACAAGATCGAGGTGAGTTTTGCGCTGAGCATCCTGTAGTAGGGTAGGGTTACGAGAGGTGATTAACACCACGTGACCAGCTACCAATCAGCATTCGTAACCTCTGACAAATTTCTGGCATGTTTGATATTTTACTCGTCCCTCATGAGGGTATTGCACTGTAGCGGTGTTGCGACAACACGGCTCGCCCGCCATTTCCCTATTAACCCACGTTGGTCATTTTTATTTATACACTTTCATTTCACACACAATCACAAGGATTGTCAAGAAATCATGTTAATGTCAAATTAAACTGATAAAACATTGATTGATTTCTTTCTTTTGTTTTCCTCCTCCAACCCCCACAAATTCCTATGTGTCCTCCTCCTACAGCACTCCCCGAAGAACGACAGACATCAATAACAACACCAAAAAAGTCCAACGTGTAGTGTAAAAACTGCTATTTTTAGCATATTTTCAGGTCCGACGCATTGCTACCAGACATACAGTGTGAGCAGTCACAGTCAGGTTGTGTCCGAGAACTGGGTCGTACAGTATGAGCACATGACTCGTGAGAATTGCTCTGCAAAGGAGTCGTACAGTTTGAGCTGAAGCTGAACGTTACAAGTGAAAAAGTGGCCCAGTGTCCGCCTGCTTTAGGGTTAGTGTATGATCGTGACGGAACGGGATGCAAGATACACATCCATGAGACTTCAGGGCAGTGGATCGGAAAGGCTCAAGTGGCAAACATGGCATTCTGCTCACAAGGGGGTGGAGGGAGCTGGGTGATAACCCTGTAAAGGGTCATTTTAGCACATATGGTGCGAGAACCTAGTTTGCCTTTAAAGGAGTTTTCCACCTACTGAGTTTAAAGCCCAATCTAATGTTAAAAAGCAAGTCACCCAAATACAAAACCGTACTCGGCCCACACTTTCTGTTAGAAAAATTTGACAAATGGAAACATTGTGTGGTGGACCAAGTGAGCGAAGCTGAGGTGGTGACAGACAGCCCCTCTCTCTCTCTCTCTCTCACACACACACACACACACACACACACACACACACACACACACACACACACACACACACACACACAGTGTTTGAATGTGTGTGTTAATTGTTTTTTAAGACAATATGTGACTTATTATTAGAGTGAAGTATTAAAGGTAAGTAATGGATTATTAATACTTATTTTCAAATGTTTTCTTTAGCATGTGTTATTAATAGTTGACTTTTTTCACAACGCAACATTTTTATAGTTTTTCTTCTCTTTACTGTTGAATTTCTTTATTGATTTTCCTCCATATACAAAATAAACCACCACCAGCTTTATTTTTGATGTCTGGTTGGTCACTGGTGCAAAGTTAACATCTTCCTTGTGTTAAAAAACTACAATTAACATACCGTACTCCTAGTGAGGTTTCAGAAACCTCTGTGATTCTCGTGCAAAGGACATCTTTCCTGATGCTTCATAAACACACATGAAGGTGAAGATATTCTTAGCATTCATGCAGCTGCTGACAGTCGGGTGCTCAATGCCGATAAGACTTGTACCGGCTGGTCACTGTTACTCTACACCTCCTTTCTCCTCCTCTGTCTCTTCTCAGGGATACAATGAGACATGAATAAGAGGGATGAATATCTGGAGAACACAGCAGACAAAAGCAGACCGAGTCAATCCTGGATTGCCAGTGAGGAGGATGGCAGCGCTTGGGGAGATTCCTATCAATGTAGCACGTGTAGAAAGATGGAGAGGGAGGGAAGGCCAGGCTGTCAACACGTTATAGTGTAAACCTAGGCTGGGGATAAGCTGTTTCTACACCCAGAAGGGATTTCATTACATGCTTTTTAGTCATGCTGTATTTACAGGGTCACTAACTCCTTATGCACAGAAACAAACAGCCAAAAAAGGCATCATGGCCTCCACACCACATCCATGGGAGTTAGCACGGTGTGGTGAGATCACACGGTGTTGGTGCATGACATTCAAAAGCGGCTCTGTGGAAAGCCTCTGTAATTACGCTCCAGGCTGTGAGAGCAAAGATGGTTTCCAGTAAAGAAAATCCTCCAGCTCCTCTTGGTGACAAACAAACATGGTGATAAACTGGAGGAGAGAAAAGCAATTGTATTCAGTTAGTTAAAATATTCTGTGTTTTTATTGATACATAGCACTGTTAATCCTTTTTATTAATAATTAGTTGATGCAGACTGGAATTCACTGTAAAGTTACAGAGTCTCATTGAAAGTTTGTGGCACGTATCATGTGTGTTTCATTCTTTTGTTCGTGTTATTTCAGTCTAACTCACAGTTTGACAGTGTATCTTGCTTTTCCCTTGGAAATGATCTAACACTAATTCCATGCCGTCGTTCTTTTTTAAAACACAGAACAGTTTTGTTACCTGTTTTCCCGCTATGTGACGCCACCATCAGCGTAAGCCTGAGGAAGTCTGCAGCCACAGAGGAAATGTAGCGGGAAAACAGGTAACAAAACTGTTCTGTGTTTTAAAAAAGAACGACAGCATGGAATTAGAAATACGACACAGTAAGAACACACCTAAGATGATCTAACACTAATGTGATCACTTGTTCTTCACACTCCACACATGTGTCCACTAATGACTGTGTAAACTTTTGTTTATTGACTGAAAGTTAATTTTGACAGAAATCTGCACGATAGATCAGATCTTTGGTTACACTCTTATTCCTCCCATGTGGAAATATGTATATATTTTTTGTTTGTGATTTTCTTAAAGTTTATTGTTTTAGTTGTACTGTTTCCTTTAAGAGTCTTCTTCCATGATTTATTTCCTCAAACTTCCTTTTTATCATATATCTGCATTTACCTTGATCCACTTTCTGGTTCACCTGTTTAGAACTATTTACTAATGGCTCACATTGGTCCATTCACATGACTCTTTCTGCCAGTATTTAAGTTTCTTGGTTTTCATTGATAAGACCTTCGGTTTAGACCAAGTAGATTACCCTCGTTGCTGTTCAAGAATCAAATCAAGTTAAAGTTCTGCTTTGAACATCTTTTGTATGTGTGTTCTTGAGGGGTGGACTGGCCTATCTGGAATTCTGGCACTGTCCCGGTAGGTCACTTAGCCAAGTGGGCTGCTTGCCCAGCTTGGGCCGACACTACTCCACAGTTGGTGATCTGCAGAACATTAGCTACATGGTAACCCGAAGCTAACAGAGTTTTCCCAGGCATTTTTAGCAAAAAAGTAGAGCGGTGACGTAGGAGTTGTTTTACCGCGTTAGCATGTAGCTAATGTCCCGCTGATCTCCGCCTGTGGAGAATGAGCTGATCTGGAAGGCCAGGGCTCCCGGTCGCAGCAGTCTGGCCCTGCTTGTAATTTTAACAGTCCCAGTCCATATTAGATCTCACATTCGGCCTAGAGACATTCGAGACATGCTCTGCCCTTACACGCCTTCTCGCAGGCTGAGATCACTGGATCAAAACCTTTTAATGGTCCCACGTACTCAGTTCAGGACACGAGGAGATCGCTCATTCCAGGCCGTCGCTCCTAGGCTCTGGAATGAGCTACCTCTGTCTTTACGCTCAATCGACTCAGTTAATGTTTTTAAGAGCAATCTTAAAACCCATTTGTTTCTCCAGGCATTTTAAACTTAGTCTCATTCGGATTTGTTGTATTTTACACAATGTATATTGTGGCTGTATTTTACTGTATTTATATGTTGTTGCCTTTTAACTTGTGAAGCACTTTGTGACCTTTTTGTCTGTGAGAGGTGCTATACAAATAAAGTTACTTACTTACTTACTTACTTACTTACTTACTTACTTACTTACTTACTAGAGACAAGTCCGCGGGCGGCAACATCCCCCACCCCCACCGCTCTCCCATTGGGGAGGGCCGACTGAGGGCTAACGATTCGTAAAAATGCCAGGGCCAAATTTTGGTCCCAGTCCACGCCTGTGTGTAATCCTTCCGTTGTTTTAATTCTTTTCTAAACACAGCGTAGTAGATTTGTTTTTACCTTTTTTGCTGACAAGTTTTGGCTAACACTTTAGCCATCCTCAGAGCACTGCCGATGTTGGCTGCGTCACTTCTTTCTCCATTTATCCGTGGGTAGCAGAGGACGATCATACACTGCACCCTCCTTGCCAATGACAAGGTCCCATTTGTGATCTAATGTGTAAACTCCATTGTCTCTGTTCAAGGTTCTGGATCCACATCTCCTTATTTCTTTAGCTTCTTTAATCCATCATTTGTACTTTTGTTGCTCTGTGTTTATGATCCGTGTGCTGTCATAATTAAAATTCTGCTGTTTGGACCACAAGCTTTGCTATTTACATTAGATCAAAGACAAAAAGACTGAAATCATGTTAATCCCCTCTGTAGTAAGATTGTAGTTTAACTGGTACTGCCATCCTGTTACACAACATTAACCCTTTAAGCGCCAAAGTCGCAGAATTGCGAAAAGCAGCAATGTTGGATTTAATAAGCCACAGCAGCAGAAATGAGCCCTCATGCAGTTAACACGTTAATACAGGCAGACACCTGTAACTTCAATCCAAGCAGCATTTGTGGGTGTGTTACTATTCAAACTTTTGGAGTATTTAGAGCTTGAACCCCGCCCACCAGTCACAGAGTCGTGGGGGTTGTCAGAGCAGTCAGATTGTGAGATCAAGCGAGTGGTAGAGGAATAAAACACAATGCAGAGGGGAATGTTCAGTGCTGACAAAGCTCTTCGTCTAGTACTGGCAGATTCGGATTCGGAGGAAGAATATTTCCTTTTCGAGGATGATCTAGCAAGACGGAAAGTGTGGCTTCAGCGCGCAGCAACAGGGAGTCTGTCAGCGACGACGCGGTTACACAAGCAGCCCATCCAGCCCTTACCTTGTCTGATGTTCCGTGTCACCGGGGGGGGGGGGGGGGGGGGGGGGGGTTGGTGGACCGTGGGAAAAAAAATCACTGCTAGCAGGGGGGGTGGCCCAACACAGCCTCAGTGACAATAATAATGATGATGGCTGGGTTAGTTTGGGAGAAGAGGAACAGTATTCCAAGTGGATCAGGCATTTTGATGAGCTAGATGGATACTGTGGAGACAGGGATCTGTCAAATTCAGAACACATAGATTTTCTGTCAGTTTTTTTGGATGAGGTTTTCTGGACCCTCATCGCAACTGAAACTAACTGATATGCTCGCCAGTATTTAGAGAGGGAGGAACTGAAATCTAGTTCCAGATATAATGACTGGTACGATGTAACTGTCCCAGAAATGAAAGTGTTCATTGCCATTCAGTTCTGCATGGGGCTTGTGGAAAGCCTGAGATTGAGGATTATTGGGCTGGCTTTTGGCCAACATGGACACCTAGGCCCTGTCCACACGTAGCCGGGGATCTGCCAAAACGTAGATATTTTTCTACGTTTTGGCCTGTCATCCACATGAAAACAGAGTTTTTTCACACGAAAACGGATCTTTTTAAAAACTCCGGCCAAAGTGAAGATCTGCGTTTTCTCCGTTTTGGGTGTCTGCGTTTGGACGGACAAAGCCGGAGTTTTAAGGTCCGTAACCTCACTTTCCGCGACAGAAAAATGCTGACATCACGTGTGCGACCTGTGTTTACATTAGCCGGCATCATGGAAGCCCTCAGAGCTGCGCTCTGTCACTACCCGATCCATCAATTGTCCAAGCGCTTTTTGCTTGTTTGTTTTTGCAAGCGGAATTACTGCTCCTTGCGGAAGACCACAGACGAAGGACGAGGTTAAGAACGGGGGAAGTACTGCCGCCTACAGGTCTGGCATGTCCTTAACAACGTATTTATCCGGGTACGTGTGGACAGAGTTTTTTTTTAAACACGGTGGTATAGATGCAAGTTTTTGGAGGGGCGGATATTCATTTTTTAAAAACCCCGGCTACGTGTGGACTAGGCCCTAGCTTCAGCAAAGTGATGTCAAGAAACAGATTTGAGATCATCCTTTATTTTCTCCACTTTGTTAACAATGATGTGCGTGTTAAAAGGGTTCAGCCAGGTCATGACAGACTGTTCAAGGTGCGCCCCATTGTTGAGATAATTCTATGCTTTTTATCCATCTATGGTTCGCAGAAAGAACTGTCCTTGGATGAAATGACCATTGCATATATATATATATATATATATATATATATATATATATATATATATATATATATAACAGTTGTAAACAAAATAAACCAAAGAAGGGATGAGTGAAATGTGTTCATTACACTGAAGCATCAGTCTTCTTGATTGATACGAAGAAATGCCAAATATGCAAGAATGTAAAATCAAAGAAGGACAAATAAATGTACTTGATGATACATTAACTAAGTTTTTATATTCTTTTAGGATTAAGGAGACAAAAAGTAGTAAATCTTGCATTGAGACCCTAAAAAGGACAATTTAACCTGAATAACAAATAGCTGTGGGATTTTCTTCACATCCATCTGTCCATATTCTACACCTGACCCAAGGTTGGGCCAGAGAACAGATCCAGAAGGGAAAGGAACCCCTGAAGCAGACGACTCCTCCTGGGAGATCCCAAAGCCGTCCTAAAATAGAGAAAAAATAGAAATCCTCCAGCAAGTTCTGGGTCTTCCTCAGGGTGCCCATCCAGCAGGAAATGTTCCATTAAATCCCCAAAGGTTATCAACCAGGAGGCCTGAACCACCTCAGCTGACATCTTTTGTTGGTTAGAATCAATGATTTCATATAAATCAGGGTTTTATCGGTCCCTTACCATTTTTAAAGAGATTGTCTGTATGACTTTAGGACTAATGAATTATTTACTAGGGTAATTTATTAGACAGGTTTGATAAGCAGTAAACAAGTAAATTAAAAGTCTGAGGATGTGTAAACCAATGTAGGCTTCCTTTCTGTAGCTTATAACAAGTGAAAACTTACAGTTGCAGTGATAAGTATCCATGTGATATGAGCTGTTAGTAGCTAATCTGATAAAATATTAGGTCTTTCACACGTTTTCTTTCATATGCTGTTATTTATTTTTAATTTGGCTGCTGTGTGGAATCAATTTACACATTTTGTTGTAAAGCTGGTTCCATTTTCGGCGTGCTTCACCCACACTTCAGTACATTAAACCTACGTGTCATCTGCTAAGGTACCAAACTCTACAGTGTAGCCTATACAGCCTCACCAGCCACTGTTGCCTAGCAACAATTACCGTGAGTGTATGTTATTTTCTGATATCTTTAGGTCATTTGCATAAGTTGCACAGCTTTCTTGGTTTGGCTTACATCTTTGGGTACACACACCCAAACAAATACATCCGGTCACACTTTCCTGACCATTTTGAACATTTGGAAATGCAGCATTTGTAAAAACTTAAAAAAAATTGAAACAACTTGGAAAACACGTGTCACATTGTTCTGATTTGCAGCATTAAGTCTGAGATTTATCATGAATATAATATTGCTTTTGCACATAAGAACCTAAAGATGGGTGTGATTTTAAAAAATGACAGATTTCCTATCAATTATTTTTTTATTCAGGCCGCACTCACACCTCTATCCAAGCCTTAGTTCGAACAGAGTGGCTCCACTATCACAAGTCCACCCATCACAGTGCAAACACCTTGATTTGAGAGGCTATCCACTTAATGAGATTAAAATATTACTTGAAAGGGTGTAGTTAAGCAGTTGTGAGTTATTTTTATCAAAAAGGGGAAGGCAAGAGGGGGTTTTTGACAACCATGGCTTGAGGTGCCAACTGCTTTAGCTAATTAATGTCAACTTGACACAGCCACACACACTGCATTAGAAAAGCACCACTGTTTTGACCAAATGCTTGTTTTTTCTGTTGCACCGGTTACAAACATTTGGCAAAAAATGTAAAATAACCCTTTTCTGTGTTAAAAAAAGAACCAAGTAATGACATTAGACTCAATGTTTTAACCACATTCAGGTTAATTTTTCTCAATAATATGTGCCTAATTAACACGATGGAACATGTGAAACAAACAAGCGTTTTCGCTTTAACTTCAATTTCTTGTGTGTGCCAAATTAATCCCTAGCTAACAAATTACCAGCAGTGCAATGGCCTCTTTATTTGACCAGCATGTAATATCCTAACTTTGGTTGTCAGATTGGATAGAAAGGCGGTCGAAATTAGTTGGAGCTCTTTCCTTAATTTCAGTGCCGTTTTAGATGAGCAGCAATCTAATGTGTGATACTTGGAGAACAAAGCAGGACACCTACAGCAGGAGCAGTGATGCACGTGAACTGCTGTGGTAAATGTGCAGCCTGCAGTAATTGCAGGTTAAGTAACCTTGAAACAACTACCATTCCATCCAGGGCGCCTGTTCTGCAGCTCTCTTCTTTTTTTCCAGGAAATTAATAAATAAAGAGGCACTGATGTTCTGACTGTGTCCAACTGTGGTTGTTAATGAAGGGAGACATCTCTACTGAGAACAACATAAAATAATCTCCTGAGATTGACATTCAAAAGTCACTATGAAGTATTTAATTAATGTTGTTGCTGTAAATGTTGATATAAAAACACATCCATCATAGCGTGGATTCGGTTTGTGATTTTTTTTTATCCACAAACCAAAAAATAAAAATACAAATAGGCCATGTGGTGAAGTGTGTCCGTTCCCTTTAACTTCTGCTGTTAAATGATTCAAGTATGAGGAGCGCCTGTTCAGGTCTTCAGAGCATGGAGGTCACGCTACCCCTCAGGATTCCAGTCTGAGTAAACTCTACTTTCAAGGAATGCATGCCACAACAGTGGCGCTTCCAGAAAATTTTGATGGGGGTGGCCAGGGGTGGCCCCTGGGGGGCACTATTGGCCTCAAGCCTGGAGTTTTATAAATGTTAGCTTTGTACATTATCAGGCGTGCTAATGTGGTCTATTACTTTTTCATGGCACCATTAATATGCCTTTACATCATCTGAGTCATACTGAAGTCTGGGTGCAAATGTCTGTCTTAAAAAAAAGAAAAATTTAATTTTCCCCACATTTTGACAAAAGAACTAAACCAGGAAGTACACAAAGGGCATATGTATTAAAAACTTGTAAATGTACTATTCTAAATTAAATACGTGCATATTCATCAGTCTCCTATAAAATGTACATGTATGATTTAGCATTTAAGCTAACAGAATGAGCCATCAAAGCTGGAGTAAAAAAAAATTTACCCACTGTCAGACATATTCTGTCGTCCATTATTCAAATGCAGAGGGTTTATTTTTGGGTAATGTGATGAACTGTCTCCATTATGAATGATGAACAACACGCTTCACAACTTTTAACTCCCAGGTCACAAAATGGCTGAAACAAGAACAAACTTGTGAACGCTGATGTTTCTTATCAGCTTGTGTGTGTGTGTGTGTGTGTGTGTGTGTGTGTGTGTGTGTGTGTTATAAATGCTGTTATTTGATTGTCTCTAAAATTCCAAGGACTAGGTTTGCAAATTAGCCTTTGGCAAAACAACCTCTGTACAAAACTGCTGTAGCATTGTCCTTATCTAACATTGTCTTTTGTGCTGTCCTTGTTCAATAAACTAAACTAAACAAAGGGCGTTTGTGTTACTAACACAGTATGAATGGCTACTATAGTAGGGCAAAAAGCAAATGGGAGAAAGCATCTGATCCAGTTTTGATAGATTGACACTAGACATACATTACAAGGTACTAAGCAGTGCACATACTCCTGTGGAGACATGAAAAAACACCAACCTGTCTAATGTTTCAGTCAGCGAGCCCAAGGCATAACCTGGCTACAGAAGAAACCTAAAGGGGAGGGCAACCTCAACTCACTACCCAATGAGAGCAAAACCCTCACCGTCTCATGATTCCAAACAATGTACTTTCTGATGCTGCCAACAGTTGGGATTTGCCTTCTGATTCTGTTTCAGCTGGCAGTGCACAAAATACATAGAGACAAGCTAAAAGAATCCCTGACAGCCTTTTGGACCTGAAACAAACCGTTTTGTCCACTTGCATTTGTGCTCACCAGCATTGATGGAGGTGTCTGTTCAGCTTATTCTTTTTATTTTGGCACATTTGTGCATCATTTGCAGAAAGGGGGGTGGGAGAGAAGACGGGTGCAGCAGTTATTTTGGCAGAAGGATGACTGAAAATATACGTGTCCCTATAGCTGCTGGGAAGACACAGACGCCCGTGTCTTTAATAATGCATTACCGCGCTGGGATTGAACTGCATGTGAAAATACTTGTGAGTGCGTACATGTGTGAATAAGTGAGAGCAGAACATCATTCAGAGGTTGCTGGTGTGTGAGCGCATCCTGGCAGTGGTGGGTTAAATTGTATGGAAAATATTGATGAAGTGTGCTCAGAGGGACAGTAGTCTTGTCATGTCTTATTCAATAATTTAGGCATCTTTTATTATTCTCTTTTCTGCCTCACTGGCTCTGCGTTCAGGAGTGGGAGCTCCTTCAGACGTTTAATCGTTGAAATCTTCTCCACCAGAAAACAGTAAATTAAAGAGTCATGCAAACATAAACCCCACCGCACTTTTGAGGAAGGATTTAATTCCAAGTCAATAACTGAGAAGATTGCTCTTGAACACAAAGCAGTGAATGAAAATAAATAAAAAGAATGGCTAAATCATTGCTCACTGCGATTTTCTTTCTTTTTTTTCATTTATTTCATTCAAAATAAAAACAAATAAAACATATAAAACAATAAGATATACATAAGAAAAAATCTAATTTGAACGAAAAGGAGCAGAATGAAGAAAAACATCTAATAATTTCTTCCCCCTTTCCAGAAGAAATAATCAATTTATGTACAATTTCCATTTGTCAGACACACATACAGATTAATTTTAAACTTTTTTCTGTTCTTAATTCCAGTGCAGTTATGATCATTGATTTAATTTAGATTCTCATAATTATTTAGTACACTCAATTTGGTACTTTTTTGAATATATTAAATGGCAGAGTTTTTTAAATGTCCCTTTTAAGGTTATTCCATAATTTAACACCATTTACAGATACATTCCATTCCTTAATTTTAGTTCTAAATCTAGGTTTTTGTAAACACATCAGTTTCTTTCAGCATGTAATTACTAGTTCTCTTTTCAAATATCCCATGAATGTTTGTTGGCAGAGTACCTAAACTGGCTTTATACATAGTTTGTACGATTTTCCAGTCTTTTAAATTATGAAATTTAAGTAATTTACATTTAATAAACAGTGGGTCCGATGGATTTCTACAGCCACTATAATTGATGATTATCAGAGCTCTTTTCTGTAAAATAAATAAGGGTTGTGTATAGTTTTTGTATGTTGCTCCCCAGATTTCTGCTCAATAAGTCGAGTATGGAACAATCAGTGAATTGTACAATGCCAACAAACCAGAATTAGTCAGTAAAAACTTGACTTTATGTAATACTCCTAAGGATTTGGTAATTTTACCTTTTATGTAACTAATATGGGATTTCCATGTCAAGTCTTCATCAATAAGAGCTCCAAGAAAGTTAGTTTCTTTTACTCTGAATTTCGATCTCATCTATTTCCAATGACACATCACTGTTCTTTTTATCATTAAACAGTATAAAATTTGTTTTATTAAGATTCAGTGTCTATTTATATCAAACCAGTTTTTAATTTTAATCAGTTCATCATTCATCACTTTAGCCACCTACTCAATATTTGATCCTGAGTAAAACAGTGTTGTATCATCTGCAAATAGAATGGTACTGAGTGTCTTAGATACATTTACCAAGTCGTTAATAAACAAAATGAACTGTTTTGGTCCGAGGACCGTCCCTTGTGGCACTCCACAATTAATTTCACGTAGTTTTGATTTATGGTCCTTTATCTGAACAAACTGTTTCCTTTTTTCTAAATAAGTTTTAACCCATTGATTGGCCACACCTCTTATTCCATACTGACTTAATTTTCGAAGAAACCTTGAGTGATCAATGATGTCAAATGCTTTTTTCAAATCAATGAAAACACTAACAAAGTCATTTTTATTGTGAATTGCTGTTGATATTTTATCCGTTAATTCCATTCTTGCCATTGCTGTGGAATGTTTAGTTCTAAACCCTTATTGTTCATTGTTTAAAATATTATTTTTTTCGATGAATTTATCCAACCTTGGTACAAATACTTTTTCCAATATTTTAGAAAACTGTGGAAGCAGTGACACCGGCCTGTAATTATTGAAAATATGTTGATCACCACTCTTATACAAAGGAATGACTTTCGCTGTTTTCATTGCATCAGGAAATTTTCCAGTAGAAAGGGATAGATTACAAATGTAAGTGAATGGTTCAATGAAAGATTCTATGATGGTTTTACTTTAACAGTTATCATGTCCAAGTTCTTTCCTTTGTTTAATTTCACAGACTTCAGGTTTTAGGCCTTTTTTTTTGTTAACAAAAATATCTTTTCAGTTTTTTTTCATCAGGCAAAATGAAAAATAACCACATTGTGCATAAAAATACGAGTGGCAAAGCTGTGGGTAAAGAAAACACAGAAGCATACATCTCAGTTTAAATGGAATCATCTGCCGGGGTTCAGCTGCTGAAGAAAAGCAAATTCCCTCCTGCACTGTCTACCTGCTTAATTCTGTCAGCTGGTATTAACTTCTAATTGCAAGTTGATCCCACTATTCCTAGACAAGTGAAGCAAATTAGCCTTTTCCAATCAAATCTAAAGTCCTTCTGGACCGCCTGTGTGCACGCCCTATAAAGACACCTCATCACTTTATCTCTGGGAATCTGCCTTTTATTTGCATTTTTAAAACCTCCTTTAATATTTAGTTTCCTATATTGATGTTTTACCCTTTTTTAGATCTTTTGGGGAATAAAATTAATATTTCCTCACTAATTCTACCCCGCTGTTCACTGTATTCCTTTAGTTACAGATCTGTTAAAAATAAAGCATATACCCATAAAATAACATGACTACTCCAACATTTTATAATTTTGTACAATTAGTCTAGAGTTGAGGTCTCTGATGGTATATACGCACTGAAGAGATAGTCAGGAAACTTTTCTCAAAGAGTAGAAATTGTTCAAACAGATTATGTGCCAGTCTTTGTTGTTTAGCATCTGTGGTCATGCATTGATTCTGTTATATTTCAAAAGAGTGGTTCATTGAAAAAACACTTTTTAATGATAATTTCTGATTGTAATCGGTTACTCTGAGTTATTCATGCAGCCTGAACATGAAAACTGTCTCCTACACCTATCTCCTGCATTAGCTTTGGATAGAAAATAGACGGTGGAATTCTAGGATTTGAAAAGCCTGACAGATCTATGCCACACTGTCCCTCATTTTGGCTGGAAAAGGGAAAGGCTGTTGTTGGGTTAGTGTCCAGGAAACAGCAGAGAACGTCTAAACTAGTAGAAGCTAACCATTAGCATTAGCAACTCCACCACACGGCATAACTCCTTCAGCCTTGTGTTATTTGTGGAGTTACAACATCTACGTTGCAAAGCAAACAGTGAGTGGTAGAATCATGTTACTGTTATCCAAAACAAGATGAGAGCTCCAAATATCTGGAAATAAGAATCCAAATCCTGTCATCTGAAGCTACTTTCACAACAAATTCTTACACGCAAAGCGGCTGAAGCTGACGAAGTGTGACCAAACATTTGTTTCCGACGCACTGAGGCTCCCAATGCTTCGGGAGGTGACGTGCTGTGCCAGAGCATCGCTTTCCAACGTCTGTGGTAAGATGGAGATTTTATCAAATTCTGACCTTTACCCTCTTGCTATTTAACCTTCCTCTCAACCCATCCCAACCTTAACCCATTTGAGCATGCAAAACTGTGTTTCTTGTTGTATCATTCCTCTCAAACACAGTAAACAGGAAATTTAGAAAGATAATCTGGGTTAAGGTTAGGATGGGGGCGAGGGGAAAGGAAATTACTAGAGGTTAGAGGTTAAATGTCAGTCAAATGTCCATTTTATCATCTTTATCAAATAGCAAGACCCGCATGTCCAGACAAGATCTGTAGAAACTCATTATCGCCAGCAAGCTGTATCATTGCAATGGTCTTTTGACTGATCTTCCCAATACTGATAATATTGTGGATGATAGGATATGAGCCACCTCTAGATAAAAGTCAAATTCTTTTGACAGTAATTACAAATATATAAATATACGAAAGTGTTAGTTTATGTGTGACATATTATTTCATTTGTGTCTTTTAGATTTGATTTTTAAAGCTATTTATGTCATCACGTCAATTTTAATGTTTACCTGGAAGGCACACTGGATTGTTTCTGTGTATGAAATGTGTAAAATAAATGTTCACTCTGGTTTTAGCTCTTTGTTACTTCTATAAAAACTAAAATCAACATATTCTTAAAATTCATATTTTGTTTCAGCCACAGTAAGAATTCAATGCTTTTAGTAATTATCGCATTACTCTTGCGAGAATATGGAAATAAACTAAGAAAATGAAATATTGTTGTTTAGGTTTTTACAAGCCTGCATGAGAAGATGATCAGAGGATGATCATGTAGGAAGTCATTATAATTTTTCCATCTTACAGACTGTCAACAGCATGTCTTTACTGTAGCACCCAATGACAGCTCATCGCAATATTCTCCTTTTTTCTGTCACTGAGCGCAGATTTCAAAGACCTCTTAATGATCCATCTGATACAAGACTGCAGATGTGAATGACATCAAGTCATGCGGAAGCTGTGTATAACCACAGAAATCCAACATATCAAAACAATCTCATATCTTTGAAATCCCCAGACTCTTTCAAATAGAAGAAACTTCACAAGAGAAGACATTGAAATGGTGAGGATAATAAAAGATATTAGGAGTGATAATAGGATATACTGGTGGGTCTGACATTGTAGAAGGCTATTCAGTGAAACCTGCTTGGCTCTGTGCTGATTAACACACATAATGAGCAATTCCAGGCTGATGGAAGAGAGCTTTAAATCTGCACACAGTCAATCCCCTCCTTCCAAGATCGTTCAAACAACACTTATACAATTCACAAACGTCTGATGGTGACATCAGTTTGGGGATTTATTGTCAGGGAACAGATTGCATCATGCCTCTCTTTTAAATGACTTCTCTTTGATTCTAGGAAAGTGGCCTGACGTCAGCCACTTCAAGGAGGATGTTGGTGCTTCGTGTGCGGTGAGATTAAGATTGCTGCCGGCGAAAAAGGTCCCCTGCTGCACCCGGGCAGACTATCGTAACTGTTGGGGATGCGTCTCACACTCTCCTTTCCAACTATCCCATAAGGCATGCCAAGCCTGATGACCTTGAGGCCGGCGAGGGACTGGGGTGCCAGGTGACGGGGCTGGTTTGCCAGGTTGTGAACATGCCCCGATCACAGCTGTGACAGGCAGACAATCGGGCAGCCCAACCGTCAGTGGACACACACATTTATCTGAATATAAGCTACGTACAACAGGCTCAACCCTCCTCCCCCAGATGCCAACCAATTAGTCTCCTCACAATTTCCGAGCATGCTGAGTGCATGCCGTGCATCGTCACAGTCATTAATAAATGAATCGATGAACAGATTAAAACATTGTTACACTACACTGATTGGAATTATTGCTCTCTAGCTGACATGTCAACGGTCTCAAAGAATTTGAAAATGAGAAAACAAATGTGCTCTACAGAAGGTCATTTTTGCCATAAAATACGAGTATTAAAAATTTGACCTGACCAGCACTTTGGTCAGCCGTATGGCTGTGTTTTTAAAGCGCTATACAAATAAAGATGATGATGATGATGATGATGATGATGATGATGATGATGATGATGATGATGATGATGATGAAAATTGTATATCTTGTAATGAATTAATTTTACCTGCTGTGAGATCCAACAGAATCTGCTAATAATGGGATTCTTGTTATGAGTTTTATTAATGGGAGTTATGAACAATGATCAGATAAAGAAATGCAATCAGAACAACTGTGTCTTTGTGCTCTTGGCAGGAATGTGAGTGTATTTCAGTAGAGGTCTGTACCTGATTGGTGATCTCCTCCGCAGCTGGTCATGAAGTATGTTGTCATGAAAACACACAGCATCACAGACTTCCTATCACATGTCTACTAGTGAAGAGTCGTCACGAACAAAACGGCTCTTAGAGTCGGCTCGTTGAAGTGACTAATCTGTCACTTAGCATTGATGAACTCACCCATCTTGACTCACGATGGGGAAGGCTGCTGTTAGTTTAACATCCAGGAAACAGCAGAGAACGCCCCACCTATAGAGCTCCGGGAGTTGACGTCACTTCTCCCGGCATGCAACAGTTCAAATCGAAACGGCGCCATATTGGCATGCAGAAGCCGGCAGCTGGACTATTTGTTATTGTCAGATAACTCAATCAAACGGGAAATATGGTAGATTCCTGATGTGCCCCAGGATGCAGAACAGACGCGGACGACATAAGGAATGAGCCATCTACAGGATTCCCCAAGATCCGGAGCGCCGCAAACGTTGGATCATTGTAATAAAACGTGCTAGTGACCGGGCGAAAATGAAGCTGTGGGATCCCGAGAGTAAAGGTTTTCGCTTATGCAGCGACCACTTCATATCAGGTACTTAAACCAACGTTTCCTCAACTGTATATGGTATTTATTTTAAATGCTTTTATTTTGATTCTTAGTGGGCTTCCTAAACTTATTTTGGCGTGGCTTTTTCTGTCTTATTACTCATAGCAGCTAGTAAACATCACATAAAACGTTGCCTCGTGAGTTCTGTGTGCTGCCGTTTCCGTGTTTTATGATCACAGCAATTAACCGGCTAAGCTGTATTTAATTTTTAAGCAATGGTTGATCAATTGTCAGATCACACATAAAAAGCACTTTGGATTGCTATTATCTGTGTCACCGAGACTACTTACGTGTAAATCTGTTATTTGTCCGTCCATCCATCCATTTTCATCCGCGTATCCGGAGTCGGGTTGCGGGGGCAGTAGCGTGACTTCCCTCTCCCCAGCCGCCGGAGCCAGCTCCTCCGGGTAAATCCCAAGGGGTTCCCCGGCCAGGTCCGGTGTTGTGCCGGTAAGAAGCCCGCTCTGACAGCTTCTGGCGTCGGAGCGGGCAGTAGAGTCGAGAGTCCCAGACCTTCTCCCCAGCTCCTCCGGCCGGGGGAATCCCAAGGGGTTCCCCCGGCCAGGTCCGGTGTTGTGCCGGTAAAATGTCCGCTACGACAGCTTCTGGCGTTTTTAAAAAGTATCCCAGGGGCACGGTAAGGGTCGGAGATGTTCAGTCTATTTAATTTCTGACTATATAAAACGATTTCTTCTGTTTTAAAGTGTGAAGTAAACTCCGACGAAGTAAAATCCAAGCGGATCCCGTTCATGTTCATGGTTACATCCGTGCTTGTTTACCTTTTTTGCATGCCAAAATGGCGTCTACTAACTGAGAGTCACGTGGGGTCCGGAGCTCTATTAGAAGCTTACCATTAGCATTAGTGACTCCACCACACAGCAGAACTCCTCCAGGCTTGTGTTATTTGTGGAGATAAAACATCAATATTGCAAAGCAAACAAAGTCAGCAGCAGAGTCACATTTCTGTTAGCCAATCAGATGTGAGACATCTAAATATCAAGATATAAAACTGTAAATCCTGCCATCTTGAGCAACGTTCCCCTCCGGCTGACTTCTGCATCCTCAAATTGGAGCATCTGAACTTTTTCTCCCTAGGGAACAATTTACAACACATTAATTTCTACTACAGACCACTGCAGATGCAATGAACATATGTGTGAACTTGATATTTAAATAAAATTAATAGATCATTGTTTTAAAGTGTGGGAAGTTCAAAAAAATGCAAGGAGACTAATGCAAGTGTCCTCCATTCTGCAAGACCAGCTGTCTCTGTAAACGTCTTGCAACTTGTCTTTCTTTGTATTTTAAGCTGTAAATGAAATTATAGAAAAATTCAACAAAATAAATTCAAATAGAGTGGTAGTCACTAGACCGGCAGCATGGCAAACATTCCTCTAAAGTTTTAAATGTATAAATGCAGCCCTCCTGCTCACTTGCAGTAATCTGCTTCTCATTTGGAAATAGCAGCCGCAGCTTTGACTGTGACATTTATTCAAGCTGAAGTGTTGGGTGATGACCAAAGCTTGAGGCAAGCATGTTCAGTGGCTTTCTGCCCTGAGTAGGTGAGCTGTAGCAGGTTTGATAGGCACCAATGTTAAATAGGTCATGACACAGAAACACTGATCCGGTCTGAAGCAGTAAGAGGAGAGGATGAGGCTCTGCATGCTGCATTCATAGAGGAAGAGCAAAGGGCATGGATGGGAGGAATTCGGCTCTGGCGTTGGCGAAAATGGAATTAAGATTGGCAGAGGATTCCAACGGCCTCCTGGTGTGGCTGAAAGAGTGAAAAAAGGACATTTGTGTGTTTGTGTGTGTGTGTGTGTGTGTGTGTGTGTGTAAGCACGAGGGAGAGTTTGTGTGTATCTCGTTCCTGCACAACTGTCAGCTGTTATTAAATTGACCTGTGGATGCAGTCCATTCCATTTCTTTGGATCTGCTTGATCCGAGTTTTCTACAGTTCTGTTCTCAACTAAACATAGAGTGAGGATGATAAGATGATTGTGAAAATTAGCACAAATGAAACTTATAATATGGTGTTTGTGACAATGTGTGTTGTGTTTGCCATTTCAATGAAAATACTACCTTGGAGTAACCAGTGTCTTCTTAGTGAGTTCTAACAAATTAGGTTTTCACGGACTTCCTTCTTCTGGTTGGATGTCAGAAGGATGTTGCTTGTTACTGATGGGCCCAACTCGGACAGTTCTGAACACTTATATCCAGATTTATGGACCTGTGTCCTTGCTTGAGGTCGGCATCACTTCCCTCTGTCTCCATCTGTATTTCATTTTTGCTTATTAGACTAAAAAGAAAGTAATTATTTTGCAGTTGTTCCCATCGCCTGGCCTCAGGAGGCAATGCTCTGCAGACTAATCTGTTCACAGCAGAGGTGGTCCGAGCTACAAACAAGTGCCTCTGACCGTCCCGGATTGAACTCCCCAATAAAACACACCTCATGTGGCTGGGCTCATGCCGGCTAAGAAGCCATCTTTAGAATTCCCTTTTGTGCTTGCCTTTAAACTTCATTTCCCTTCTAATTGTCTTATTATCAATTCATTTTCTTTCAGCTTTTTGTCTCTTTCCTCTTTTACTAACTCATGTCTTCATTCTCCTTTCAGTTCTCCTCTTCGTGTCCTCTGACTCTTTCCTTCCACTTTCAAACTCATTGTGGATTCCTCCATTCTCCCCAGCCCCCCCTTCCTTGTTCGCTCTAATAGCCTTGCATCTCTTCTGCCTCCATCTGCCATCAGCATGAAGGACACAATGCCCGCTGCCCAGCCCAAATCACAGAGCTGACACTCTGGACACTGGACTGAACACGCTGGCATACATGTTGTCTACGAAAGTGAATTGCACCACTGTGGTACACACACACACACACACACACACACACACACACACACACACACACACACACACACACACTCAGCCAGGTGGCTTCATGCATATGGATGTTTTTGCAAAGCACACCTACAGGGTTACGGAAGATCTCTGATTAGTGTTAAAACATGGAGCTCTGGATTTGTGAGCACTGGCTGCATTCTGTTCTTTTTGATCTGAATGACACAAGGATGTAAGGGTCATGCTTTATACACTGAAGAAAAAGATCGGCCAGAAAGGTAGACTTCATATAATTTAGCTATGTTCCGACTGTCCGTGCTACCCGTCGATATGTGCTACTGCGGGGAAATGCGCAGACCGATTACTACGTCACAGGCTGTTCACCTGAAGAGACGTGCTACCTCTGGAAGTTGTTATATTACTGCTTGTTGTGTGTTTACCTGACAGTTAGCTTGTAAAATATCATACTGTAAACAAGAAATTTCTCCCATTGTTTACCATCACTCATGACAGACACAGTCTTTTTCATAAATAAATCACCACAAACACTGTATATTTTTGCTAATAGATAACACTACAGTTACTACAGTACAGTATTTTTGAGTAATATAACCTATAAACCATGCTTAATAAGCGTGTTACTATACTGTAAACAAGAGTGAAACTGTCATAACACACTGCGGTAGAAATATACGAGGAAGCACGGGTAGTCAGAATGACTACATGTACATTTTCCATGTAACTCCATTTAATAAAGTCAAAGAAATATCCCCGTTTAAAGTAACCTGCTCGTATGATTCTGTTTATTTGATGTGTGTTTAACTATATTTAATAAATACTATAATAGTACTGTGAGACCTCTTGAAATGGTCCAGAACGCAGTGGCGCGTCTGGTCTTCAGTCAGCCAAAAAGAGCACACGTCACCCCTCTGTTCATTGAGCTCCACTGGCTACCGCTAGCAGCACGCATCAAATTCAAATTGCTAACACTAGCATACAAAGTCCGAGATGGTACGGCTCCCATCTACCTGAATCCTCTTGCAAAGGCTTACGTCTCGGCCCGGCCGCTCCGGTCATCACAGGATCGTCGGCTAGCAGTGCCTACACCACGCTCAGGACAATCCAGACTTTTCTCATGCATCATTCCACAAATGTGGAATGACCTTCCAAGCGCTACCAGAACTGTGGCTTCCTTTTCAATTTTCAAGAAACTCCTGAAGACCCTGCTCTTCAGAGAGTATCTTCTTAACTAGCACTCTCCCTGCACCCGTCCCCCCTCTCTACTGTCCACTCCTTGTTCCCTACTCTCCATGACTGATGTCAATGTTGTTGTTATTGTTGTTGTTAGCCTCAAGAGCAACATGCCGATTGTCACTTGTAAGTCGCTTTGGACAAAAGTGTCTGCTAAATACATAAACATAAACATAAAAGGTGTGATTTTAAACATATTTGTTAAATCTTAAATTTCCTGTTTGGTTGGTTGTTTTATGGCCAATACTTTTTTTCCCTATGTGGAAGGTGCATGTACAGTTTCTTTCTTTTTCCTCTTCAGCCCAGATGAAGCACAAAAGATGCACTGGGGATTTACTGCCCCCTTGCAGATTGTTTAAAAGTCCTAAAAAGATTTGATTGAATAGGGTTTACTAAACATTGTTTCATTGGTGACTAGGCAGTTTTGGCACCCCAAGAGTGATTCATCAATAAATTAAACAAACCAGCTGTTCATGATCTAAAACATGCAGGAAATGTGCTGGAAGCAGACTGCAGCACCAGGTGTGTCAGCTCAATTTTTTTTTTCCCAAGTCCCAACAGACTGGACCGGCAACTCTGAAATTTCAAGTGGAATATTCTGGCAACAGGGGACAATAGGGGCTGAGTGACATTTCATTAACCCTGTAAAGGGTCATTTTAGCACATAATAGCTAAAGAAAATATGAAAAAGTTGCCCCTTAATTTTACATTTGTAGATTTGAATTTAGTTCAACAATTTTGATAAATAACAATAAAAAATCTTTAGTAAAGTTGCCCCTTAATTTTACATTTGTAGATTTGAATTTAGTTCAACAGTTTTGATAAATAACAATAAAAAATCTTTAGTTAAATATTGTATAAAAGTATTAGCTGGAGTTTTGCTGGGCCAAGAATCATTTTTTTGAGTGTAGCTAATTACACCTGTTTACTGAAAATGCTTCATTTCAAAATATATCACAAAATATTAACCCTTTGGTGCATAATTGTCACTACAGTGGACAGGCACTCAAAATTGTTATTTATTTGTTTTTGCTATTAAGCACAGCTGTTGAAGACTTTATTGCATTTGAGCCCCTCCATTTGGACTTCAGTAAGTCAAGCCAACAAATTTCATGCTCAGAATGCACGCTGTCCACTGAGGTGGACATGTAATAAATTATTTGTAAATTATAAAATTTTACAAAAAATGTTTGTTGAAATTTGCTTCATTCACACCTAAAGACAAATAAAAAAATTGTTAAAAAATCATGGTTGAAGATTTCATAATTCATGCATCAAAGGGTTAAGCATCTTACAAATTAAACTTTCTTGTTATTACTGGATACATGGAATAAATGCATGTTAATGGCGTGTAGCGGGATAACTGGCTCTCACAATTAAAGCATGAACTGAAACAAACCTAAATAACCTGGCTCTGGTGCATCTTCTGAATTCTGCTGCATCAGTCTATGAAGTAATAAATCTTTAGCCATACGTCCAGCCATGGAAGCACTAATTACCTCTGACAGCTGTGAGTTGCATCTAAGTAGAAGTTGAAAACAAAATCAATAATTGTTTGCTTATCTTCTGTGTTTGTCTGTAGAACCAATGGATTCAGCTACACGTTCAGATTAGTTGCTTTAATTAGTCGGTTTGTTTCCCCACAACTGCCCCCTTAACGTTGTATACACTAATATACATTGTTCATGAAGATTTTACACGAATTTATTGATTGTACTTGATGCGACAGGGTGAGCGTCACTGTATTGTGACTGATCATGCGCCCTGGCTACTTAGCCACGTGCATATCCCTTTGGCTGACTGGCTAGCACGCATGGCTCTCGTTGTGGGAGTCTGGGGATCAGATCCCGCCCGGGCCCTCGTTTCTTCACCTTGCTACTTTGATTTTACTATCAAGTGAAGATGCAGATGACACGTACATCTCTTTAAATGTGGTGCCATAAAAACACACAGTAGTAAATACCACAAAGATGGAAATAATCCTAAAACTATTTGTTTAGTCAAAAATTTACAAATACTAGGAAGTGACAGATAAATGATAACTATGTGTGATTATGGTTAATCTGCATATGTTTACCTTTGCATGCATTCACAAGCCTTCAATATCAACAGAAAAATGTAGGCTTAACATAAACAAAGAAGCTAAAATACAGTACCACAGTGTGTGGAGGGCTGATATAGATTTATTACTTTTTTCTTTTTTTTACCCAGCTTAGTGAAAAAATAGTATTTTACCTTACGTGTTTTGGCTAATGACTCTAGCCATCATCAGAGTTCGCCAGTGTTGGTGGCGTCACTTCTGCTTGTCACGTTGCGGGTTAGGAGGAGGTTAGGACCGAAGATGCAGATAACAGCAGATGACACGAGGCAGGGGCGGTTTAAAAGTAAAATCCTTTTTATTAGGATGAGCAACCAAAAAATCCAAAATGGGCAGGAAGCCAAAAACCAAAGTCCTGAACACCAGGAGGACGAAAGCTCACATAGAGCACAAACCAAGAGACGAGGCACAAAAGCTCACATAGAGCACAAAACAACGCTGACACAAAATAATGGACTGACAAGACATTGAGACACAGACAGGGCTTTATACACTGGGGAGGATGAGAGGGAGATGACCTGCAGGTGTGTGGGGAGAGAGACCAGGTGAACTGAGTTACTAATTAGGGAGGAAACAAGCATGACCTAAGAATAAAAACTAAAGACAAGAAGAGCAGGAACATTAATAATCTAAGGAGGGGGGAAAATCCTCAAACACCAATGGGAAAAAACACACTAGAGAGACTAAAATGAACAGCTGTAACTAAGGAAAATGACCTAAGAATAAAACCTAAAGACTTGAAGGGCAGCAAAAAAACTAACATAACTAATATTCTAAGAGGGAATCTGAAACTAGAGGAAAACACTACAGAAAGAAACTACAGGGGCGTGACTGAAAAGGGGCCAAGGTAGCACAGGACCTGGGAGGGGGGTGCCTGAGGAGGGGAAGAAACCTAGAGGGGCTGTGGATCTGGGAACACATGAGGAAGACGTAGACAATGACACAAGAGGGTGCTAGGATACACAACAGGAGAACCTAGAGATGGATGGAGAACACAAGGAGACACATGAGGGGAGACGCAGACGCAGACCATGACAGCGGGCAGCAGAGGATGGTGTTGCCCTCTACCGTGTCCTCTTTGTTGATGACACAGTCCCAATGTGTCCACTCCAGAAAGGCGGGATCTTCCTTGGACATCCTACAATTCCAAATGACAAGCGCCAGCTGAGATGTGAGTGTAGTATTATATGCCTATTTTAAAAGCACTTACCAATTCATGTCAACTTAAGCTAGCTTCATCACATTAATAATTTGAGGTACTGAAAAACATGAAAACACTACTGTGTTTCATATCCATCTGTGAGATATTGCGTAGTGCATCTTGGGGTTTATAGAGATGAGGAAACTACACCTCACCTGAAGAAGAGACAGAAGAAGAAGAAGAATGGATTTCAAGACCACATTCTGAACACTCTTTGAATTTGGACAGTCTTTGTTACGGCGCTGTGATGTCACTGGTCTTAAAATCTGACCTCCTGAATTTGGACACAGTCTTGGACCAACTCCCATGTATAGTAAACCCAATTTATATGGTTATATGGTACAAAGCCGCTAATATTTTTCAACAAATGGACACCATTCAATTATTCTCAACAGCATTTTGATTGAAACGTTTATTGGAACATAAGACAAAATATTTTTTTTAATCAGTGAACATAGTAGAAAAGAAAAGATACACCAATAAAAAAAGAAGTATTTGTCCAAAGGGAGTAAGAAGAAGCAAGTGCTTATTCAATCCCACCCCCTTGTCTCACATTACTAATTTACTTTACAAGTTACCATCTATACCTACCTACATACATACATACATACATACATATTGTCACGCGTGCCGGTGAATGAAGCCGAGGAGAGGCGAGGATCCAGACCGGGGAGGAAACAGGCAGACAGGTAGGATTTCTTACATTGAACTTTAATGAGAAGCACGCAGGACAATGAAACAATGGACCGACATCAGACACAAAACAGAAGGGGCTTAAATACACGAGGGCAGGGAGCTAAGGTGATTGGGAAACGAGAGGCAAGTGGGAGCGATTAACGAGACACAAGGCTGAACTAAAAC
The DNA here is from genome assembly GCF_043380555.1 of Nothobranchius furzeri. Classification (NCBI taxonomy): domain Eukaryota; kingdom Metazoa; phylum Chordata; class Actinopteri; order Cyprinodontiformes; family Nothobranchiidae; genus Nothobranchius; species Nothobranchius furzeri. The sequence goes on from NC_091748.1 coordinate 64,347,585, forward strand.
GGGGAGACAGGACAGGGTGTGACACATATAAACATATATATGTACATACATTTTGGTTGATATGTCCTGAGATTACCAGTAAAACCTACAGATTGTCTCTTTAAATTATGTGTGTATTTTTTTTACGCACACAAAAATATACATTCATTTGAAAATATTAATGTTTGCATTTGTGTGAATGTGAATTGTGCAACAAAAACACATGTGTGTTTTTCCTTTGACGTTACTTTTTTATCCACCAACTTCTTTAAAGCAGAGTTTTCTACATTCTGGTTGCCAATGGAAACCCTGATGCAAAACTTTATAGCGTCACCTACACTGAAACATTTAATTGCTCTTTCGGATCTAAAATAAATTAAAAACGCGTTTAAACTGAAATCCCTATTGAATCGTTCTGTAAGTTTCACTTACTTTACCGAATGTCACAGCAAAAGTAGACGTTGACAGTACTCTGATATATTAAAACAACATTTAGATTATTCTTTTTTTTATTATGACAAATGTTAAAATATGCTCAGAGAGATGATGGGGAATGAGTGCACAATAATGACCAATGAAGTTATCATAATATAAGAAAGTGCTTTTGAAAGAAAAAGTAACAAGGTATACTCAAGTGAGTCTGTTAGGGGTCCCAGATGAGTAAGCCTGGCCTAAGGGGGAGATGGAATAAACACTTGGATTTTAAAGCCACTTATATAAAGGGGAACACAATAGTAGCCAGAGGGAAATCAGATTATTAGGATCACTATGCAAATGTGTAGTTGCACAAGGCATTCATATCCATGCCCTCTTTTTGTGGAAAAAGCTTAAATAGAGAGGAACATTTCCTTAAGGGCAACTGCATCCTTCATCACGCACACTAAGATTAGTGCTAGTTGAGTAAACAACTTTTGTTTCTCTTGTATGAAAAGTAAAGTTTAGTGAGACTATTGTGAACGCCTTGGGGTCCTGCCGGAGGAGCTGGTGGAGGTGGCCGGGGAGAGGATGGTCTGGAGCTCCCTAGTTGGGATGCTGCCCCCGCGACCCGGACCCGGATAAGCGGAGGAAGACAACGACGACGAGACTATTGTGTGGCATCAGGAAAACATGTGGTTGCAATTTAGCTTTAAAAAAATGTTTGCAAACTCCACACACTGGTATAATTGTTTGGTCGGACCCCAAACGCAACATAGTCAACCAATCACTTAAAGTCATTGAGAGATTTAGCCGTACCGTTGTAACAAAACAAACACCTGTCATTTGCCAAAGGAGAGAGGAGACAAAGAGAAGTGGGTACCAAGGAATCTGTAAAGTACTTCCGTATGGCTTCTATTGCTCGGTTTTAGATTTGGACAAATTGTTGAGCAGACTATAAGGCAAGGGTGCCTCTTTCACAGAATTGATGTTGCTGTCATCTACTACCTATGTGGAGGTAGAGACAATGCACAATCTCTGGGAAATACAGGAGCAAGGTCATGATACACACTAGGTACAAGGATGGGATCAATAATTCCTGTCTCTGAATCAACTGCAGGGACGATGTTGGCAGGTGCATAACATCAACAATATGAATGGCAGGTAACACTCCAGGAAATGATGTCAGTATTCCAGCTGATTAAAGGTTGATCAACTTTAACTAAGGCATGCCAAATATAACTGGGCCGTGGGACATTTAAATACACAGGCCTCTTATATCCTTAAGGAATTTTCAACAGGACGTGTTGTGAATGTCCCGAGGACAGCATCTCAAGTAGAGCATCCCAGACAACCCTTTGCCCGGCCTCCTCCACCAGCTCCTCCAGCAGGATCCCAAGGCGTTCCTGGGCAAGATTGGAGACATACATCCTCCAACTTGTATTTGGTGGACCCCGGGGCCTCCTGCTGGCAGGACTTGCCCAAAACACCACCCCAGGAAGGCGTCCAGGTGGCATCCTGACCAGATGTCCGAACCACCTCAGTTGGCTCCCCTCGATGCAGAGGAGCAGTGGCACTACTCCGAATCCCTCCAAAATGTCCGAGCTTCTCACCCTATCTCTACGGCTGAGCCCGGCCACCCTCCGGTGGAAACTCATTTTGGCTGCGTGTATCCGTGATCTTGTGCTATCAGTCATTACCTAAAGCTCCTGACCATAGGTGAGGGGTGGGATAAGGGTAGCCTCATGGAAATAAATGGCTTACATTCCTCCTGTAAGTGTATTAAAACATGAATTGTGATGGACCAGATTGATCCAGTTCCAGAGAGTTGAGTGTGTTAAACTACAGAAGTTATGGTCCTGCTGTGAGTAGTGCCTTCAGAGCAAATCTGTGGGTGTTTGTTACTATTTATGTGTCCTTGAGCGAGTAAGGTCTAGGTTCAACAATATTCCCCAAATGGATTCCAGACACAGAGCTCTAACTCATCCATCAGTAGATTATCTTGCCCAAAATTATCATTAAACAGGACTCTCATGTTTGTAAACAAGGGGTGCCCAAGTCTGATCCTCAAGGGCCAGTGTGCGGCATGTTTTAGTTGTTTCTTTGCTCCAACACACTTATTTAGTGGCTGTTCAATTGTTCAGCACCTTGGCGAGCTCTGTAGAAGCCTGCTAATCGCCTGCTGATTGAAATCAGGTGTGTAAAAGCAGGGAAACAACTAAAACATGCTGTATATTGTCCCTCCAGGACCAGGATTGGGCACCCCTGGTTTAAACCAGCAAACAAAACACAACAACAGGTTCTGGTGGATAAAGGTTCAAAGATCACATGGGGAGTGAGTGGAGGGAGGGCTGAAGGATGAAATTAATACTCTGTGTGGTGTTTTTCCCCTAGCCCCTGTCTGCGGTGGCCATTTGCTGCCATACGCTTGACATGACATTGACAGGTAGATGAAGACATCATATTGGCATCCTGCCTCTGCACCTTGTAACAGTGCTGTCCCCCCTGCTCTGTGTTAATCAGTGTCCTGTTTCCTCTTTTCCTTCCACCATGCCATTTTCTATCTCATTTGAATAGATTATTTTATTCTAGTTATTTTGTCTCGGTTTAGCTCCAGCTTCTCTAACATTCTGAAGTCACACATAACTAAATGTTAGCTATGTCATTCTTTGAACCTAAATTAGTCTGCAGTGACATCATTTTCAAAGCCAGTAATAATGGAAAAATTCACGTTAAATGGATATTACAAGTGCCAGATGAGTAATGTGATGTAATAAAATCAATATTTATATCAAAACACTTGAATTATTGCTATTAATTCTGTTTCAGTGGACTGTAATGTGAATGCAATCAATAAAAAAGCAGAGTTATTATTAGAAGTAATGTGTCTTTATAGACAAAGTGTTTTAAAACAATCTTTTTTCTTTAAAACAATGAATTACCTGTAATGCTATCGTCTGAGTTGGTCTTAATTCTGACTTGTGTCTGTTCATTTGACATTTATTACATGAAAATTCTAACGATTTCCTAAAAATCATTGACTTGTGACGTACATGCAGTTAAAAGAGGCATCTCTGAACTCGGCTCCCCTCTCTCCTCCTTTGCTCTTCCATCCTTTCACTCTTGCCTGGCTTTCAAACTGGTCTAGAGGGAGACCGAAGTGCTCTTTGGTGGCGCCTCATTTCCATTTTGATTTCTCTTTGCCTTTGTAGTGGTTCATCATCTCCAGTCTTGCGGCCTCACCACCCCTCAGCCCCTCTCTCTTGACTCCCCCTGGCTTTCATCTCTGTCCTCCTTCATCCCTCCCTCACAGTGTATTTATCTGTTGGCTTGTTTGTACAGCAGACCACCAGGCCATTAACCACACCAAGCCACGTCTTGACTCGTCTGTGTCAAGATTAGAAAACACGGCTCAGATGTCTGCAAAGACTGATAGGTGTTTGCTCGCTCGCCTCCCCCTAGCTTCTTTGAAATGTGATGTCCAGTACAGCGACTTCCCTTTCTGGGATTTTAGTGTGATGGGAATATTGATTTTGGGATGTGTTTCCAATAGTGTACTTTCCAACATATAGGATGAGGAGAGACTGATGGAGAGAGAAAAGTGTGTGACAGAGCAGCAGGCCCAGGTGAAAACTCCAAGTTGATCTGTTTACTTTCAGGGGATAATACGTCGAGCGTACTTCAGCTGTGTCTAAACATTTCAGGGATGTCAGACATGTCGGATGAACTGAAATTGATCTGGTGAGAAATATATGCACTTGTTGTGAAAGGTGCCACTGCAAACAGGAGAAAAGAGGAGTAACAAGAAGAGGTGGTTGAAATGGAGAAAAGCGAAAGCAGCAGTATATACTTAAGGGAATGATGGTATCAAATAGATGGGGCAGAACAGACAGGACATGAGGAAACACATTCTGAGAGACCTCAGCTGCTACTGCTTGTGCAAACTATACTTCTCTCAGAGGTCGTGTAGCGGTGCCACACATCAGATATCACAAGGTGGCTGGAATGGAGTGCTGATTGGACTAGATTTTCTTGTTTCGTCAGAGTTGTTTTCACCAGCTTGCTATAATTCAGCTTAAACTGGGTAGAGAATAAAAAACCTGTGGAGTTTGGTGGGAAATTCTCATGGGAACAATCTAACTTAAAGGAGCAATTTGTAAGAATGACAACCAGTGGTCAAATGTGGCTACTGCAGTCTGTTGATTTCAAGTTTGCTTGAAATAAAAAAAAACAGGGGTTTTAAAAAGTTATTTTTAATCTGACGATGAGTTTGAACATTCACATTTTCATTCTCTGTTAAGATCAAATCAACTCTACTGAACCAGTAGGTCCTGATGTGTAATTCTACTGGTCATCTAAGAGACCTTTTCAAAGCTCAAGTGCTGCAAGTCGTTCACAGAGCAAATCCCTAAAAAAACTCATGCAAGCAAATAAAATATTATATAGTTAACTTAAGCACAAGGCAATATGACTAATTAAAATGTATAACCAATGTTTGTTTTATTCTACTAGCAGACGGAAATTGTGTGAAATTAGATAAATGAAGCCAATGATGTAACATTAAAACAACTATTATCCAGATTTATATCATTTCTATGTAAAAATATTTCATGTATGTTTTCCCGAGTCAGTCATACTGTTCTGTTAGATATAGATTTAAAAGATACGAGCTTGCAAATTACGTTTGACATAAAATTATCTTCACATAATAAATTTGGTCGATTCAATGTTCAGTAGCTGAAAACATCCATAGTTGTTTTCTGTGCACACATGACTATATTTACCTTGTTACAGAAGTTGTACTAGCTCCTAGCTTGACGATCTTGATTCCTGACAAAGTCAATTTTTAAGCCGTTTCAAGTTTGCACGACAAAGTAGTTTTTGTAAGTAAAGTTTTTTGACATATTGCATACCTGCACCTACTTTATATCACACTGAACCTACTTCCCATCAACTCTGAATTCCATGACATCTTGAATATTTTGTTTTGATTCAGTTGAAATAAGATTAGAATAAAAATGTAAACCTAAATCAAATAGAGTTCAGTTTGCTCAGTTTGTGAGTGAATGGCTTTAAGCTACCTCAAGGCTAATGTTGTTGTTGTTTTGTAAGCCTTCAGTTGTGCATACCAGAAGAGAAACTCGTGCTATGATTGTACATGCTGCAGGTGGGCTGCAAACCCCACCTGCTGCATCCGTTTGTCCTTGGTTTTGTTTCGTGCTGTGAAATGTAACTGATGGTGAAGTAGTCGGCCCACAAACTGCAAATCTCACTGAAGCAAGCAAGAAGGGGAGAAACTTGACTCAGAGCATCAGTCATGTGTGTCCTAAAAAAAAGAAGTGCTGTGCTACTAGGAGTGTCTCTCGTCACACTTTCAGCTTTTGTAACTGAAAACTGAGCCGAAATAATTTTTTGCTTGAGTTCTGAAGCGTTGTAAACGTGGAATAGAAGTGAAGAGAAAGGAGTGTGTCCTCGCCGTGGAGGTGCTCATCCAACAATGCCTATGAAGACATACGCTGCTGTATAAAAGACACTTTAATATTGGGTAATCCCCAGAGTAGGGGCTGCATGACTTAATATTTTTAAAGTTGATCGTCAAGTAATGAAAATCAAGTCGACTTCAACTATCGTTGATGACGTCAGACACCTGAAGCAGCTAAAACTGACGATGGGTGACAAGGCCAATGCATGGGGGGGGGGGGGGGGGGATTTTCTTTAGAAAAAAATATGTATTTGTATCTTCTTCGAAAGCGGATGGCAGACTGCTCCATTGACTGACATCTGTGAATACATCACATTGTTTGTTGTCCAATAGCATGCAGAGACAAGTGACAACCGCAGATTCCACTTCTCAACTGAGGTCTGTCTATGGGAAACAGAGTGCAGGTCTTTCTCCAGCCTTGGCACAGTGATTTCTTACATGCTTACGGTTTGTTCTCATCTTTGTTCTGAAACCGGCTCGCATCTTCCAAAACAGTTTTATCAGTCAACACAATTAAAGTGCACCTTCATGTTTGCAGTGTGGGGTTAGGGTTTCTTCCTTTTAGACCAGATGTCCTCTAGATGTCATGCACCTTATGTGCCATTCCGATCCTTTAAGAGAAAAGATGTTAGAGCTGAAACTGTATAAACAATAGGAAAAGGTTACTAACCTTTTCCAAATGAACTGTTGAAATCTGGAAGATGATGATGATGACTTTAAAGCAGGGCTACCGATAGCTCACCACACACTTGAAAGTCGCTCTCCTGGAAGCAGCCAGCGAAGCATCCTGGCTTAAATGAGGAGGAGCGGGTTTTTCATTTGTTGGCAATCTGTCCCTGTTTTCTGTAATGTCTAATCCTAAAATTCATTTTGTGGAAGTAAAATAAAAATCTGATTATTGCACAAATCTTTTGGCAAACATGTTGTAGCTACTGGAAATACGCAGATTAATCAGTCGGGTTGCAGCATGGACCCTCGTTTCTGTCAGAAAACCAAAGTTTTCAGAAAACTGAAGTATTGCCCTAAAAAGACTAACATTGTTTTTTTTTAATTGCATGTAAACGTGTTAATCTGGCTGAAGGTGGACTCATTCTGGTCGAGCTGAAGCACCCAGATAATGCGGTGGCAATCAGATGGCTGCTACTGATCCGGGATCCTCTGGAGATTTCTTCCTGTTAAAAGGGAGTTTTCCACTCCACTATCGCTACATGCTTGCTTAGTATGAGGATTGCAGTAAAGACATTGACACCAGTCAGTGACTTGATGCAATTTGTTGGGTTTCTTAAATAGGAAACTTTTAACTGATTGGCTTAATGAACTGACTTGTATTATGTTTATGTTTATTTATTTAGCAGATGCTTTTATCCAAAGCGACTTACGATGTATAACCTACAGGGCATGTTGTGATCTGTGGGGGAAACCGTAGTACCCGGAGGAAACCCACGCATGCATGGGGAGAACACGCAACTCCACGCAGAAAGGCCACAGCCGAGTTTCGAACCTGCAACCTTCGTGCTGCGAGGCAACGGCGCTAACAACTGCGCCACCATGCAGCCCATGTTCCCGTGTGCTCATAGGTTATGTTACGATGCACTCTAAAAAGTCTAATCGTTCACATGAAGTAGATTTGTTGCTCATTATCTGAAAGTATCTGATTAGTTAATAAACAAAATGTGTTTTGTTTTGTTTGATTTTCAGAATGTTATTATTTTCCTTGTAATTTTTTATAATATTGATGTTTTGGAATACAAAGAAATCAAGTTGTGAATACAATGCATGTTAGCTTAGTAAGTATAGCATTTTTACCATAAGCATATTCACACGTCGAAAGTATTGATGTGAATAAATGTATGGTGGTAGCTCTTCTGTACTTTCATTGTGTAAAAGTGGCTCACGGGCCAAAAAAGGTATGAGAGCCCTGCTTTAAAGGACCAATTTGTAAGAAACAATCACAAAACCATCTCTATGTCATGTTGGAAGGAAGATTATGCTGAAACAGGTTTCATTTTCAGCCAGCTAGGGTTATCAGTTTTTCTCCTTTCGAAAACACAAAAGTGAGATGTGGTTATTCTCAGAGTTGGGGAGTTACTGAATACATGTTTTAAGAATGCAGCATTTACAAATACTAAAGATGAGTAGCTGTATTCAGTTACAGTTACTGTTTTAAAAGAAGGTATTTAGAATACAGTTCTTTCGTAATACCATTGGAAAACTTGTGTTTTCTACTTTTCACTCGAAAGATGAATAAAGAAATTTCGGGTAACGCGTGTCTCTGCGTTGTGAAGGCTATCTATCCCATAATGTCTCTAAACAATGTGCTTCTGTAACCATAGTAACGCTATGGCTGAATTCATGAGAAAGCTACATCCTTGACTAGCAAGCACCAGCGTTAACATGAGTGGCCAGGTATGTTTTCAGACAAGAGGTGGAGTGGGTGCAACCGCAGCCAAAGCAACCTACTAGCAGTGAAAGAAAAAATGCATTCCCTTCCTGGTGTAAATTCAAGCTTTTTTTCACTGTAAAAAAGAAGCGAGTTGTGCAAAATCTGACGGTGCGGTGCATCTTTGTCTCCCTGAGTAAAGATTCAACATCTAATCTGATGAAACACCTTAAAGGTACATTCCACCCAAAAGGGAAAATTTACCATATTTCCCAGAGTAAGTGAGAAAAAAAGCATTTTGTGACCAGCACAGTAATTATCCTGATCCGACAGCAGTCTGTTTGCTTTTGCCTAGTGTAAAAATAAAATTGGAGTGAATGGGAACTAGAAGCATTTTAGCTGCAAATGATTTAAAAATAACATCAATTAAATAAATTCATCTTTAGTTTAATCTTATGCGTACTGCGCTGCATGTTAGTAAGTATTGAAAATAGACCAAAAATACAAAGGTGAATTTATCATGGATTTGGAAGCTGTCCTTTTTATTTTATTTAATTTTTTTCTGTTGTTGTTTTGTTTCTGACTGTTCTGTTTTCGTTTCTATGTTCTCATATGGTTAAAAGTTAAAAGTAAATAAAGACTTCAATTACAAAAAAAAAATAATAACATCAATTATTCTTGGTGAGCTCAATAATCACGTCAATTGTAAATGGAAAGTAAGAAGTAACATGAAGGATTTGCAGAATCTGTTGACACTTTCATAAATAAAGTAACACAAATGATTAAATTGTTTTATTTATATATGATTATGCTTAAAGTGACCATGTGTAGTTTTTACCATTAATCTCTGGAAAAATCCATTGAAATGAATGAATTAATGAATTAAATAATTAAAAGATACCAAGTTGATGAAAATATAGGTGGTTTCATAACAAATAACCATAAATAGGGTCTAAAATACATGGGAGTGGGTCTAAGTCTCTGGGCGACGCCATATTGGATACCATGTTTCCTTCTACGGAAGCCCGTGAGGACATAATGCATTTACTGATTTGTAACAAATAGTTACAAAATGTTCTTTTACACTCGTTGCCAGTGATGAAAGGGAATCTGGTGTGCTTGTTATTTAGCTGGAGGTTGCACTGCCAAGTATTTTTGACCGTCATAGCCATCCGTTGGTAAGGTCTTACTTGAACACAAAAACATTGCTTGCTTGAAGTGATTTAGTTATCTACTGCCCCCATTGCCAGGGAAAATACACACTGTCACATTAAGAAAATGGACTGCAGTAACCACATTTGACCAGAGGATGTCATTATTACAAACTGCATCCTTTAAGTTGCAACAGTTTGAACATTTCTATGTCAACTGGCAGTCTAGTGATGAACAAATAATTGAAATTTTCAAAACAAGTATATGCTTCCAGTTGTTTGAGCTGGGTGCCAAAAATGTATGTAGACTGAATGAATTCTTAAATTGTAAGTTCCAAATTGTCATTTCCTGAAGAAAATCCCCTAATTGCCTAAATGGATTCAAGACAAGAGAACATGGGCACTTTGTGTTTTTTTAATTTGTAAGAAAGAAAGGAGCCTGTGTCTGTTTGAATAAGAAGTGCTACATCAGTAAATCGTTCTCTGGGAGGAGGTCAAGAGGTGGAGACAAATCAATACCACTGAATGGACCTGAAGCATTAGAGGAAAGAGGACGACATTGTGGCGTTGTCTGGTAGAGAATGGTAGGAGGTGGTCACCATTAACCAATGGGGCTAGAAGGCCACAGGGTCTTCGATTAGCCCAAACAACCAATAATGGCTCAGATACATTTTTTAAAATTTAAGATGATACAGAGCGTACAAGTTTTATTTTATTTTTTGGTCGATTAGGAGTATTAAAGGAAACTCAGCTGCTTACAGGATTCACTTTGTTGTGTCATCAAATGATGTACTCAAGATAACTTAAACTACACGTGAGTTTTTGTAAAACAGTTGATGTTCAAGCTTTAATTCATTTATCTATTTATTTATTTTTGGGAATTTCTCGAGTGCATTTTGGTTGAACAGAATTTTCAACAACACTTTTGTTTAACCTAAAAGGCATCAGCAGCCCGTTTAACAACTCCAGGTAAAGTGAATATACAACCCTGGAGTGAGAGACCAAGCTGAGCAAATCAAATCTTATCCTTTTCTTCTGTGTAAAGGGTGGGTCAAGTCTTTCTCTCTATGATAGAGCCACATACAGTATATGTATGAGTGTAAGGGGAAAGGTTTGGAAAAATGGAAACCTCCACAGCTGACAGCTGATTTACTTGTCTTTTATAATTTCAGCAAAAGGTTAGAAAGATCATTAAAATTTGGGGGAATTTGGCTGATTTAAAGGGATATTCCACCCAATAATGAAATTTTGTCTGACATATTTCTCAGCATTAGATAAGTGGGGAAAAAAACAATTTGTAATCAGCCCATTCATTCTCCTGACCCAGCTGTACTCCTTTCACTTTAGCTTAGCATAAAACACAGTAAGTGAATGGGTCCAACTAGCATTGTGAGTAAATAAGTCCATAAAATCACTCAGCAGTGATCCCAATTCTGCTTGGTGACCTAAATAATGAGACTGGCTGCAAATGAAAATAATTAGTAACATAAAGAAATCACAGGCATCATTTTAAACTGGGGGCTACATTATAACAAAGCACAGCTGTAAGCCTCCACTAAATGGTGCAAGGCAGCCCTAAAGACACACACTAGAGTTGGGAATCGAAATCTGGTTCAGGTTGAGAACCGGTTCCCATTGTTTCATTTCCTAGGTATCGTTCGCCGCTTTTGCAAACAATTCTCCTTATCGATTCCAGTCGGTGCGAATGACATCACTGCGCACGTCACTTGTCCCTTTAAGGTTTCTAATCTTCTAGTTTAGACTTTGCTTCAGATATTTCCATCAGATGGTCTGGTAATAAAGTGTAGAAATATTTCATGGCCATTAGCTCAATCCTACGTGTGTGTGTGTGTGTGTGTGTGTGTGTGTGTGTGTGTGTGTGTGTGTGTGTGTGTGTGTTAGTGTGTGTGTGTTAGTGTGTGTGTGTGTGTGTGTGTGTGTGTGTGTGTGTGTGTGTGCTTGAATAATTCAAACATAATTTGATGTGAATGTTTCAGTGCTGTGACAATGTGATATCTGCAGTGACACAAAACTTGGCTTTGGTGCAAACAGCACAAAGTGGACTGAGTCAGCTGACAAAAGAAACAGGTGGAGATGTTTGAAGAAGACAAGAAGATATGGACACACTGTGAGACTACCTTCCAGCAGGAGGGGCTGTCTCAGTCTTTCTCCACCTGCTAGTCAGAACCTCTTCATCACCCCCTTATGTTCTCTCTTTGGTCCCTAACATCATTTAGTTTTATAAGCTGTACTGCAGAGTTTCTTAATTTCAACACCAAAAGTTTAGAAGACACGTCAAGGTTAAAGTGCACATGGGAGGAAAAGTGACACCAGTTTTTAAACTAATGCAGAAAATGTTAATAGATTAACTTATTCCCAAGCTCCAAAAACTACTCCCAGTCCTGCACACATTTTTGTGCAGTTTAATTTGGTTGTCAATTTTAAAATTGTTCCAGATTAAGATGACTGCTGCAATTTAAAGCTGCTAAAGTGAATCCACAAAACAAGCTAGGTTTGAATGCAAAGATGGTCATGGAACACAGAGTTCCAGAGGAAACTAGATGGTGCTAAACACCAGTTGCTGTTTTCTAGATCCAAATGTCTTTTGTTGTTCATGACTTCTAATGGTGTTTTCCTTTTTGCGACTCGGGTAGTTTGTCCGAAATTAGAAGTGGTAGCAGCCGGCTGTTTCTCCTGTGATATTACTGAGCAGAGAACCTCTCACACCAGAGGTGTTTTGTTGCTAAATACTTGGAGGACCCAGGGAGGTGCAGAAGTGCAGTGGTTCAGTGGGACCAATAACTGGATGGTCCAATAGTTGCTTTTGGTCTGAAATGTCGTATTGGCGGAAGGTTTTAGACAAATGCGAGAGAACCACACCATAATTTTTTTTATCCCCACAATATATTTATAGCTATAATATGTTGTAATGTTGTTAGAAGGTATAAAAAAAAATGTTTTAAGCTAATTTGTTTTCCAAATTTGCCATTGCAGCTTTACCAAAATATTTCATGTCACTGTCCAATGGAAAGAGTATTTAGAGTAGATGTAATCTGCAAAAATTCAGACTGATCTTTAATGATTCAAAAGAGCTGCCTCACAAAATCAATACCAGGGATTTCTATGGTGTTCTAATACAGTTTAAAAACATGATGGGTTTGTTGGTGAAGGTTGCCTGTTTGAAAATCTATCCAGGGGACAGGCTTTCACCTGATGGAATAGCATGTAGCTAAGCCTGAAAATGGAAATTAATAAAAATAATTCAAGAACTTTGGTGTTTCCTCTGAGTGTTGAGTTCTGATGTCAAAATAGTCATTAAATTGTGCTATTTGATTTCTTTCTATGGAAATGCATGAAAAAATACCCTGAAGAGTTGCTGCAAATAACCATTTTGTATATGTTAATAATAATGAATGATAATGGATTTGATTTATATAGCACTTGTATGGACACTCAAAAAACTCCATTATTCACGCACCCTCTCATTCACATACTGCCAGTGATGGTACGATACGATGTAGCCACAGCCACCCTGGGGCAGTCTGACAGAGGTAAGGCTGCCATTTTGTGCCATTGGCCCCTCTGACCACCAACAACACAGGCAAGTTGGGTGAAGTGTCTTGCCCAAGGACACAACAGCAGAATACCCCAGGCAGGAGCTGGAATCACCCACACAATCCTCCAGTCACAAGGCAACCTGCTCTACCTCCTGAGCTACTGCTGTTGCAAATGATAAGCACTTAAATGCAGTGGAGATGAATGTGTTGGAAGGATTGTATAGCAGCAGTCAGGTCTCTGCATCAACCCACTCAAATAAGATCAGTGTTACACAACACCTACTACATGACGGTGGAAAAAAACAAAATCATGTTTGAATTTCATCCGACCACTTATCCTCATCTTCACCTGTCATAAACTGCATTTAATGTCACATTATTCTTTTTTGTTTTTGCCTTAAATCCGTCATAGCTTGAGATTCATAGATTGCAAACCCATTTAATCAAATAAACTTTATTTAGAAAGATAATTACAGAGTTAAAGAACAAAGGGCTGTAAAGAAAAGCAAACAGTTAATTGACACAACCACATAGTATAAAAAAGTAGTTAAGACCCTTTTAAAGTTCTTTTGAATTTGTAAAATTCTAACTTGTAAAACTACTTGCAACCATTTAGAGAAAGTAAAAAAAATGTCTTGGTCAATTTTTAAGCATCTTCAAAGTCTAGTGACATGAACTACCAGGACCTGGAATTATTGCAAATATTTAAAAACTTTTTGGCAACATTTCCTACCAAATGTTGTTTTTAAGTCGTTGCAACAATAAGAACTCCATTTATGGGCATAACCAACAGTTATGGTGGACACATTCCTTTCCACCAGCAGCCAAGTGTAAAGTTTTGGAAGTGTCCCAGAAGCAAAGGGACGCTATTATTTTTGTCTATTTTTTACACACTATATGCAATGGTGCCCCCGAGGGGTGGCCATGGCCACCCCTAGGAAATTGCTGGTCCCCCCAGGAAATGCCAGTGTTAATAAATCATATTAATGTTCATTCAAATCGTAAATTGATCTTGTTTACTCTAAACATAATTGTAAAATAAAATAAAATTAGTACAGTTAATGAGTAAAGAAACAATCAGAATTTTAAAAATACATATGTTTCTGCTGCTCACCATTTCAAAAAAGTTTTTATCGCCTTAGTTTTTTGTGAACACAGCGACAGGTGAATTAAACTGAAATATATACATTTTAAAATCAAAATTTAAATAACTGAAATTTATTTTTCTGAAATGTTTGTGTTTGTAAAATTTAAGTAAACCATTTTGGATACCTACTTTTTTTTTTAGAAAAACGAGTAAAGGAGCAACGCAATTTCGCCACAGGCGAAACTTTCCCAGAGTTATCACAAGGACCTATTTGGTGTGTCACCCCAAAAACTAGCCCCGTCTGGCCATCCCTATCAAAATTTTCTGGAGGTGCCCCTGACTACACGTGCAAAAAAATCATGCAAAAAAGCATTAAAAGAAGAAGAAAACACATCCAGATGGTCCTTTGAGTTTCACTTTCATTTTTTTAGGAGTCATGTTCACGTTGCGGAACAAGCAGGTGGAGCCGTCAGCAGGCAGGGTAACTTTTCTCTGCATTACATCTGTAGCTCCAGCGCACTGCACCGGGAATAGCGTCCAGCCAGCCGCGGGGCATGTTGAGCACCGGTGCTGCAGGAGAAGTAGAAACCCTGACGTTGTGCAGTCTGTTGGCAATTTTTCTTTGTTTATTAGTGTAACTTTCTCTGTTGGCTGGCTCTGCATTTTTGTCTGACTCCACTGTGAACTAGGGATTAATGGAGACCGGTGGTTTGCTTTGTTGATTCCTGAAGGGAAAAGCTAAAGTAAGAGCAGCTAAAGAAGCTTTTGAAAATCTCTATCCCAGGATGAATTTCGAAAGTAATGTTTCTTGTTTTAATAGGTTAAATCCGATTTATTTCTCCCGATTCTGATCCTTTCAAAAACACATGATCTGGCCCTGTTTCTGATCATGTGATCAGATCGGAGCATTCCTATTTAGTTTAGAAGTTTTAGTTTTTAGGCATTTTTATGTTGTGTATATTTTTTAATGTATTTTAATTCTGTGAAACACTTTCGCCTGTTCTACACTGTTGTAAGGTGCTGTTTGCTGTATAAGTAAAGTTGGCTTGGCATTGTAAACTACAGCCCTTTTTGGAGACATACAGCTGTCTTTCTCCTTGATTTTGATTGTGTGGACATTTGAAATCACTCGTGGTGTTGCAATTCTTGTGATTTTGAGACCTCATGGGATCAGCTGTATGGAATGCTTTCACTCCCGTTTCACGTCAGAATCGCTCTCAGTTAGGGAAAGGAGAGGTAAGAGTGCAGCACTATTTCTTTCTAGTGTTTTCTCATGTTGTTTTGTTCAGAAGGAAGGTAAACAGTCATCATGTTTGGTTTCTTGGCATCCGGTCCACAGCAGAAGATGAATATTTTACCAAAACATGGTGCACAATTATAGGTTTACCGAAAATCCAGCCAACAGTGAAAACACGGGATGCACAACAAGTGATCATCAAAACAACTGTATTTGGAATGAAACAGAAAAACTCTGAACACATATACAGGATAAAGCTCAGAATGAAGAGCAGAGAATGTGAATCAAGTGGATAATTGAATGAAATGTTTAGGGTTTCATTACCAGATTTACATCAGTTCCAGCTTTGAATTAGCCTAGAATTCTAGATAGACAGTAGCTGATGCAAGAAGGATTTTGATCTGCATGTCAGTCTAGCCCTGCTCCATTGGACCCTCGGTAGGTCTACCATTGGCCTGAGCAGTTTTGTGTAATGCCAATCACAGCACTCTATTGGTTTGGTCGGCAGGATGATATGATGGAAACTGGCTTTGGTATCAACATTGGACAATTTAGACTTGGGCTTTTCTTTGAGTCAAGAGCAGATATAGGTACTTAAAAGGCAATTGAATGGTCTCTTGACTCACAGAAAAGCCTACGTCTGCATAGTCCAAAGTTGATGTCAAAGCTGTTCGCTCAGTCGCAGTAACATCTCACCCACCAAACTGGTAGAGCGCTGCGATTGGCAGGCAATAAAGAAACCAAGGCTGTGGATGATCCAATGGAGTGTGGCTAGACCGACATGCAGAGCAAAATTATTTTTGCTTCAGCAACTGCCAGTCTAGGTTTTTAGGCTACTACCTCATAGGGGTTGTACGAAATAGTTGACTAGTCGACTAGTCGACTTCACGGCTCTGTAGTGACTTTTTATGCCTGTCATCAACTAGTCGCTGTCACATGATAATGACTGACAAGATGCAGTCCTCGGAAAAGACAGCAGGTGACGAGCCCCTGCGCGTCGGATCGAGGCGGAGGCGACGCGCTGTGCGGTACTGACACCGGCGGTAAAACGGACATTTAACCAAACTGTGACCTTTTCGCTCTTGCAATTTAACCTTCCCCTCACCCCCATCCTAATCTTAACCAGTTTGTGCATGCAAAGCTCTGATCATTGATGCGCGCTCCAGACATTGCGTCCTGAGCACCGCCAAATCAGGTGTCACCACCTCAAAAACAAATTAAACACGCGATCATTCATGTCGGCTCATTTCCTTTCATGTTTTCTGTCTGTTATTTGTGCCTGATGCATTTCGCTGCTGCGGAGCGAGGCGCATCACCTGTTGTCCTCCGGTGACGCGCCCCCAAGATTCCACTATCTCCGCTCCGCTCCGCTCCGGCACGAACTCCGCAGCAAAAACGGTCCCGTTGTAGTCGGCCGGCGAGCAGCGGCACTCCGCTGTTTTTGCGGTCGGTAGATCTTTTAGAACTGCAGTTCAAAGGTAACTCATAAGGTGAATATATATGAACCCAGGCAGCAGTTTCTCTTTAGGATTGAGAGGAGATGGAGGAAGATAATAAACAGGCAGGACAGAAAAATAGTCAAATATAAACAAGTTAGTTTTTGTACCTGCTGGTTGCAACAAACAGACACCATTGAAGGTAATCAGAAGTGAGGAACAGAAAATGAAATAATTATTTTAATGTTTAGAGCAGCAGGAACTCCGAGAGGCTGCAGGCGCATCAGTGAGTTTGCGGCTGCTGCGCAGGGGGAGAGGGCTGAAGTAGGATGCAGAAACTACCGTTGTTAAAAGAGATGTGTTTAACTTAGAAAATGTGGGCGCAATTTTAATTGTCAAAAAATTCCAGCGAACCTACCGATCGCCCCCCCCCCCCCCCCCCCCCCCCCCGCTTCCGGCGTATGACGTCATCAACGACTAGTCGAAGTCGACTCGACTTTCATTACTTGACTGTCGACTTTAAAAAAAATAAAGTCGTGCAGGCCCTACTACCTCATCATGCAAGCAAAATGCAATTTTATTTATTAGTGATTTAACTTTCATGTGTGCTACCCTGGACACCTGCTGGCTCAGGAACTTTAAGTTCCATCCTACAGATACAAAAGGTCAAACACTTGGTTTTGACTTATGGTGTATCTGTTCAAACTCTAGAAATTGGGGTGCAGCATTCCCTGATCACACACCTTTTTTATTTGACATTTCTCCTGTCCGAGTTTAAACCTCACACTCCTGTAAGATCTCCGTTGGACTCTCAAGTCTGCAACTGTTGCTGTCATCTTATCTGCGTTCATTACCAACATACCCAGTGACTCCGGGACCCCCGTGTGTCTCACTACCTATGTGGTGTGTATTAAAGCACTGGACAAGGTGGCCCCATTAAAAAGCAGACGCCCCAGACTGAAATATCATCTCTAGGTAAACAACACCACTACAGCAGCCAGACTAAAGTTCAGAGCAGAGCAAAAGGAGAAAAAGGACAAACTATAAGTCTAATTTAAAATGCTGAAAGAATATTTGAATTGCTATCAGAAAATTTACAAAAATAAGAAGATATTTTTTTCCAAATTGCGGGCTTCAGATTGTAATAATCCCAGAGTTCCGTCATCCAGCCTATTTTAACACCTGCTATAACTGACATCACTTCTTTGTTGAGACAATCAGGTCATGGATCCCAGCCACTCCATCCATACGACCTTCTATTTTTACCCTGTTTGGCTGTTTTGATCTAGGGTTATTCGCTGGGATATTTAGAGTTGGTTGGCCAGACAAGGCTTTCAGGTGTCCTCTCTGATGTTTACCTGCACATCTTTTTTTGAGGAAGTCTTTCCTTCATTTGGATCCTGGCCTCTTCTTTTCACTAGACATCACTAGACATAAGCATCGCTAAACGACTGCAAAATGTACTATGCTGAAATTAGCCAAAGTTAAAGTGTATAGCTCCATTTCGGCCCACTTAAAGCACCTCTTCAGTTCTATTTGTACCTGTCCCCTTTGGGGTCTTTTTATTATGGAAATATGGTATCTTCTTCCTCTATGTCTATGCCAATAACAACCATATATATCTGCCTTTTAACTCAAATACCTCATGCTCCACCCAGCTTTTACTACAGGGCTATTCAATTCTGGGCCTCGAGGGCCAGTATCCTTTTATGTATTTTGGTGCTACATAAGTAAACTGGACTGGATTTTTTGTAGCTTTACCCTAACGAGGATTGGGAATTTTTAATTCACGACTAAACAGAAGCTCCATTAAATCACTCCAGCTTGTTTTTAAACTCTTATCTTTGTTAAATAATTTGAAGAGCCAACATATCGTATACAATTTTAAAAATGGTATTAAAAGTTTACTATTTTCTCACATAATGTAGCTTTTGGTGCATTTTTAGGACATTGGTAGAATGTCTTGTTTTTCCTATTAGCAGAAAAAACGTTCATACAATAACACACACATTGATAAATAAACAATATATTCTATAATGGAAGCCGGCAATCTTGCCTAATGGCTGTCCTTGTCTTTATCCTAGCTCTCTAATAAAACCAAGATTAGTCTCAAACTATGTAAATTGAAAAGACATGACAATAAAAACTAAGGTTTGTGGATACACACGCTCAAACACACACTTTCAAGTTCAAAGAAGTGCATGAGAGCATTTGCACTGGGTCATCACAGTCTCTTAGGACTAACAAGGAAACAATCTCTTTGTATAGGCTGATGTAATTTCCTTTCCCATTTCCTCTGCATAGACGGCAATTACTGATCCTCAGCCAGGCAGTGAAAGAAGCTAATATTGTTCCGATATGATAATCATTGGCTTATTGGACAGCACATTAGAAGAGTGTTTGGAAGTCAAGGCTGAAGGGACAGATGGGGGAAGTAGAAACTGGACACACACGGGATTGCACACAGATGGGTGCACACACAAAGACACATGCATACTTACAGACCACCGACATGTGTATCCATCTTTATTGCAATGTCACAGTCACTTGTGGCAGTATTCCCTTCAAAATCTCAATGCACAGGAGTGTACCAAGAACATGTACCTATAAGTGAAAAAGGACATGAAGAAAAAAATGAAAAAAAAAAAAGCATGAAGACAATACAGAAATGCAAAGATGCTCAGTTCTCATTGTGAGGGTTAGATGGTTTCTACAAATTTGAAGTGGTGTTTCAAATTGCAAAAGTGTGTGATGAGGGAAGAATCTGGGTAAATGTGGAAGTGGGGTGGTTTGGTGGGACAGACAGCCGGATGGTTGGTGCTTTCTGTCTGAACCATGTTAATGGACAAATGTGAGTGAACCAATTCATTTGTTTATGTTTATTTATTTGGCAGACGCTTTTATCCAAAGCAACTTACAATTTATAACCTATAGGGCATATTGTGATCTGTGGGGGAAACCGGAGTACCCGGAGGAAACCCACGTATGCATGGGGAGAACACGCAACTCCACGCAGAAAGGCCGCAGCCAAGTTTCGAACCTGCAACCTTCGTGCTGCTAGGCAACAGTGCTAACAACTGCGCCACCAATTTGTCTTTTTTTATTTTATATTTATAGCTATACTTCGTTAGAACATTGTTAAGAAGATGCATGAAAAATGTCTGAAACAAGCTTGTTTTCAAGCTTTGCCATTGTAGCTTTAAAATGGAGGATCGTTGAGAAATAGATAAAACTTGTTATTTTAGAAATAGAGATGATCGTGCTGAGTTTTTCATGCATGCTAAATGTGAATGTGACCCTTAATGATTGCTGAAAGGAAATAGATGGGGAAACGCTTGGATCATATAGTGATTTCTTAATGTCTTATTTTAGCTAATCCTCAGACTTACTTAAAAATAACGTCGATGCAATTTTCTGCCCTTAGTGTATCATATCTGGACTAAGAACTGGAAAAGCATCAGACAGTTTGGAGAAAAATAAACCGATTGCTTCTTAAAAACTAAACTTAAACTAAACAGTGCAGAATTTCACATGCCTTTTTATCCATTTTTGAAGCACACAAGCAAATAACAGGTTTGTACAGTAGCTGTGGCATTTACAAACTATGTTGTCTTGCCAACAAAACCTCCAGCCCCGCCTGACTAAACTGCTTGTTGGCACGGAAAACCCATGTGGGTGCAATCAAAAATCCATTCGAACTGCAGGTGTATAGAGACAACAACCTGTAGATCCAGATGACTAATTATGTTACACATCAGATGGTTCTTGAACTGCTCTGAAAGCAAAGTCAAAAAAAAAAAAAAGAAAGTGTCTTATTGGGAGCATCCCAAATAGCTTGACAGAAACCTCAAACAAGTGGCCAAGATTTCTAGAGCCTGTGTTTTACTCCCATTGTAAAGCAACACTGCCAACTGTTGGTTGTTAGCAGTCACCCAGATAAACACAAAGAGAACTAATTAACATTAACACTTACACTTATAATATTGTGCTTCGCTTACTGTGTTTGCAGGGAGAGACTGTTGATCTGGTAAAATGCTACATTTAGAGACCTTAAGTGCACTGTTAAATGTGCTGTTGGTGGTAAAACACAAATGTGCTGAGCTTCAGTCATCAGAGCCTGTCTCTGTGTTCTGTGTCACTGCCAGCACGTGCACATTTCCTCGCTGCAGTTTCACATTCATTCAGACTACTTCACTGAATAAAGATTTAATTGAGAACCCTTGAAGTATTTGCACTGTAACTGTCAACTGTTAACTTTGGTAATTAGACTTTATGATGATGATTTTCTCTTGTTGCTTCGCAACCGCAGAGCCAACCAGGCTGCTGAGTGACACTTGACGGGGCAGGAAGTGAGTGACAGCAGAGAAGAGGAAGAGTCAGGCTGACCAGATGGCTGGAACTGTGGTGCGCACACTAACTACTAATACCAGGAATGTTCGAAAGAAAAGTGGTGATGAGGATGCTGAGTTAAAAGAAACACGTGGTCTAAACTTTTATTCGTGCACACTGGTAAAATTTGGGTTATTATTTTGTGTAAATCTGGATTTATAAAAGATATAGAAGTTGTGTGCAACAGAAGAAAAGATGTATTGTGTTGGCAATCTGATGGGATTTACACATCACATGTAAAAAAAAGATAGAAATGTGATAACTGAAATAAAAAAGAAACGTCACATCTATCTAGTGATCTATCTGCAAGCACGGCTTAAAAGGTTTGTGGTCAGATTACGAGCTCGACACACGGGGTTTGACATCACCTCTCCTCCATTCATTTTCAATGAGAAATGCTCGACAAAGCAATAATTGCGGGTCTCCCTCCTGCTAAGCGACATGCAAAAAACCTGCATGTGAAATTATATATATATATATATATATATATATATATATATATGTATATGTATATATATATATATGTCTGATGAGACCCAGGCCTCCAGGCAGGCCTGCAGGAGAACTGAGCGAAAGTGGAAGCAAGACAAACGTCATGTGTCCTATGAAATTTATAAAAAGTCACTTTTTGATTACCAGGTAGTGGTACGACAGGCTAGGATCAGATACTATGCCAACATTGTGGAATCAAATTCTCATGACCCATGCACTCTCTTTAAGGTGATTGATTCGATACTGGAAACTGCAACTTCTGCCTCCAAGTCCACGGCTACGATGGCTGGGACATGTGAAGATTTTCTTCACTACTTTGTGGACAAGATAGCGATGATTCGGGCTGCTATTGTAGGCCACACTCCTGTTTTCATGGCACCGCAAACCTGACAGCCTTCCAGACTATATCTATGACAGAGTTAGAGGAACTCATTTCCAAGCAAAAACCTTCTGGTTCCCCTTATGATGCTCTTACCTTGTTTAAGGACTTGCTTAAGGAGGCTTTTTCTGTTCTGGCCCCTTATATACTGGTTATCTTAATTACCAGTCTGGCCTCTTGTGTGGTTCCCCTTACTTTTAAGAGGGCTGTTGTGCGACCGCTGCTGAAAAAGAAGGGGATGGAGGAAACTGTGTTAGCCTATTACAGACCTATCTCACATCTACCTTACTCATCTAAGCTGCTTGAGAGGGTTGTATATTTACAGTTGGTTGTATTTTTAGATGCTCATGAACTCTGGGAGATCTTTCAGTCAGGGTTCAGAGCAGGTTACAGTACCGAGACTGCACTTTTAATGGTTCTTAATGATGTTTTTTTAGCTTCTGATGGGGGGGGGGGGGGGGGGATGCTGTCATTCTTTTGATGTTAGATTTGCCTGCGGCCTTTGACACGGTCGATCATGACATACTTTTGGATCGACTACAACATTGGGCGGGAATTACCGGTGCAGCCCTACAATGGCTACACTCCTACTTATCCGACAGGAGTTTTTTTGTCAGTGTAGGTGAAATCTCCTCGGTCTGGGCGGGACTCAAGTGGGGTGTGCCACAGGGGTCTGTACTGGGTCCACTTCTTTTTGCCATCTACTTACTACCGTTGGGGAATCTTCTTTGGCGGTTCAGCATGCATTTTCATTTTTATGCTGACGACTGCCAGATCTACCTCCCCCTTCAGTGGGGGGTCGATGGGTCAATATCAAAGCTTGTAGATGCCTTAGAGGATGTGCGCTCTTGGATAGCTACAAACTTTTTACATCTGAATGACGCTAAGACTGAAGTAATTGTACTTAGCCCTGGCATGTCTACACGCCCATGCGATGTTGTGAATCTGGGCCTTTTAGCATCTAACATGAAGACCACCATCTGAAATTTGGGAGTGCAACTGGACTCAGCCCTTAAATTTGACATGCAAATCAACCAGGTTGTGCGATTGTGTTTTTTTTTTTTTTTTTACTTACGCTGACTAGCCAGAATTAAGCCCCTGATGTCCAGAGTACATTTAGAGACTGTCACACATGCTTTTGTTCTTTCAAGGCTCAACTGCTGCAATGCACTGTATGCCAGCCTTAGTCAGGGTGCGGTGACACACTTGCAGTTAGTACAAAACTCAGCCGGTTCGTGAAAGGCACTGGGTGCAGGGAACATATCACCCCTGTGTTGGCATCCCTTCACTGGCTGCCTGTGCAATACAGGGCAAAATTCAAGGTCTTGGTACTGGCATACAAGACCTTACAAGGAACTGCTCCAGCATATCTTGGCAACCTTTTGCATAGACACGCCCTCTCGCGGGCCCTTCGCTCAGCCAGCAGGGAGCTGTTGATCGTTCCACGCATTAAGTGCAGGTCACGGGGGGGCCGTGTGTTCTCGGTGTTGGCACCTGCACTTTGGAACCAGTTGCCTTTGGTGGTGTGTCAGTCACCCTCATTGGGGTTTTTCAAGACTCGCCTTAAGACCCTTTTTTTTTTTGTCGAGGCATTCCAGGATTAACAAATTGTACCCGGTTTCGATGCCCCGGCCTCTTAATCTTTTTCAGGATTTTATTTTTTGCTTTCACTCTCCTTTTTTTTATCGATTTTATGTTGGTTTTACGATTGTAATATTTTATTCTGATGGTTTTATGTTTTTTTTTTATTTTATTTTTTTTTTTTTTACCGTGTCCTGTCTGGCTGTGAAGCAAGCAGAATTGATGTCTGAATGCTGGTGACAAGCCTTACAGATTTATTCTCAGGTGGAGCATCAAAGCGTTTGCTTTTAATGTCACGCCTGATACTTCAAACTTTATTGTTATTGTTGCTGAATGCTTTTGTAATTCCGACCAGACACGGAGACAGAGGTGAAAGAGAAAGGGAAAGAAAAGGTGGGGAGAGAGAGAGGGGGGGGGGGGGGGGGTTCCACAAAAATAAACAATAATGAACAAGAGTCTGCTTCTAGACCTGCAGAAAAAAGACAAAAAAAAACAAAGGGACACAAAAAAGGGACACAACAACAATACAACAAGATCTACCTCTCACTGCGTCAACTTGATGAAAAGAAAAAATATATAATCAACATTGCTTAACTGAAGAATCACGATAATAAATCACAACATATTAAGTGCCCACCATAGTCTTAAGACCTGTGTTTAACGTGCCCAAGCCCATACTTTTGAGAGCACCATGTGAGCACCTGTGTGTGTACACGCGCTTGTTTATTTAAGGTTTCTCCATAGGAGCGCCCAACAGAGAGTGTGAGGGACCACAGATCTGCCCCCCAAAGATGCGCAGGAGACGGGGGGAGCTCCAAGTCCCAGAGATCCAGGCGCTGCCCCAGAACGCAGGAACCCCAAGGAGACTGCAACCAGGAAGGCCCCCGCCCCCCTCGAGAGGCACAGAGGATCGCCCCGGGGGCCACAACCAGCAGCCGGCAGAGTCCCCGGAGATATCAGCGGCAAGCCCACAGGCCCGCCCGCAGCCTCCCACCCCCTAGCCGGCCGAGCCCGGGACCCAGCGACCCGGGACCCAGGGGCGACCACCCCCGCCGGGGACCCAGCAGAGCCCAGGGACCCAGACCCCACCAGGCAGCCACCGGGATCTAACAGGCAGATGCCAAAATCTTTAATCTTTTTCAGGATTTTATTTTTTGCTTTTACTCTCCTTTTTTTTATCGATTTTATGTTGGTTTTACGATTGTAATATTTTATTCTGATGGTTTTATGTTTATATTGTGTTGTGTTCTGCACCTTGGGTGTCTGCATTGGTCGCAGAAGGGGCTTTATAAATAAATGAAATGAAATGAATCAAATAATCATTTCCTTCAGTATTTTAGTTCTGCAATTCGTTCTTGTCAGATTCTTTTGCTAGTCTGTTTGCCCTCCCTGCGTCCCCTCTGTAAACCTCCAGATTCTCCTGTATTTCTAGAGTTTAATGTGTTTCTAGTGTTTCAATTACCTTTAGCAAAGTCATTTATGAGTTTACCTGGCTGCACTTGGGTCCAACACCAACCTCACTTCATGATGCTAAGATTGTCCACCAATTACTCTAGTTCTGCCCTGATAGAGGCATGCTGTGTTTAATCTGAATATCAGATATGTTTCTAACCACAGGTCTTAACCAGAAGATACCAGGTAATGGTTATGCATCATGAAAGTAAAGTAAATTCTTTATGAAAATGTGTGAAGTTACCTATAACAAGTTCTTCTGGGAATTGCCAAAGACAGGTTTAAGATAAACGGTGAAAAAAGAAACAACTAAAACAAAAGAGGTTATTTCAGAGCTGTTACAAGTTCGTTTTTCACTTCTTATCCTCTTCAATAATTGGGCTTTTGTGGTTTTAATTCCTTTTGTCATTATCCCTTACCTTGTTTCTTCTCTGTTCTTCATCTTATCAGTTCTGTGCAGGTGCGCCATCGCACTTCAAAAAACTTAATTAGAGTATCAGGTATTTAAATCCTTTATCAATTCTTTGGACCTACCCAGTCATTAGCAAGCTTGTTTCCTTGTTTCTTTTTTTCCTGGTATTTTTTACTCTATGTGGAACAACACAGTGCCTGTTGGGGCTTAAGACCAATAATGTTATTCATTGCATCAGTGTTATTGTTTGTTCTTGTCTGTGAAGCACTTTGTGAACTCTGTTTGCGAAAAGGGTAAGTACGATAATAGTTACGGTAATGGCCCAATGCCCTTGTGTATTTGCCAGTATTATTTTTTCCTATTCTCTAAGTGTATGTTCTGCCTTAACAAGTGAATTTCCCCATTGTAAGATCAATAAATTATTTTCTATTCTAAATAAACTTCTTCTAGAAGAAATCAGTTCCCCGAGCACTGTCTGTGGAGTGATGGAACCTTTGGAAGTTGTTGTGTGTCGTGTTTACACCTTAGCTTCTGTTTATTGTGTACTTTAGTTTAAGCAGAGATGAACCCCAGAACAAAGTGTACTTCAGTCTAAATGAAATGTAATGTGTGCTTCAGCTATATCTGTCACATGCGTTGAGATTTATTAGCTTCAGCATGTCACATATACATCACCACAAAATGTCTTCTCCCCCAGCATAGCTGCTACTTGCCATGTGGCCAGATTAATAGGGGTTTCTCGCACGTTTAAATCTTAGCCCTGGAAGAAAGATTCAAAGGTCACTATAAACTAACCTACTTCTCTGTTTCTGGTTCAATGACGTCAGTTTTGTGAGACGAGCATTTGTAGTCCTACATGTTTTTTCACACAAAACTTAAAATAAAAGTTGTCGTCGTTCATCAGTAAGTGCTTTCTTGGCATCAAAATGTGCCTTATAAAATTCACGGATATCATCAACGAAATCCATGGCACAAACATGGGATTAAAAAAAAACTTCATCAGCTGATATGTACTATCCCATTCATTTATTTATTTATTCTTTTGGCAGCTGTGGACCCATGGTTCAGAACTCGATGGGAAGTATGTTTGAGGAGGCAGGGTGTTATTGAGTTCTTCCATTTAGTTATTTATTTGTAATTATTTGCTTCAGTGAAGTTTTAGAGTGTACCTACATGATTTAAGTCAATTACCACATTTTACAAATTTACACAGGAAAATAAATAGTAAGTAAGTAAGTAAGTAACTTTATTTCTATAGCACCTCTCACAGACAAAAAGGTCACAAAGTGCTTCACAAGTTAAAAGGCAACAACATATAAATACAGTAAAATACAGCCACAATATACAGTGTCAAATAAAACCAATCTGAATGAGACTAAGTTTAAAATGCCTGGAGAAACAAATGGGTTTTAAGATTGCTCTTAAAAACATCAACTGAGTCGATTGAGCGTAAAGACAGAGGTAGCTCATTCCAGAGCCTAGGAGCGACGGCCTGGAATGAGCGATCTCCTCGTGTCCTGAACTGAGTACGTGGGACCATTAAAAGGTTTTGATCCATAGATCTCAGCCTGCGAGAAGGCGTGTAAGGGCAGAGCATGTCTCGAACATACAATGGAGCCAGACCATGCAGCGCTCTGAAAGTCAGCACAAGAATTTTAAAATTTATGCGAAATGTGATAGGAAGCCAATGAAGAGCTTTTAAAATGGGGGTAATGTGGGCCCTTCTGTTGTCACGGGTCAGAATTCTAGCTGCACAATTCTGGACTTGTTGTAAGCGGGACAGCTCTTTTTTGTTTAGACAAGAAAATAAACTATTACAGTAGTCTAAACGGGATGATGTAAACGCGTGAATAATCAACTCAAGATCAGCTTTAGACACCATTGTTCTGAGTTTAGAAATTTGTCTCAAGTGGTAAAAACAGTTTCTAGTTAACTGCTTTGCGTGATGTTCAAGAGACATTCCCTTGTCAAAGAAAACTCCAAGGTTTCTAAGGGTAGGTTTTACAGACAAGCTCAGATCACCTAACTGCTGGTGAATCCCTGGAGCAGCATCATCGGGGGCAATCACCAGTACTTCAGTTTTGTCTGAGTTCAGCCGTAAGGCATTTGCACCGAGCCACTGTTTGATTCGCTAAAAACATGATAATAAAGAATGCAATTTTTTAACGTCAGAAGGCTTGAAAGAACAATACAGCTGAAGATCATCAGCAAAGAGATGATAGGAAACATCATCGGCAAACTCCTGGATTAGGTTTCCTAAAGGAAGGATGTACAACAAGAACAAAATCGGGCCCAAAACTGAGCCCTGGGGTACTCCACACCGTAGATCAGTTGGGTCAGACAGGATCTGGTTGACTGAGACACTTAGGCTTCTCCCGGATAAATAGGATGTAAACCACGCCAGGACAGAACCTGACAACCCAACCAACTCGCGGAGCCTACTCAGCAAGATCTCATGGTTAACCGTGTCGAATGCGGACGAAAGGTCTAGTAAAACTAGGACCGTGCATTTCCCAGAGTCTGCGGACATCAAGATGTCATTGGACACTTTAAGCAGCGCAGTTTCCGTAGAGTGGTGCTTACGGAAACCGGACTGAAACCTGTCAAAGATATTGCGATCCTGTAAGAAGGAAACCAGTTGTTCAGATACCACTTTCTCTAAGACTTTGGACAGGAAAGGGAGTTTTGATATCGGTCTAAAATTTTTAGGATCTGTTGGATCCAGATTAGATTTTTTGAGTAGGGGTTCCACAAAAGCATGTTTAAAACAGCTAGGGAAAACGCCAGAAGAAAGGGACAGGTTAAACATTCTGGTAACCCAGGGACCAATGGCATCAAATACTTTTGAAAGGAGTTTACAAGGTAAGACATCAGCCAGGCAAAAAGAGGGCTTCATTGTGGTTACCAAAGCTAAAATATCATCCTGTGTTACAGGTGAGAAAGAGGACAACGCGTGCGCAGGGAGTTCATCAATATCATCATTACATGACTGAAAAGATGGGAGTTTGTCTTTGATATTTTGAATTTTATCAACAAAGTAATTAAGGAATTTGTTTGCATCTGCTTTGTTGAAAACAGGTGTAAGAGGCGCAGCAGGAGCCACAATAGAGCTAATAGTGTCAAATAAAACTTGTGGTTTTTTCTTGTTTTGGATAATCAGTTTGCGGAAGTATTCAGACCTGGATTTTTTTATCAGCTCATTTAGAGAAAGCATAAGGTCCTTAAGGTACAGCCTATGGACCTCGAGTTTAGTGGACTTCCACAGGCGTTCCGTTTTCCTGCACAGTCTTTTAAAGTTCTGAATGCTGTCATTTATCCAAGGAGAAAATGGTTTCCGAGTTACCCTGTTAGATTTAAAAGGAGCAACCACATCCAAAATGGATTTACAGCGACTATTTAGGCTGTGAATAAGGCTGTCCACATCCTGAAATTCCAAAAACAAATTGGAGTCAAACATCTCAATGAATCTAGCTGCTGTATTCTCTGAAATAATGCGCCTTTGTGGGATGACCACAGAAGGCGTAGACTCAAGATTAAAGTGTAAATCAAATAAAACACAGCTATGGTCACTCATGTGGACATCCTTCACACAAAGATTGGAAATATTCAGATCAAGGGAAAACACAAGGTCTAGAGTATGGCCTTTTTGATGGGTGGGGCCAGAGACATGCTGCTCAAAATTGAAAGATTCAGTCATTGTTAAAAGTTCCACTGCTGGGCCAGAAGTGCTGTCATCAATATGAATATTAAAATCTCCCAGAATTAAAACATTTTCCAGCTTTATGATAGAAGATAAAAAAATCACTAAAATCCTTAAGAAAAGCTGTGGCTGGTCCAGGTGGGCGATAAATCAGCACACAGTAAAATGGAATAGATGAACCAATCTTGATTGTCTGTGATTCAAAAGAAGTAAAAGCTTGAGTGTTTAACACTTTGCAGATAAAAGTCTCCTTAAAAACAACTGCAAGACCTCCTCCGCGGCGGGAGGGGCGGGGCATCCCAAAAACAGCGCAGCCAGCAGGGCAGAGTTAATAAAATAAAGATGTATCAGGACTTATCTGTGTAATTATAGACACTTGAAAAACTAGAACATGGTGCAAAAGTTCATTTATTTCAGTAATTCGATATAAAAGGTTAAAGTCACAAATCCACGTAACAGTTTTCCTTGGCACAACACACCAACTCCCAACCAGAAAACAACTTTTCTCACCTGCTGAACTCCCCTTCAAAATAAAACTGTGACACATGACATCACCGTCGCATTAAATAGTTTTGGGCAAATTTCACAGGAAAGTAGACTCTTGGATGGAAAAGTATAAATAAACTTCTTCTCATATTTAATTATATTCACAGTTCTTATTTAAAGTGAATGCATGAGCATAACAGTCTGTTCTTTTGACAGAGAGAGAGAGAAAAGGAGTCAGGCAGAGGTCTAACTGTAAATGACAACAGATGGCGTGAGAGTTAGCCAGTAACAGCTGACAAAACAGGCCACTACAATTTCCTATCTAGATGATGACATAAAAATCCTCAATGCCCTTTACCTTCCCCTAAAACACCAACTCTAATTGGACTCCTGCGTGTACTTACAATTCAGTTAATGAACGTATTAATTATGAGAAACACACTATACACATTCATTGTGCTTGACATCAAATCAACACAGCTGTGATCATTTGGGGGGGCAGTAACAGCTTTATGAAAATGTAGTTTAATTGAGTAAAACTTCTGCTTCTACTCACTGGCCTTTTTTTGTTTTGACAGGCTTGTCAGCAGGATGTTGACCTTTATGGTCTTTACTAGAGACATCACACCATGCATGTTTGGCACATAGAAAAATTGGGTGAGTTACAAGTTCTGAAACAAAACAAGAGCTTAATGAGGAATAACACTGCATCCCTGCATGGTGGAACAGTTGGTAATACTGTTGCCTTAGCAAGAAGGATTTGGGTTCAGTTCCCAGACTTTCTGTGTAGTCAGAATGTTTCCTCCTGCAGGCTGAAATCCTGCATGTTACATGTTAGATTGAAGTGGAGCGTTGATTTGGACAAGAACATCTGCTAAACATAAACTTGAACAGCATTTATGGTTGGTTTTGGGATTTAACTTATCATAATTATTCAACTGTAATTGTGTGACAGCAAGGGTGAGATTATTATTAAAAACAGATGAGGAACATCCTGGACTTCTGTGAATAATTAATATACAGCCTATAAATAGTAGATAGGAACACAAAGATAATATTTGTTTAGCTTATGCTCTGAGGTTTGTTCGTGTAGTATTAGCACCTTTTTTTACAAACGTAATCCTAAAGGTTGAATATTAGAATTTGAAGCTTCAAAAAGCTTTGGAGGTATGCATAAATTTAGTTTAATTAGGTTATTTTTCTGTTTTCATTTCTTCTGCTGGTGACACCTGAAATCAGATCATGCTGCTGGATCCAATGCAGACAAATAGAAGCAGAAGATAAATACAACAGCTAAGTGAGTGAAACAGTCTTATGTTCCACGAGTCAGTTTTAAACCAACATAACTGAAAAATTATTAAAAAGGTCATATTAGATTTTTACCAGTTAAAGGTGCAGATCACTGAAAATAACATTTTAATAATTATTTCTGATTGTAATCAGTCACTCTAAGTTTTCATGTGGGCTAAACATGAAAATAGTCTCCTACACGTCTCTCCTGCATCTGCTTCTGATTAAAAATAGACAGCGAAACTCTAGGATCTGAAAAGCCTGACAGATCTACGTCACACTGTTGCTTAACATCCATGGACTCACCCATCTTGAATTGTGACGAGGAAGGTTGTTGGTTTGGCGTCCAGATAAGTGCAAAAAACGTCTTGGCTAGTAGACGCTAACTGTTAGCATTAGCAACTCCACCCCACGGCAGAACTCCTTCAGGGTGTCATGGCCCGAGGTATTTAAATCACTTCTCTGCAGGTGGGTGGTCCTGGGGAGCAGCACCAGCAATTGCGACTCCCGCAGCAATTATCGGCTGGTACTTAAGGAGTAGTAAGACGTCAACAACTCGTCGGATGATTAACTCACTTTGGGTATTCAGAGACCAGCTCTCGAGCAAATTTACAGTATCTATTACCTGTGATCTCCTGTGAATTTTCGAGCCCACCTGTTTACCCTTTTCTACTGCTTTCCAGATCTACACCAACACCACCTCGCCTGCCAGAAACTTAGGACAACAACCTCTTCAGCATCCGCTCTCCACACCAGCCGACCCGCTCTCCACCGCCTGCCCCCATTCCCAGCCAGTCTCCAGGAAAGCTGGAACGAACCCGAGCTCCAGCCCTCTGTGCTTCATCTCCTCAATATTGCCTCAGAACTGACTCTCACCCCTCTTCATGGATTAGTAGCCATTCCTTCTCCAAGTTAGCCTGTTCCCCTTAAAGACCCACCGTTCCTCTCCACAATCATCTCGCACTAACTTGTGTTTTGTTTCCTCTCAGACCCAGACTCCTGTCCCGTCATGCCCCATACGGATTTCGCGCATCAGCAAGCACCGATCAATAAAGACTTTAATTTTTCTTAGCTTCTTGTCCCGCCTTTGATTCTGCATGTCTTGGGTTAGCCGTTTAAACCAGAACATGACACAGGGTTGAGTAAGTTGTAAAGATAAAACATCAATGTTGCAAAGCAAAACAGATTCATCTGTAGAGTCACATTGCTGTCATCCAATCTGATGCGAGATGTCCAAATTTAAGGAAATAAAACTTCAAATCCTGTTGTCTGAAGCTCAGCTGTGATGTGGCTTTCTTCTAGTTCCTGAAAATTGTGCACCAGAGCTTTGTTTCCCAATGTATAGCTTACAAAGCATTCATTCCTAGTAGAGATCACTGCAAATGTATCACAGTCACAGATTAAGATCCCAGTCAGGAGAGATAAATGTTCATATCTTAAACCTGATTTGGACTTGCAAGACCTTATATCCATCACACATGAACGTTTGATTTGCCATGAAACTGTGTGGAGATTAAATTCCAAAACTGTAAGGTAAGTTTAGGAGTATTAAGTCCCTCCACATTCTAACAGGACAGGCTTGATTATCCATATTAGCTTTTCCTGTGAGTGCAGACAACAAGCCTGCATGGCGAGGTTTCAGGTGGATCTGCTGCTGCCTGGCTGTGCTGAGGACTTTAAATGGCTAGTTTCAATTTAAAAAGTATTCTCAAGCTCAAAATGAGCCCCTTCTCTGATTAGACATCTTTAGCTTTTCTGTCAGATGATTATTCTACTGTCCAAAGTGCTGTTCTTCAAAAGATAAATCACTTTGGGTATTTTGGAATGAAGAGGTTAAACCAACTACAACAAGGAACACTTGTCTGCTACACCAATGATTCAAGTTACCTGATCTCACCTGGATATAAAAGCTATCTGACTTCCTCTGAACCTACAGGATTGTGTGCTGTCACCACAGTAAAGTGTGACAGATGGTGCAGCCCTCCACCAACAGTTGGCTGAATGAGTAATGCACATTATGCTGGAGGATCCTTGTGACCCCATCAGTCTAGGCTCCAAAAAGGTCTGAGCATATGGCCAACAAAACCATAAAACAGCCCTTCTTTACCCCCAAATCATATTTGATCATTTTACAAAGCAGCAGATTCCAGTTTCATACCAAAGTTTAACCCTGATACGCTCTTAGGGCATTCTGTTGTTGCACAGACAGGTGTGTTTTTCCTAATCATTGTGGCTATGCTAATGTAACGTATCACATGTTTTGGGAGAATGTGTATTTTGGGGGTAATTACCAAAAATATGTTAAATGTTTCTTACTCCACTTAATTTAACACTGAAACAATTTTATAACATTAATGCTCCTTTAGCATTTAGTGTGCCACTGACTCCCATGTAAATCTTTTTTTTTTCTTTTCTAATTAGCCTAAATGTTAGCATATTTTTCTGTTATTATTATTATTCTGTCTGGGTTCTCTGATCAGTCACTGACTCAATTTATGTTTTTATTGTTTTCCACTAGATTTTTTATTTTCCCCATATATAGCGAAGCAATAACTGAAACTGCACTCAAATATTTTTATACACATGTATGACACTCTAAAGTGTTGAAAATTCACCCGCAAAAAAAATTATCTGGACATAAGACACAAAAAATGATTACATCTTTTTCATGTGTTTTCATGTTTAGTTGTGAACATTCAACTTTTTGAAAGACTGAAGCCAAGGATTAAATTCATGTATAAAAATATTTGAACTTTGTGCACAAAGATAAAAAAAACATGACATTACAAAAAATATTTTAAAAGAAAACTAGAATGTGAGCAAATATTTTTTGTACCTAATTGTGACACTCTAAGGCAGCTACAATTCACCCCCAAAATAGGCCCTCTGGACATAACACACAAATGATGATTTTAATTTCTTACATTTTTTCACAGTTCTGGTTTACAGGGGTTAGATCTCAGAAACACACAATAACTTACTAGATTTTGTAAGGGCTAAAGCTAAAAAAAATTAATGTAAAAAATGAAGTTTATCATAATATTTCTGTTTAGTTTCAGCATGTTTTGTGCACTAGGAGCAGAAACGTTTATTAAAGGGTTATATGAGGGCTAAACTGGACATTTTTATTAAATAGTGCATTCATGGGTTACAACTATGAGCAGTTTTTCTTTTTAGTCAGCTTTATTTGTCTTTGACAACATTTGCTTTCAATATAAGTCCTAACAGATCCCATCAAACGTTCTGACCTTATGCAAATTGAGCCTCTGCATTTATTAGAAGGTGGTTAGATGAGCAATGACAGACCAGATAAGGGATCCACCCACCCCGGGCCCTCAGGACTCCCTCTCATTTCCCAAATTGCTCATCCTCTATTCTTTAAACAAGGTGAGGACAGAACCCTGACAGGAAGAGGACTTGGAACAGGTAGAGGACTCCAACAACAACTAAATTAGAAAAATGCTTCATCAAACCTTTGTTTTGTTGCAACACTGTTTGAGTTTAGATCAATTTCAGGGTAACAGGCAGAGAGGACTCAGGAGGGAGAAGTGGAGGAAGCATCCATTAGACAAACAAGATGAGCCGGATGGCTGCCGGACAAAAAGGAACTTTTTTGAGGTGAACGAGAAGCCATGTTAGAGCTCTGTGGAAAAAATGATGTAATTAAGTCTTTGAAAGGTTCAACTATTGCAACGATAGCAGCGATTTAATGTAGGTGTGTGATATTATATATTCTGAGAATATGCACAGAATGTAACACACACACACACACACACGCACACACACACACACACACACACGTGTACTGTAGTTTCTAAATGAGAATAACGTTAATAAATATAATATTGTAGCTGGGAGCAGTTATGCTGCAGATTTCCAGAGTGGCTGAATCTGATTGGAGTAAAAAGCTGGAATGAGATAAAAACTGTAAACTGACTCAGTTCTGGGGTTTTAATTTTCATTCAAATCAGAGGCAATCTGTTCCCTTCATTCATTCTGTTTATTAGTACATAGTTCTGACCTTCCTTCCTGCCACAGCCCAGAAGTAATGAGAGCGTTAATCTCCTAATCAGACATTGCCCCGTCTAACACGGCCCCAGAGTGCCACTTAAGGCCTCTGAGAGCCAATTCAATCAGTGCTAATTGTTTTCAGCTGCTTTTAAAATGACCAAAAACAACACTTTAGCTCAGGGCTATTCAATTCTGCTCCTGCACGGCCACTGCTCTGCATGTTTTAGCCATTTTCCTGCTCCAACACATCTGATTTCATGATTGAATCACATGACCAGCATGTTCTCAAGTTCTTCAAAGCCTGTCAATCACCTGCTGGTTCTTGT
Source organism: Nothobranchius furzeri (assembly GCF_043380555.1). Taxonomy (NCBI): domain Eukaryota; kingdom Metazoa; phylum Chordata; class Actinopteri; order Cyprinodontiformes; family Nothobranchiidae; genus Nothobranchius; species Nothobranchius furzeri. The sequence goes on from NC_091748.1 coordinate 64,382,826, forward strand.
CAGGTGAATTGGTGCAGAGAAACAGAGAACATGCAGGTAGCAGCCCTCAAGGACCAGGATTAAAATGCCCTGCTTCTGATGCTGGACAAGTCAGTTTTTACACACCTGTTCGTGTTTAACATGTTCTCTCTAGCTGAAAACCTTAACATCTTGAGATAAACATTTTGCATGACTTTAAAAGCAGTCTTGACCCTAATTCACGGTTTTCATTCAGTTGCAGTTTAAAAGGAGACTAGGCATTTTTGGCTTGCTTTTATCGCCCCCTAGTGTCTGTTTAGTAAAACCAAAAGCAAAACTTATCTCCTCGCTGCATCCATCTTGTTAAATCTGAAAGCTGAAATGTCTCCCCAGCCCTTATTAGTTTCTACAGGGACGGTTTATAGCTAAATTAATCAGCTGTGTTCATGATCTAAAACATGCAGGGAACGTACTGGAACCAGACGGCAGCACCAGGCATGTCAGCTCAATTTTCAACAGACCGGTACTCTGAAGTTGCAAATACAGTATTCTGGCTACCGAGGGCGGTGGGAGTCTGAGTGACATTTCATTAACCTGTAAAAGGTCATTTTAGCACTTATTGGCTCAAGAAAATGATTTAACCCTTTGGCCTATTTTTGAGAAAAGTGCTCGAAAGTGACATGCTTATAATTAAATGAGCATATTTTTTGAACCACAAGGACTATTTGTTTAATCATGGTCTAATTTTAACTCATTCACTGCCAGCGTTTTCACTGTCTTTTTAAGAGTCACAGACTGTTGTGCGATAGGATGATGTCAACGACAAAACTAACAAAACAAAGAGGAGACTCACCTCTTACATCAGGAAGAATCAGCGTTATCCATTTTTCTGCTTCCTGATCACGTGACGTGTGACGTACGCGGATGAAGATCAGCTTTAGAGTTGCAAGGGCGTAGGAACGAGTTTAATATTGGGCGGGACACATTTTGGAAATCTAACAAATCTGTTGTAGGTCAATATATAGGTCAACTTCACTGAAAAAAATACATTAAATGATTTTTTCTGATTCTAACGTGTCACTGAGTGTTTCATGCAGGCTGAACATGAACATAGTCTCCTGCCGCTATCTCCTGCAGCAGCTTCTGATAGAAAATCTGATAGATGGTGAAACTCTAGGATTAGAAAAGTCTGAAAGATGTGACTCAGGGCGTAAGGCAAAGCCCAGAAAGACAAGAAAATAACTTTTATAGCCCAGTTCACTAACATTCTGTTTTTTTTTTTTTTTTGATCGGGGACCCATGAGCCAGCCAGAAGGGGAGGAGACTTAGGCTTCTTTTGACACTGTAGACCACAACATTCTACTAAACAGGTTAAAGGCCCTGGCTGGGATTTCAGGTTCTGCTCTAGACTGGCTTTCTTCTTATCTCACCAACAGAACATTCACAGTGAAGTCCAAAACCTTCTCTTCAGACACTGCCTCTCTAACATGCGGGGTCCCACAAGGTTCAGTTCTAGGGCCTCTACTATTTGCATTCTATATTCTTCCCCTAGCTGGCATCATTCAGTCTTTCCCAGACATCCCCTACCACATCTACGCTGATGATATTCAGCTCTATATGTCCTTTATGCCACACCAGTTGGACAGGCTGGCCACACTTGTACTCTGCCTGACCCAGATCAGTAACTGGCTGTCCAGCAACTTTCTTGTCCTCAATGCTAACAAGACAGAAACCCTGATCGCTGCACCCCCGGAACTTCAGCCAAAAATCGAGCAAGAAATTGCCTCTTTTTGCCCATCAGCCAAGGCCAACATTAGAAACCTGGGAGTTATTTTTGATCCAGCTTTAAGTTTAGACTCACACGTCAAAACCATCTCCCGCTCTTCTTTCTTTCAACTGAGAAACATTTCAAAAGTCCGTAAACTGGTTTCTACTGCAGATCTGGAAAAAATCATCCATGCCTTTGTGTCATCACGCTTAGACTACTGCAACGCTCTTTTTACTGGTCTCAGCAAAACCTCCCTCTCACGCCTTCAAGCCATCCAAAATGCAGCAGCCAGACTCCTAACCAAATCCAGCATACGAGCTCACATCACTCCAGTTTTACAGTCCCTCCACTGGCTCCCGGTAGAATATAGAATTCAGTTTAAAGTTTTAGTCCTGACCTATAGAGCTCTTAACAACCAGGCTCCAAGCTACCTATCTGAGCTTTTATCCCCACACACCACCTCTCGGAACCTTAGATCCACATCTGAAAACCTCCTGGCTGTTCCTCGAACCAGACTGAAAACCAAAGGGGACAGGGCCTTTCAGACTATTGCACCCAGACTTTGGAACAGTCTACCTTCAAATCTCCGTCTCTCTAACACTGTAGAGGTCTTTAAAAATCATCTAAAAACTCACCTTTTCATCCAGGCGTTCCCTCCCTAAATGTTCAAAAAGATGGCTTTGTTCGGGTTCACACCTTCACTTTGTTTATACTCATGATTTTATTTTCTACGTTTAACACTGCTATTGTTTTTCTGATGTTTTTTATTTGCCCTGATCTTTATCATGTTGTACAGCGCTTTGTGATTTATGTCTGTGAAAGGTGCTCTATAAATAAACTTTTACTTACTTACTTACTTTTAATTACTTACTTACTCCCCATTAGCCGGATCCAGGTGATTACCGGCCAACGTGGACGTTTTAATTATAAAAAAGCTGTTTATGTGTCAGTAGTGTTTTATTTTTATTTAATAATATGAATGTAGGATATATTTTAATAATATGAATGTAGGATATATTTTAATAATATGAATGTAGGATATATTTTTATAATATGAATGTAGGATATATTATCTTATTCCTATGGGTAGAGATGTGTAAACAGATTTAATACAAGACTAAAGCTGTGAATATTCAGTCTGAATTGATCTGACTCTGATCAGAATATTTTAAACTACATCAGCCAACAATGCTGACCAACAATCAGAAAAATCTGTTTGTTTCTGACAGAATGAAAAAAATAATAATTCACTCAAAACAGCTGGAACTACGTTAATTTTCAGATGGACAAAAGAAACAAACAGTGGCCAAAATTGCAGTCTAAATGCACCAGAAAGCAGAGTTTAACACTTATTTTTCTAATATTTCTAAGGAAGTGTGTACAGAATGTAATTTATTCTTAAACCGTACTGCCCAGCCCTACTTGTTATGGAATTACATATATTTAACTGTGTTCACTTATTACATTCAAATCTTCCTCTCATCAGTAACCTAAAACCATCTCATTCTTCACTGTAGCACCTACCTGCACCTCAGCAGGTCTGGTGCTCCCTGTCTCACCCTCAGCAGGTCTGGCTCTCCCTGTCTCACCCTCAGCAGGTCTGGCTCTCCCTGTCTCACCCTCAGCAGGTCTGGTGCTCCCTGTCTCACCCTCAGCAGGTCTGGTGCCCCCTGTCTCACCCTCAGCAGGTCTGGCTCTCCCTGTCTCACCCTCAGCAGGTCTGGCTCTCCCTGTCTCACCCTCAACTGGTTCCTGCTGAACTTCATCTCTATATATAAAAACAGTGGACAGGAATAAGGAGTAAAAATACTGTTGGACGACTAGTGCAACATTAAAATCATGGTTGTTATAGTATTATTTAGTTGTGCTCACTTGTTATCATGCTCGAATCTTCCTCTCATCGTCAACCATCTAAAAGCTCACTCCACTGTAGCACCTACCTGCACCTCAGCAGGTCTGACTCTCCCTGTCTCACCCTCAGCAGGTCTGAGGCTGCCTGTCTCACCCTCAGCAGGTCTGGCGCTGCCTGTCTCACCTTCTTCATCATTTCCTGCTGAACTTCCTCTGGTCTCTTATATGAAAAAAGTGACATGAATACGGTTTACAAATGAAATGTGATGAGAATGTCACAAACAAGCAACAATCACACTTACACACTCCATTTTTATGTGGAGATTCTACTTTTTTATTTATTTCGTGTCAAATGGTTTTTGTCTGTTACTGTAAAATTCACCATTTTTTGTTGACTAGTAGTGTTGTTTAATGTTTAATGCTAACTAGCAAGATGTTTACGCTAGTCAGCCATTTTAGTGTTTGACCAGGAATACAATTATACTCTTGGACTAAATTATTACCAACTCATAATTCCTTTCTTTCTTTTTTTGCCCATGAGAAGAACTCTGAGCTGCTGCCGTCTGTCTCTGACACCTGTGTCTGCCCCGGCTCTGACTCCTGCTTCACTCAGCCAGCCTGTCTAACTCCCTGAGGGGAGGGGCTGTGTCGAAGAGAAGTCCGCGGTGTCTTTCAAAATAAAAGCTCGCGAGTCAAATATTTCAAAATCCATCTTTTTCTTCTACATGTTATTGGGGGGGACAAATGCGCGTTTGTCCAATATTGGAGGGGACACGTCCCACCCGTCCCCCCCGGTTCCTACGCCCTTGTAGAGTTGGGATATTTGTTCTTATGGTGCGGGGGCTCGTTCCGATGCCCTCACAGTAAAAATGACACCTTCAGTCGTCATTAACAGTGAACGGTTGGATTTTAAATGACGATTTTTGTCGCCAATGGCAGTGAATGAGTTAAAAGGAATTCAGGTGGGGTTTGTTGAGATGTGTAAATATTGACATATGTGTTACTGATTGAAAATATGAAAAAATTGCATTTAATCTGTTTTTAGATCATCCTGACAACCATAATTACACATCTTATCTGTTAAAGGGGGTTCTGGTCCCAGTGTTACCAAGACACACTAAAATACCCAAAAGAAGCAATGACACCAAAAATCTTGGGATTTTGTGCTTGACCATTAGTGTTTTCAATTAACTCAAATGTGAATGTTCCCATCTTTCTCGGTCAAATCATGTCCTCCACAAGACAACCTGCTATTCATAAAAAAATAAACCACAACTCACAGAAAGGGGCATCTGTCCTGTCATATGGTAATCTCTGCTCCATTTCAGTTCACCCATGATGCCTCATTCAAACCAACTGGTAATCTCAACAGCATTCTGATTTCCTTTCTTCATCCTGTGACCCAACATCTTTCCACCTTATAAACTTGCTTTTGTTTAATTTTTCCGACTTTCAAGAGTTCGCAAGTTGATCGGATCAGTAAACAACACAGCTAGAGAAAACAAATTAATCACTTTGACTTTAGGGATTAAAATGGTCTCTTTAAGTCTGTCATTCAAAAGACAGACTTAGTTGACAATGGAACATGAACAACTGGCGACCTCTAGTGTTCAGAGGTGGTATCGCAACAACAATTTCCAGCTGCTAGGATGTTTGTTCACTGCTGACACGTTCCAGCACCATGTTCAAAGACAAATCATACAGGATAAGGATTAATGTCTACTAAGTGTAACGTCCAGCAATGGTTAGTTTTAGGTACTGTTTGACCATCCAACATCTGGTCAAAAAGGAGACACGAGACTGCATGTGTCCCCTCTAATATATATATATATATATATATATATATATATATATATATATATATATATATATATATATATATATATATAGCTCTTAAAGCACTCCATTTACCAAACCCTACATATGATTATTTTACAACAGTATTTACCGTTAGAATGTCTTCTGGGCTCAGAATCAGCTGCTTGACTTGTCAAGATTGCCATTTTACACAGTACCAGCCTTGCCTTGCTGAGTGGACCTTTTAGCACAACAGTGCCCTCCAGTGGCTTGTAGATGTAAACATAAACCCAGTGTCATGCCCGACAGAATACATTTTTGATTATTTATCTTTTTAAATATAGTTTTTAAAGGAGAAACTGAACATTCATTCTGCACACCTCTGAATGCCCCATGGAGGTATTGTTTTATATATATATATATATATATATATATATATATATATATATATATATATATATATATATATATAGTTTTTTTTATTAAAATGTTCCATATTCTAACTTTAACTTTTTTTGGAAACACCAAAAATAACAAATGAAAATTTGTTTCATATGAAATTCACTGAAACTCACCTACTTGACATCTGTCGATCATAAAATCCTGGAGAGGCTCCAGTCTGCATATGGGAGAGAACAGCTCTGCAGGCAGGCTGGCTGTGTCTATTTCCTGCGACGAGTGTCCTTTGAACATTCAGCACCATATGGGACTGATGGCTCCATTCTGAGCCTCTCATTTAGTGGTTTCTCTTTTTTTTTTTACTTAACAAAGCAACGTGTAGAAAGAGCTTGGTTATCTTGTTGCTTTTTCATCAAAGAAATACAAAAAATAAATATGTGTGATGACTTATCAAGATTTTCCTATCAAGGCTAAGTGGTTGCACTTCAAAGGCCTTTGGAGGAAAGTCTTGCAATCAGCAATGTGCATCAGCATCGGAGGGGAAGAATATCCTTCCTCTAGCTGTCACTAAGCTTCAGCAAACTCAAATATTTTCTCGTCCTGGCTCTACCTTTTCTAAAACTGGACTTGAGGAAATAATTTAGAGTTGAAACGATTGTTTATTTTCCTATAGAATTAGATTAATTCTAGTGTAAGTTTTTCATTAGAAAACTTAATAAGAAAGGATCACAGGAAAACATGCATCTGATGAAAGAAACTTTTCAGAAAGATGCAGTTTTGGTGTTGTGTCATAAATCATAAACAATTGTAATTATCCATTTTCCACCTATTTGAAAGTAGGTTTCTAACTTGACAATATTACCGGTTTAAACCAGAAGAGCTCAGATCAATTTAGGACCAGATGAGGATAGAAAACCGCAGTCTGCAGCAGATCTCAGCTATTTGTCCATTTTTCTTGAGCAAATGGTTCCTCTGGGCAGACGCCTTGATTTAGAGCCTCTTTTTTCCTATTTAGCTGGCAGTTGTCTTTACATTTGAAACTAATTGTGGTTGGTGAAAGCTTTGTCATGTGACTTGACGTTTTATAGGCAGATTAGAACATCTCAAACCCAGAAGTTTCTAATCCAACTTTCTAACCTCAGCCAACTTTTCAGAGATGAGCTGTTGATTAATAAAGTCTTTGTTGTTGCTGCACACGATGATTGGCTGCGTTGGTTCCCTCGGACTCCATGGAGCTCTGCGATGCTGCTGCTTTGGACCCTGGCGAGATGGGCTGCGATCTCCATGCCCTGAGTGGCATTTTGGCAACAGAGGTGCCTATGGGGCCAGTGGGGGAGCTGGCTCCCTGGAGGGCTTAAGCCGGGCGTACACTGTGCGACTTTTTCACTTTTATGAGCTGATTTTCCACTCGTGCGAGAATCTACAAGATCGGGGCAAGTTTTGCGCTGAGCGTCGTGTAGTATACAAGGGGTTACGAGAGGCGATTAACACTACATGACCAGCTACCAATCAGCAATCGTGAGCTTGCACGGACTTCTGGCATGTTTGATATTTTGCTCGTCCCTCGTGAGGGTATCACACTGTTGAAGCAGCGCTGAGAAGCAGCTGTGACCCAAAAAGTATCAGAACCGCTCACGGCGCATGCGCAATCATGCATCAACACCGCTCGCCCGCTATTTCCCTAATAACACATGTTGTTCGATTTTATTTCTACATGTTTTTTTACTCACAAAGATTGTCAAGAAAGTGTGTTTGTCGTGTTCATGTCAAATTAAACTGATCACAAAATGCAGATTTACTTTATTTATTTTGTTTTCCTCATCCAACCCCCATAAATCCCTGTGTGTCCCCCTGCAAAACTCCCGAAGGACAACAGACAAAACAAGACAACAAAAGTCTGAAGTGTTGTGTAAAAACTGCTATTTTTAGCATATTTTTAGGTCCGACGTGTTGCTACCAGATGTACAGTGTGAGCAGTCAGGTCGCATCCGAGAACTGGGTCATAGAGTGTGAGCACATGACTCGTGAGATCTGCCCTGCGAGGAAGTCATATAGTTTGAGCTGAAGCTGAGTGCTACGAGTGAAAAAGTTGCATAGTGTCCGCCCAGCTTTAGGCCAACAAGCCATTCCTCCCCATCCACACACATTTTTCTCCTCCTGCTCCCTCACATCATCACACAAACATGCACATAGGACCTTGGGGGGTGGACAAGTCAGGGGGTGCGGGTATGGACCCCATTTCCGCATTCCTGTGGCAACCTGCCCCCAATTTTATTTGCACATTAAACACTTCCACCAACGACATTCCACGCAAACACACACTTAGGGCCTTGGGAGTGAGCACATTCAATGGCATTTGGGGGATCTTTCAGCCTCACCCCAAGTGCCAGTGCCCACTTCCAATTTTAAACTGCACTTAGACACAGAGGGCTGTGGGGGAAGAGGGGTGGTGTGGTGGCATCAGCTGGCGTCGGCCAGATGATGCCTGCACTGCCCGCTCACCTCAGCCACAAATACACCTCATTAACACACACAAACACAGTATTGGAGCAGGCATAGGGAGACTAGGGGTCTAAGCATACCTGTGTTGTTGCTTGGCTTTCTGGGGCTGGAGGCTAGGAGGGGGATCTGGCTGTCTGGCTGGGGTCTGGGGTGGTGGGTTGCTTTGCTTGGCATTGGGCGGGGGAGGGGGGGGGGGCTGCTCTTCAGCACCCCAGAAGAAAGGGTCAAACTCTGGGAACCGGTGATGGTTGTACCCTTGTGCAGCAGTACTGGGACCAGAGTGAATTGGGTGTTGAAGGGAAGCATGAGTGGTTGTCTGGAGTGCATTTTTGTACGTCTTAGGTTTTTATGTGTATGTGTGAGCATGAGGGAGGGAGTGTGTGACTGTGTTTGTGTATGACTGTATACGTCAGGTGGGGCCTTTGACTCCTCTCCTCTCCTGGGACTTCTTTTGCTGCAATACATCTTTGCCTCCCCGCCCCCTGCCACGCCTGGTGTGGAGTGTAGTGCCTTGGTCTGCCTGAGTGTTTGCAGCTCCCGGGTCAGGGGGTTTAAGATTTTTGGCATCTGCTGATTAATCCCGGTGGCTGCCTGGTGGGATCTGAGTCCCTGGGCTCCGTTGGGTCCCCGGCGGGGCTGGCCGCCACTGGGTCCCGTTGGGTCCCCGGCGGGGCTGTCTACCCCAGGGTCCAGGGTTGCACGGTTCCGGGCTCGGCCGGCTTGGGGGTGGGGGGCTGCAGGCGGGCCTGTGGGCTTGCCCGCTGATATCCCCCGGGACTCTGCCAGCTGCTGGTTGTGGCCCCCCGGGGCAATCCTCTGCAGCTCTTGAGGGGGGCAGGGGCTTTTCTGGTTGCAGTCTCCCTGGGGTCCCTGCGCTCTGGGGCAGCTCCTGGATATCTGAGACTTGGAGCTCCTTCCATCTCCTACGCATCTTTGGGGGGCAGATCTGTGGCCCCTCACACTCTCTATTGGACGCTCCTATAGAGAAACCATACATATGCAAGCACGTGTACACGCACAGGTGCTCACATGGTGCTCTCATAAGTATGGACTTGGGTACATTCAACACATGTCTTAAGGCTGTGGTTGGCACTTAATACTCTGATTTATTAGTGTGATTGTTCAGTAAAACAATGTTGATTTTATATTTCCTCATCAAGTTGATGCAGTGATAGTTTGCTCCTGTTGTATTGATGTGTGTCCCTTTTCTTTCTTTCTTTCTTTCTTTCTTTCTTTCTTTCTTTCTTTCTTTCTTTCTTTCTTTCTTTTTTCTCCTCCTGCAGGTCTAGAAGCAGACTCTTGTACATCATGGATTGTTTATTTTTGGGGATCCACCCCCCTTTTTTGTCTCATCCTTTCTCTTTCACCTCTTCCTCCGTGTCCAGTCGGATTTACATACATTCAAAAAAACAATAACAATAAAGTTTTAAGCATCAGGTGTGACACTAAAAGCAGAATCTTTGATGTTTCACCTGAGAGTAAATCTGTAAGGCTCGTCACCTAGCCTGGCAAGCCAGACTACAATAAATGTATCAAACTTTGCAAAGCAAGAATTTGGTCTAGTTCACTAGGCTACTTGTCACCAGCATTCAGACATTAATTCTGTTTGCTTCACAGCCAGACAGGACACGGGAAGCAAAAAAAAAAAAAAAAAAAAAAAAAACTAATTATGGTTGGTGAAAGCTTTGTCATGTAACTTGACGTTTTATAGGCAGATTAGAACATGTCAAACCTAGAAGTTTCTAATCCAACTTTCTAACCTCAGACAATTTTTCAGGGATGAGCTGTTGATTAACAAAGTCTTTGTTGTTGCTGCACACAATGATAATGAGATTTTTCCCTCTCGTTAAACGTTTTCGAGTCTCTCTACCATCATGTCCACCACAAGGGGACAGATCCACGTCTGCACAAGAAGCAAACTGCACCTGTGATGTTGGTTGATTATTTGTGACCTCAGGCTAATTAGCACTCCTCATGGTAGACTGGAGTCATTATAAAAATTAGCTGACTACATCTGTGTTCACATAAAAACTGGAGTGTTTAGTGGAAACAACAGCAGGGATCACTCTCACTGGAACTATCTCTGATTAGAGACTCTAAACTAATCTAAGAAAAACTGGTGCTGGGGGTAAAAATCTGATGCTTTAAAGAGCAAGTCACCCCAAATAAAAAAAATAAATTCTGATAAACAATATAAATGTGTGTCTAATCATGCTGCAGACACGTGTAGTCAATAGTTTCGCACTTTAGTGCATTTTAGTTAAAATTTTAATTTTCTGCCAGCGTTGTGCCATTGTCAGGTAAAAACTCTGCACTACATTTGAATTTAAATCTGCCATTGCTATTGGCTAAGAGATACCATAGAACGTTAGCTGCAGGGCCGGATTATCATTGCAGGGGCCCCTGGGCACAATGTGCATAGGGCCCCCTACCCCCACCCCACCCGGCCTCCCCCAACATTACTGTCACCCAGTAGCACTTTTTAGACATTTCATAACATTGTAAATATTAGAAATCACTTACTTATGTTGATACAAAAGCATTTACCTCCAGGTCAAAATAGCTTTGTAACCTAATCACAAACACTCATACCTGATTTTTCTGTTGAGCCTCACTCATAAATCTTTCTTCCTCCTTCCTCTCTCTTTTCTCCTAATTTTCTGTCTCTCTCTTCCTCACAGTGCTCCTGTCTTCACTTCTGCCTGTACTAACAAAATGTTTCCAGTCTGTGGGACAGTGGGGGCAAGAGTCTGCTGTAAAAGAGATCCCACTGTCACACTACAAGATAAAGTAATGTGGATTATTTAAACGATTGTACAGTTATTGAAAAGTTTGCAAAGAAGAATTATCAGCATGTTTTTTGTTTGTCTCCTGTCTCCTTCCTCCTCTTGTCTCCTGTCTCCTTCCTCCTCTTGTCTCCTGTTTCCTTCCTCCTCTTGGGTCCTGTCTCCTTCCTCCTCTTGTCTCCTGTCTCCTTCCTCCTATTGTCTCCTGTCTCCTTCCTCCTCTTGTCTCCTGTCTCCTTCCTCCTCTTGTCTCCTGTCTCCTTCCTCATCTTGACTCCTTTTCCCTTCCTCCTCTTGTCTCCTGTCTCCTTCTTCCTCCTCTTGTCTCCTGTCTCCTTCTTCCTCTTGACTCCTGTTTACTCCCTCCTCTTGTCTCCTGTCTCCTTCCTCCTCTTGACTTCTGTCTCCTGCCTCCACTTGTCTCCTTCCTCCTCTTGTCTCCTGTCTTCTACCTCCTCTTGACTCTTGTCTCGTTACTCCTCTTTTTGTCTCCCCTTGTTTATTTATTAAACAGAAGATTCAGTAAGATTCTTTTCATTCGATAAAAGGAAATTCAACCCTTTGCTGTGTTTCGTTTCAATAATGAAGATAGCTATTTCAATAGCAGTTAATTTTATACACAAATTGAGCACACATCGTGTTGAGTTAGTGTTGTTCTCAGTTCATTTTTTATTCTTGCCATTTGTGAACATGATTGTTCCCCTTCACAATTTGGAACAGGTAGAATTAGAAAAGTCCGCAGGGCCACAAACACATTAGGGAAGATGGACTGTAGACTATTTTTAGCCCGAAAACAATCCTGGTACTGCCTATCTTAAATTATCTATGTGGACTCTCTGGGGATTATTTAGAGCGGAGAGGTGCAGAACTCTGATCATTGATGCGCTCCAGACAGATGCATCCTGAGCACGGCCGCAGTAACATTCTCAAAGTGTTGCCACCTCAAAAACAAATTTAACACACAATCGTTCATGTCGGCTCATATCCTTTCATGCATTCTGTCTTTTATTTGTGCCTGATGCGCTTCGCTGCTGCAGAGCAAGCGCATCACCTGTTTCATCCTCCGGTGACTTCACCGCTCTGGCGTGGCCGGCGCGCAGCGCGCACTCTGCTATTTTTGCAGTCGGAAGATCTTTTAAAACTGCAGTTGAAAGGTAACTCATGAGGTGAATATATATGAAGCCATGTAGCAGTTTTTCTTCAGGATTGAGAGGAGATACAGGGAGATAATAGACAGACAGGACAGAAAAATAGTCAAATAAAAACAAGTTCCTTTTTGTACCTGGTAGCAACAAACAGACACCACTGAAGGTAATCAGAAGTGAGGAACAGAAAATGAAACGATTCTTTCAATGTTTAGATCAGCAGGAACTCTGAGAGTCTGCAGGCGCATCAGTGAGTTTGCAGCCGCTGCGCTGGGGGAGGGGGGAGAGGGCTGAAGCAGGCAGTAAAGATGCAAAAACCACCATTGTTCAAAGAAATGTGTGTTAACTTTGAAAATTGCGGGCACAAGTTTAATTACTTGTTAACTTTTTTCTCCAACGTTAAGACTGCGACACACAAAAAACAATTTAAAAAATGCTGCTCGCGTGGGCCCCCTTGTGGCTGTGAGCCCCTGGGCCTGTGCCCAGTTTGCCCATATTATAATCCGGCCTTGGTTAGCTGGTACCATGTGATGTCACAATGTCACTGTGAGCCTGTGTGTGTGTGTGTGTGTGTTTTTTTTTAGTGGCTCCGCCCTCTCGGTCTGCTAAGCAACAGCATTTGTTGCATTTTTCAACCAGGAAGTGGGAGTGGAGTAATAATCTTGTAGGGGGTGACTTGCTCTTTAAATAGAAGAGCTGGTTGTTACATGAAAGAGAACAGATTCAGATGTTTGTTATGAGAGATTCTGACGTCAAAGATGTTTTACAAAGTTACTTGTAACTACAGGTATCCCCATCTGTGAGAACAATTAGTAACAAACATCAAATCAAAATTGTTTTCTAAAGTAAAATAATTATACAGTTTTGATTTACTAATAAACAAGACATGATTTTTTTTTATCTGAGAGTGTATTTTAGAGAACAATAGTCTTGATGTTGATATCATGACAGCTGAATTTTGAATAGATGTTTAAACAACTGTTAACTTGCCACCAATGCACTGAACATGTTTTATTTGAGTCGATTCATTGATAAATACAAGTCTGCTATTCTTGGTTTTCTTCCAGCTGCCACAGTGGAAAATACAATGTGTGTGTGTGTGTGTGCGTGCGTGCGTGCGTGCGTGCGTGCGTGCGTGCGTGCGTGCGTGCGTGCGTGCGTGTGTGTGTGTGTGTGTGTGTGTGTGTGTGTGTGTGTGTGTGTGTGTGATTGTGACATTGTAAATAATGTGAATTTGCAGGTTCGACAAACATGATGCTCTGGTTTTAAAAGTCTAGCATGAAAGACGTCAGGCGATTCAAAGAATGTCAGGTCTGTATTTTTATCATGTTTTTCAGAGTTTACACATTTTACATAACCTTTCCCAACTACATACTAGTATTATAGTAAATCATGTTGGTGATCTAAACTTCTAATAATGGTTCTATAAACTGTTCTTTCATTTTGATGGTTAGGATTAGATTAATCTGAATTATAGTTCATAGATTATACTAGTTTCTGTTTGGGTCTGTTTGTACATGAGGTATGGTGTCATTAGAAGCATTAATCTATTCCAAGAATAAGTGTTATGCTACCAAATGGCACACCATAGTACTGATGCAACAAACTCTTAAATTATACAAAGAGGAGCCAAACACAAGACTGAACCCTGATGGAGAATAATCCTAAAATGCTCAGTGAATAAAACAATGGTGAATATGCAACTATGTATTGCTTCACCACACAGATGCTTCAGCCAAAGATGACTGATGCTGCAGAGTAGCATTAAGGTTTGGTCTGCAGCACCGGGCCGTGTTGGAAGGATGAGGGGGATCAAAACCAAAGCAGATACTTTTGCAAATATAGCAGATGGAGAAAAAAGTGGCAATGCACCAAGAAACTCCTCCCAGGGTTTTAGTGACTGAATCTTTCTGGGATGAAAGGAAATTATCTTACCATTTTAGAGGAGAGAAAAAAGTATCCTGCCAATTATTGCATACCCTGGCCCAAACAAGATAGCTGTTGAAAAATGCTAATATTTCACGTTGTGCATTCCATTACAGGAGAAGTGACAGCTCTTTAATATTAGGATAACAGTGGAGGGAAAAAAGGCTTTCATTCAACAAAACTGAGCAGCGCTAGCAGCTGTAGAGAAAGCAATTTGCATGCTGAATTTCTCTGTGAAATGCCTGCAGTGTTTTTAATCACTCAACATTAACAAATCTTTTAATTACCGTTTGTCAACAACTGTGTTCAGAATAATTTCTGCCACCTAATACTGTGGAGCTAAAGGGTGGGGTGAATGAAGTGGATTTTCTTTCACTGTTCTGCCTCTTTTTTTGTCTTTTTGAGGTGATGAAGAGGCCCCATCATGATAAATGATTCTCTGTGAAAGTAGAAGAGAATTCTTAAAAAGGTGAATGGTGGCAGGAGTTGGAACTACTCCAAGAAACATATCAGCAATAGAATAGCTTTTAAATAACAAAACGGACACACATTCTAGGACATAGGAGGTTTGGACTCATGTTTTAAAATTAATTGTATAATCTTATTGCATCTATTAAATATGTAAATATTTATGCCTCTAATTAAAGCTTCTTTCCGGACTATTTCTCTTATCCGATGGCACAATCTAGTGGCTGACAAGCATATCACACTCCTTCAGATTTTTTTAAGATGCCGACTTCACGTTAATAAATGTGCTTCTGTAGCCGACAAACAGAGCTAAAACACATTGTTTTACAAGCATTATTCTCATGTTATGTTGTGTTCTCATACATTTATATGTAATAACCTGATTATTTGATAACCAGGATATTTTGTATTTTTCTTATTCATAAATATGCAACGTATTTTCATAATTAATATGCACTGAAGCATTGAATACATTTCATTTTGTTATTAGATAATTTCATTGTTCTACAGAAAGGTTAAAAACGAGCAAAAGAAAATAGGAAATCCATGTGAATATTTCATGATTGTTTATAAGGTAAAACCCAGGTATTTAACTTTTGTCTGATTCATGCTTTTCTCGCGAGAAGTGGATCAAGGGTGGAACGAGAAGAGAGAATGAGAGACATGCAAAGGAGAGTAGTCTGATGGCCATGCAGCGAGACCGCATGAGCTTGAGGAGAACTTCTAAAAGGGCTGGCTGCTGAGTCTTATCCAGCTTGGACCATTGTGCTTTGCTCCAGAGGATCGCGGAAGAGTTAGTGGCTGATGTATGTGGTGGAGGAGTGAGTTTTTAACTGGTTTCAGTGGAAGTCGGAAGAGCTAAGCTACGGTAAAGCTCCGCTGCAGCTGTTGGAGGATTTGCCTTGTGGAGAGCTGCACGGGAGGAGTGTGATGCATGGATCCAGCCACTCACCTGCACCGTGGGAAGAGATCCAGGGAAGTTGGGACTCAGTGTTGTGTTTTTCTGTGATTGTGGCAACCAGGGAATACCTCAGATCGGTAGGATTAATGTTTCCATTAAGTCCACAGCAGCTTATTCCAAAAAGAAGCTGGTTTGTCCAAATGTGCTTTAGCATACCTCAAGCAGCTCTGTTTGTGCTGTGGGTGGAAAAAAGGCTTCCTTTGCATCACTCTTGCATGCAGCATCTCCTTGTGTAAAGTGCACCGATTTTCAGTGACTCCATCTAAAGCAAGATGATATTTTGGGTCTTTGGTTCTGGTCTGTGGGTTGACTCTGACTGTTCTCACCATTCTTCGCTTAATGTTTACCTGGGATTTTTCTTGGTTTGCCACTTTGAGTCCTAACTTAAACTGTGCCTGTGGTCTTCCATTTCTTCTGTATGTTCCTAACTGTGGAAACAGACAGCGGAAATCTCTGAGACAGCTTCTGGATACTTTCCCTAAACCATGATGGCGAACAACCTTTGTTGTCAGGTCATGTGAGAGTTGTATTGAGACCCTCATGTTGCTACTCTTAAGAGAATATTCAAAGAGGAGGGAAACTTACAAGTGGCCCCATTAAATGCTCTTTCTCATAAATGGACTCACCTGTGTAATGAGGTCAAGGATCACTGAGCTTCCCAAAACAAATGCTTTGAAATCAATAAAATGACAACAGTGCACAAATGTATGCACCTGCCTAGTTTTGTTCAACATTTCTGTAAAATCTTAGACTTTGTTTCACTTCTCAATTATCATTGTATGATATCATCCTATATGATGTGTAGCGACATGAATGGCCTCATTTGTGATCCAAAGGTCACACTTCCCCAGCTAGGTCGAGCTGGGTCAAGCTGTACTTCTATCCACAGATTATCCATCACAGGAGACATAAAGTCTGCTAAAACCATCTTTAATCTGACTGCCTTTTACCTGTCTGCTGTTCCATCCCAGGATAAAGGACAATTCAAGATTTAAAATAATCATTTTTAATAAACTCTTTTCACACTTTATTAGAAGGCTCATAAATAATCATCATAAATAATCATCATGGTTCATTATAAATGTATTTAATTACTGAAATTAATTATTGTTCTTTGGTTAAAAATTATTATTATTTATGGTAATCAGTAATGTTTGATCAGTATTACAGATCCTGGACTCCTGCGCCCTGTATGCCCCAGTGTTGTTCCCTCCAGGATGTTCAGGACCTTGGACAGGTCCTCAGTCAGGCCGGCCTCCGCCTCGGCCCGCCTTCTCTGCACCAGCTGCGGACAATCCAGTGATGATGAAGACCACTAGTTTAAAAGGACTGCCTGTTTCAGTTTTCAGGGAGAGACTTACAGACTCAACCTCTGTCTTTCTCTCCTCGGTTAGATCGGGGATACTCGGATTAGCTTGGACTAGAATTTGGATTATAGTGATTAATAGCCGTGCCCGTGTGTTAGTTTAGATATCGTTTGTTTCTGCCCCAGTGATGCCTTTTCATTTTGTTTTCAGCTTTAAAAGCTCGCTTTTCGTTTAGTCCTTTTGAATATAGATAGCCGTTGAGATTTGGGTTTTAGTTAGTTAGTTCCGGCAATTTATTTTCTTTTTTTTAATTATCTATAACTATTGTCGTGTTTTCTTCCCTGGGACCGTTTGTCCCAGGTGTTTTGAGTTATTTCCGTCGTGCATTTTTGTTTTGTTAGATTAGAAGTGTGTTTTCATTTGAACTTTTCCAGTCTAGGACTGTGTATTTTGGTTGACTTTTGTAAAAATACATATCTTTTATTTACACTCACCCCTCCTTTCTCCGCATCAGTTGTTATGTTACCCCTTTCCACAACACCTAACACTTAGGGTTTGTAACAATCAGTAACCAGAAGGTCATGCACTCTTACACACACCATGCAGCACTGAATTCAGGTTAAAGGTAACCACCTCACATGTCTTTGCTCCATAACCAAAGCTTTCTATCTCTGAGAGGGTGTGTCCTGAGTTTTAATAAAACCAAAAACTCCTCAGTTCAAGTTAAGTTCTGAACCAACCAAAATCCCTCCGTGGCACGAGAGTCCCAGAGGATAAGCGTCGGCCGCCAGAAGCCTCCACCAAGCTGTTCTGTCACGCTGATAGAATCGCTCCAAATAAACACCACCTGCACCAGCTGATGTAAAACTCCTTCAGAGTTATTGATTTTTTTTTAGACGTAACCAGTTTCATCAGTCGTTGTGACCCGGAGACATCTCAGGACCAATTTGGTCGCACCAAGGTTCTTCTACCCACCTTGTGCTTGGGGGTTCATCATCCCACCTGACATCTCAGATCCAAAAGGGGGTCTCCTAACTGGGTGAGGTAGACACTTCCAACACATTGTGTCCATATGCTGTTATCTCTAAGAAACAACTTAGTTAGCTGCAAAACAACTCTTTCACCCAGAACACGTTTTTCTCTCTGATAGGAACCTTCTGAGATTCCATCCACGCATCCAAACACACGCATTTGGTTTCAGTTTCCACCCAGACACAGGTTGCTTTTAATACCAAGTTTTAATATCAAAGCTGTTATAAATTGTCATTTTTAAATTGTTAGTAATAAATTCTTAACTTTTTAAACCTGACTCTTCTTTGAAATGAAACACAGAATGGTGTGTATTTGGTTATTGAACAAGAAAAGATTCCATTAAGTCTTCTGGTTAATAAATAAACTTTTGCTATTAATTTCAATAGATTACAATAAATATTAATCTTTGGATTAAATATAGACCAAGCCCATTGGTGTATGAGCTTCTATCGATTATGTAAATATCCTGGATATTTATACATGATATAAGCTTCATACACCAATTTGTTTGATCTTTTTCAGGATCTAACAGAGCCGAATAGCAACAGCGTCAAATTCTGGTTAAATAGATTGTCTATGCTACATAAATGGTGAGCAAACCAGTCTTTTTCAGATCAAAACATGCTTTTAGATACGGTTTCAGATTTTACAATCATGAGCAAGTTTCTTAATGACCACGTTTGCTTGGATGTAGGGGGGTGCGTGCGCCCTCCAGAACTGATTCCCTGTGCATTAACTATCTGTGTTTTCTCTGATTCTACAGTGCTCTTGTCTTCTAAGACTCTGCTCCAGTTCACGATCGGGCCCATGAACTTGACACACCCCGTGTACATCTCTGAAAGTGGAACCATGCCTCTCACTCTTGGCATGGACTTTCTCAGGCGCATTGATGCTTTCATTGATGTGGGAGGGGGGAACTCTGGTCAGGGGTTGGAGAACCTCTGCCCATGGTCCTGCCTCCTGACCGCCACTGTCTCACGGTTGGTAACTCTGAGCAGGTGGGAAAATCACGTTCACCACCTAGCCCAGAAACGTTTCCACCACAGATTCAGCTTTCATCAGAGTCACATTCTGGTGTTTCCTCTCAGATTAAACAGGTTGTGGACCACGCAGATGCTCTTAGCACTGTCTTCGAGCAAGAACAACAACTTGTGTTAAAATATCCTGATTGCAATATTTTTTTTCTTTCCACCATGTGGACAGGTGAACATCTTACTAGCTACATTGGTGGCCAGAAACTCAGCTTTGAAACCCAACTTCCGCCAGAGAACTTCCTTAACGGTCATCTCAACAACTTGGCAGACCCACTTGCCAATCAACGTTAAGGTGTGGACACATCATGGGCCCTCAAACCCTTGTGGCCCCCTGATGACCCGTCCAACTTTCAACCATCTGATGGGTTTGTGTCTGTTCAACTTGACTTTTCTGTAAATGACCTTGTCAGTCTTCAGTTCCAGGACCCTGCTATCAGCAGGATGATCTTGCACCTTTCTGAGCCAAAAGCTCTTCAACATCTTTCACAGGGATTTGACTCCATTCCTGAGCCGCGTGCTCCCTCTTGTGTTCATGTCATTCCTCTTTCAGGTGTTGTCAACCACAACGGTGCCGGACTGATCGGGGAATCCAGTACCTCTAAGATCAGTGATGTCCACAGAGCCTGTGTGATCCCTGCAGCAGAACCACTCATACCTGAGTCAGGAAAGCCACCTGACCCAGAGGAAGCTGATGTTTGCAGCGACGCTCCACCTGAGACTCCACACCCTGCAGAGGGGACACCTCCTGCCACAGGGAGAGTTGATGGTGGCACAGAGACTCCAGCTGAAGCCCAGTACTCTGCGGTGGGAACACCACCTACCAAGAGGGGGGCCAACGCCATCACTGACCTTACTCCACTACAGCTGGTGCTGATGACCTCTAAACCACAGGTGGGTGACTTACCTACCAAAAGGGGGGTCGGATGTCGCCCTGGGCCTCTACTGGCTGACCCTGATCTTTCTGAACGCACTTGTGTGTCGACCGGTGGCCCTCCAGAGAGCACATCCGCTCTGGACCCTCGTAAGCCTGCACCTGTCTATAGCCTAAATCATTCTTGGTTTCAGTCTTCAGGACAGACAATGTTTCTCTTGCTAGTCACATGTCTCTGTCTGACCCCAAACGTGGCTGTGCTTTCTCCGCAGCCTTCTCTAATACAACCGTATGAATCTGGGTTCTCTTCAGGTGTCTCACTCCGAGGACTCCCAGATCTCTTGATGTCCAACCATCACCTGCTGTTTCAGCCAGTTCAGTCTGGTGGCACTGTGGCTTTCACTAGTGAGCGGGCATTGAAGAGCCTTATTTTAAATTTAAATTAGTTTAGTTTATTTCAAACAAAGAAAACATACATTTTTTTAAAAAAATACCACAAACAGAAAAAATACATATCATCCCTTCTTCTGTGTTTGAAAAGGAGTAGGCTGAAGTGGAAACTTATATGTCCCTACCCCTTTATACAAGTAATTTTTACTTGTTTACTAAATCTAACACAAAACCGACATTAAAACAAACAAAATGGTACAAGTCACCAAAAACCACCAAATTATATGGAAAAAAAACAACAAAAGAAAAAAAAACATCTTTTTACAATTGATACAATTTACTTTTCCTTAGAATAAAGGACACTCACATAAATCATCTATTTTCTACTATATACTTGTTCAGAATATGTTTTTTATAATTCATTTTAAACACATTTATATTTGTACTTACTTTAATTTCTTCTTCTAAATTGTTCCATAATTTAACCCCAATTATTGTGATACACATCTGTTTTAATGTTGTTCTAAACTTATGTATCTTTAGGTTTAGTGTTCCTCTCAGGTTATATCCTCCTTCTCTCTCTGTGAACAGTTTCTGTATTTTATCAGGCATTAATTTATTTCTTACTTTATACATTATTTGTGCTGTTTTGTATTTAACCAAGTCCTGGAACTTCATTATCCGTGTTTTAATAAAAAGTTCATTTGTGTGATCCAAATATCCTGCATTTGTTATTAATCTGATAGCCCTTTTCTGCATTGTCGTTATTGTTTGTAAATTACTTTTGTACGTGTTTCCCCAGACCTCTACACAATAGCTCAAATATGGCAGTAGCATCGTATTGTATAACATATAAAGTGCTTTCTGATTAAAAATATACTTAGCTTTCCCCAATAAAGCAATGCCCCGTGCAAGCTTCCCCCTAACATATTTGATGTGTGGCTTCCAACAGATTCTGCTGTCTATGACCACCCCAAGAAATTTTATTTCATATACTCTCTCAATTTTTACATTATTAATTACTATATCTAATTCATTGTGTCTTCTTTCATTACCAAACAACATAAATTTTGTTTTCTCTAAATTTAGTGACAGTTTATTTACATCAAACCATTTTTTTAATTTATTTATTTCCTGTGTGACCACATCCAGGACCTGTTGCAATTCCACCCCCGAGCAAAAAACATTTGTGTCATCTGCAAACAATACAAACTTCAAAACTTGTGAAACCCTACAAATGTCATTTATGTACATTATGAATAGTTTAGGTCCTAAGACTGATCCTTGAGGCACCCCACATTGTATCTGTCTTAGTCCTGATTTATGTTGATTTATTTGCACGTATTGTTGTCTATTTGATAAATAACTTTTTATCCAGTCCAATACTATACCCCTGAAACCATATTTTTCCATTTTTCTCATCAATACATCATGGTTTACTGTATCGAAAGCTTTCTTCAGATCTAAAAACAACCCTATTGCATGCTTCTTTTTGTCAATGCATTCTGTTATTTCCTCATTAAGATCAATCAGTGCCTGGACTGTTGACCTATTATTCCTGAAGCCATACTGGCATTCCGTCAGCAACTCACATTGATCAACAAAATTATCGAATCTTTTAACAAACAGTTTTTCTAATATTTTGGAAAATTGTGATAGTATTGACACAGGTCTATAATTTGTAAATTGATGCTTATCTCCTGTCTTGTAAATAGGAATTACCCTTGCTACTTTCATGTTATTTGGAAAAAACCCCTTTTGAAAAGAAAGATTACAAATGTGTGTTAATGGTTTTACAATGCCCTCAATCACATATTTCAGTGTTTTCATGTCAATATCGTTCCAGTCTGTACTGGTTTTATTCTTCATATTTCTAACTATCTCATAAATCTCCTTCTCATCAACTGCTCTTAAAAAAACAGACTTTTTATTTCTTTCAACATACTCTGTGGCATCCGTTTGTATCTCATCAACTATTATTTTTTCCTCCAATTTAGATCCTATGTTTACAAAATATTTGTTGAATTCATCCACTGCTTCATTCATGTTTGTAATATTATTTTTTCTCTCTATAAAATGTTGTGGATAGTTATTATTCCCTGTCTCTTTCCTAATTACGCCATTTAATACTTTCCAGATGCCTTTTATGTTGTTTCTATTGTGCTCTAACTTTTTAATAAAATATTCACGTTTACAGCTTCTCACTATATTTATGAGTTTGTTTTTATATCTTTTGTACTTTTGTTCTGCTTCTGTCGTTCTGTTTTTTATAAATTCTCTGTAAAGTGTGTTTTTTTTATTGCATGCATTTTGTAGACCTTTGGTCATCCACGGTTTTTCTTTATACTTATTCCTCTGAATATTTTTGATAACTGGACAGTTTCTGTCAAATTGACTTTTAAATATATTTAAAAAGGTATCATATGCTTGGTCTACTTCATTTTTTTCATAAACAATATTCCAATCTTGTTCTAATAGATCATTTTTAAGACTATTTAACCTCTGTTCTGTTTTCATTCTTTTATACATATAGTTAGTTCCTTCTGTTTCATTTTTATAATGACAGTCATAAGAAGCAAAAACCGGTAGATGGTCACTGATATCGCTTATTAATAACCCACTTTCCACCTTTTCTTCCATTATATTAGTGAATATATTATCTATTAAAGTAGTGCAGTGTAATGTTATTCTAGTCGGTCTGGTTATCAATGGAAATAAACCTAGACTGTACATTATATCAATAAATTCCTCTGTACTTTTGTTTTTATTTGGATTTAGCAAGTCTATATTGAAATCTCCACAAATAAACACTCCCTTCTGGTACAAATTTGTAAACATCTCCTCCATTTTATTCTTAAATGTTTCAATCTTAGAGCCTGGCGTTCTATATATACAGCTTACTAATATGTTCGTCTTCTTTTTCATGCTTATTTCTACTGTTACACATTCCATCACTCCCTCAATAGTAGTCGTCATCATTTCTACTTTTTTGTAATTAAGATTTTTGTCAATATAAAGTGCCACCCCTCCTCCTTTTTTTCTTATTCTGTCTTGGTGGATAAAGTCATATCCATACAATTCAAAATTTCCTTCCTTTTTATGTGTTATCCATGTCTCTGATATGGCAATGACAGTAAATGGTTTCTTGAATTGTGCTATATATTCCTTGATGGCGTCAAAATTTGCATATAAGCTTCTGCTATTGAAATGAGCTATTGTCAAACTATTTTCTGACTTCATCTTTATATTGAATTGTTCTTCATTGTAATAATTACATTCATGTATTTCATTATTAAAGAAATTGTAATCAGGATCAATATTGCTGTCAAAGTCCCAAAACCTATCTTTACAGCCTATATTTGTGTCAATATGTAGTTCATTTGTCATCCTGTCAATTGTAAATTTCTAATCTCCCTCACACTAATCATGTTTCAAAATCCAAATATCATTGAAAGATCAAGTCCTAAATGAAATTTCATTATCCTCATATTTTAATCTACACATTCCATTCCTCCATCCCATCATCTCTTTCACTGAAATTGATCAAAATCTTCTAAACTTTTAATCACCAGTATCTTTGCTTCTTCTGGAGTTCCATTCAATTTAACAAAAATTTTACAATTTGCAGTCCAGGTACCCTGGATCTTTTTCTGCTTTTTCAGAAAACGGGCTTTCTTTGCAATTTCTGCATTATACTTTGTCAGATGCTCATTTACATAGACCTCAGATCCTTTCAACTTTTTTGCCTGCTTAAGGAGTGAATTTTTCATCTTTCTGCTCACAAATCTCATTAACACAGACACTTTTCCCTTCCTATTCCTACTTGATAAAACATGACATGCTTCAATGTTGTTCTCACTGATTTCAATACCCTTTGAGTGAAAGAAAGTTGTTACCTGCCTTTCCACATGATTCATATCTGTTTCAGTTGGTTCCTCCCCATTATTATTTGCTACTGCTCGAGCATATGATCTAGGTTTTATATCAACTCCTGTAATGACAACATCATTTATTCTTGAATATTGCTCTAGTTCATCCACTCGTTTTTGCAAAATATAGATTTGTTTGTCCTTCTCAGCATTTTGTTGTTTCAGTTTTTTTACTTCTTGTACCAAATCCATAATACTTTTCTGTTGTTGCCTG
Source organism: Nothobranchius furzeri (assembly GCF_043380555.1). Classification (NCBI taxonomy): domain Eukaryota; kingdom Metazoa; phylum Chordata; class Actinopteri; order Cyprinodontiformes; family Nothobranchiidae; genus Nothobranchius; species Nothobranchius furzeri. The sequence continues at coordinate 64,407,164 of NC_091748.1, forward strand.
ACTGTTGTAAGTTCTTCAGCCAGAAAGTCAAGTGATTTTTTAATTTCATCCACTTCGTCATTATTAATCCTCTTTGGTCCCATCTTGAAAAACTGTTACTATCAGCAGTTAAACCTGTTTCTTGGTAGCTTGTGTTGAGGCCTGTAGTCAATGACTCACCCAGTTGCTAATTGCTGATGTTGAATCCTTTAGCCCAGGTTCCTGAGTTGATGCCTGTAGCCTGTGGCTTTCCCAGATGCTGGTTGCTGGTATTTTTTCCTTTTTAGCCGTTAGTGTTTAGTAAAACCTGGGCTTCCGGGCCTATTGGCCTATGGTATATCCCAGAATCGTTGGTGGTGGTTTGTAGGCTGCTGCTGGCCTGGTGGTGGTTTGTAGGCTGCTGCTGGCCTGGTGGTGGCTTGGTAGCTGCTGCTGGCCTGGTGGTGGTTTGTAGGCTGCTGCTGGCCTGGTGGTGGTTTGTAGCTGCTGCTGGCCTGGTGGTGGTTTGTAGGCTGCTGCTGGCCTGGTGGTGGCTTGGTAGCTGCTGCTGGCCTGGTGGTGGTTTGTAGGCTGCTGCTGGCCTGGTGGTGGTTTGTAGGCTGCTGCTGGCCTGGTGGTGGTTTGTAGGCTGCTGCTGGCCTGGTGGTGGCTTGGTAGCTGCTGCTGGCCTGGTGGTGGCTTGGTCCTGTGTTTTCTGTCTTCTCTTTTCCACAGACAAGTCTTAAGAAGCCAGCAGGGGGCAGTAAGACTCCTCATAATCTGAGGACCTCTCATTCTGACCTCAATTTTGCTCCTAATTCTGGTCACACAATAGTCACCTCTGGTAAACTGGTTAATTAACTTTCGCAGGGAAGGTCAGGTCCATGCCTGACATCTAAACCATTCTCTCCGGTCGTGTATCTGATCCAGGTCTCCAAAGGTAACAAAGTTCCCATCTATTTATGGGTCTACAAGACCAAATTCAAACCGCACAAAGGTTCCACTAATTCGGAGGTTATTATAACCAATAAAGGTGACCACCCAACTCGAATCGTGCCAAAAGGGTGGTGAACTTCCGTCTGCTCTTGCTGGGTTCTCTGATTCAGGTCACGTAAGTCCTGTTGAGTGTATGTGTGTGTGTAAATGAATTTCATATCTAACCATATCATACAAACTTTGTTGATCTTGGCTGTGTGGTCATGCTGTGGTTTCCATAATCATGATTTATGTTCAAAACTCTGCTTCAGGATCTGAAATACCCTATAACAATCTTGTATTTGTGGTAAGATTGTAACCTGTTGCGGTTATGTTGCATGTAAAAATAAAGATTAAACTCTAAGACTAAAGTTTCCTGTTGCTGATATGAATGCAGATTTAAAGAATGTGAGGTAAAGATAGGATCAAATTAAGATGAAATGTCTTTCTTCTTCAGACCAATAAAACATGGATGATTGATTGCTTCACTGCACTGAAATGCATCATATTTCATGTAGCTTTGCTGTTAGCTTCCCTAATAAAAAAATAAAAACAAAAACAGAGTAAAGGCCAGGAACAAAATGAAGTAGCAGCCGTGTCTTTTTCTGTTCTCTGCTGGTGAATAGAAATAAAAAGGTAGGGGCATGAATAAATAATCTAATGCTCCAACACCCAATGGAGGTGGTGGGTGGGGGGCATCTCACATAATACGGCAGCACTCGAGCATTCACAGAGCTGGAAAAAGAGAGCAATTTAGCTCAGGGCTGAGATAAGACAGGGTGAATACTGCCTTCAAAACACTGTTAATCATCACAAGGAATTCACAATTGGCTCTCTCTCGCCAACATAGACACAGCTCTTTTACTTTTAGAGTCAAAGGCAGAGTGTTGAGGAGACTCTCAAAGCATTTGTAGAGTTTCAGGAGGGCACAGAAAAGGGAAACGATTTCCATGAAGTTCCAATTCTCCTTCAGCAGAGACGGATATTATAAAGACATGTCTCGTATGAAGCGATTAAGGGTCAAATGGTAGGAAGTCTAAATTCATTCATTCAAGTGTTTTTGTTGCTTTTCACAAAAAGTCTTGTCTTTGAGGAAATCAGTAATGGCAGGGGAGCACAGAACGCTAGTTTTGTAGAAGATCCTCACACAGCATGGATAAATACTTATTCAGCAGCCTGAAAAGGGAAACTTGTTTCTTAGGTTTCTTTTTCCAACTGCTAATGATAGGAGAACCATCTGAGAACACCAAGAAGTGCATTTTCCATATTTCAGCAGCTTGTAATCATGCAAAGTTTTCCAGTTACAAGATTCTTTAGATCCAAGGTTGTGTGTCTATGAATGCTGCAGAAAATCTAAACAAGAGCCTGAGGCAGAACCGCAGCTGCCTGGATTAGTGGTTTTAGCCCACATCAAACCCTGCTCACAAAACCAAGCAGGCCCAGAACAGTTAATAGACAAGCTGCGGTATGTTTGGTTTCCTATGTTTAAATAGAGATAAGAAACAGAACACCTACAGTACATGCATACATTTATCTTTCTGTGAGGCGGTTTGCTTTTGAAGAAGAGGAATGTTTGAAATGAATGTGAAAATATAAGATTAGTGAGACATTGTTGGGTAAAATGTGTCTACTTGTGTCAGAGTTGTTGATGTCTCAGCAGAAAAATGAAGAAAAAAAAGAAAACAATTGGCAAAGATATATGAGTCATTATTCTAAAATGTAAGTCCCCTGGAGAAATCTTAAAGTAACAATAAAAAACATTTACATGCACCAAATTTCCCCAATCCTGTTCAAATCATGGTTGATCGGAAATCCCAAATCTCTGTTTCCATAGACACTAACTGAAATGATCCTATCATGCCGTGTGTATACATGCACCAAACATTCCAATTAAATAGGTTGAGCATGCGCAGAGATATCTTAGGTCGTCATTTTTTTAAGTCAGGCCGTCCAAATGACGGTGGGGATGCTCACTGGCTAATACTATGTTGCACAGATGCACAGTGGACATTATTGTCCAAATGAATGTGTACATGGACGTCAATCGGTATGATGATTAGACAAAACCACTCCTGTCAATCAAATGAAATTTCATTCCAATTGAGTTGAATCGGGTCAGAATGTTCCAATTGGCATGTTTACATGAAGAATTTTTGATCTGACAAGGTATTCGTTCTGAATACTTGTGCCCATGTAAACGCAGCAAATGTGCAGTTTTTGTTGTTATCTCTGGAAATATCCATCAAAATGTTGTTGAAAATGAATTAAATGATGTCCAGTTATTAAAAATATTGGCGACTTCGTAACATATAACCATAAAAATCAGGTCTGAAAGATGGCATATTACCTTCTAAAACCTGCCGCACACGAGAGCAATCTGCTGAGCAAATGACCTCGAATGACCATTGGCTCAGCAGATACTGCGCCGTGAGCTGCTGGCTGAGCTAAAATATTCTAGTGGCCAATCAAAGCGCTTTCGCCTCTGAAATGACCCCAAGATGGTAGCCCTCTGTCTGCATGTCAGAAAATACACAAAACAAAGACAGAGCTGGAAACGTGGGAAAGGCCTTTACTTTTTTTGTTAGTGAAGCGTCACCGCCACCGGCATTTCAAGGTTAGGGAAGTATGGGTACGGTGGCTGGAAAGACAGACCAGGCAAGGAGTTTATGCCAATTTACTCCAAGAGATGCACCTGGAAGACCCAGAATCCTTCCGACAATACCGCCGCTCAGATCCTTCGAGATGGTAGTGGAAACAGTGGGCCCATCGATCTGTAAGGCACCGTTTTGTTTATTTTTCTGACACGCAGACAGGGCAGGGGGCTGCATCTGAATCCATCTTGGGGTCATGTGAACAGAGAACGCGCTTTGATTGGCCACTAGAATATTTCAGCTCAGCCAGCAGCTCACATAGTGCGCATCCAGCGAGTTTTTACCCCCCGTGAGGCGGAAAATATCAAACCGGTGTAGTGATCTGTAGTTTGTATATTTATACACTGCAATTAGATCTAAATATTATAATCAGAAGTGGCTGTTTTTATCATCAGGGAGTTTATTTAAACACTTTGTATCGACTGAGAGACAAGAAAAGAGAGAGTTGGGATCGTTTAAGAATCTTTAATTTCTATAATTATAAATTCTTACAATCTACCAGGACTAACTCAATGATGGATGCATATGGATTTGGATGTTTCGTGTTGGTGTGTGTGTGTGTGTGTGTTTCAGAATCTCTAGGCTGACGTAGCAAATCTGGTTGTTATGACTAGGCTACCACGAGGCTTCAGAAGCTGATGACATGAGCGCCATTTTGCCGTAACCACGTACCATGTGGAGCCTCCCGTGTAGATCAGGAAATGCCAGGTCCTCGGATCCTCGGATGTACTGGAGCTGGTGGAACAGCGGTCGCAGCACTACAAAGCCTGTCTGTGGGTCAACTCCGGTACAGCGGCAGGCGTCAGCGAGTTCACTCTTATTTTGAAGGAACGTCGTCTTGTTGTTCAAACGACGGAAATCTCCAGCTTGACAGTTCTCAGCTTAAAGTAGAAAGTACATCTGGCCAGGCTGTACTTCTCTTTTGGCGGTGATGGATCGAAAGCTGGTTGAAAACTACGTTGAGAGTATGATGTAACTCCTTTGTAGCTCAGATCGAACAGAGCTGAGGTTAAAATGGAACTGAGTTTAAAATGGCGTTGCCTTGTTTTATATCCCCTAATTGTTTACAAATCTTAGTAAACCGGACTGGACAACTTCATTAAACAACCCAGATTCTGACCTACGGCAGACGAAACTTCTGATTGGTTGAGAACAATGTGTCATGCGTTTCCATGTCAATGCAGATCAGTCTGTCTGGTGCAGTCCTGTTTATTCATTAAACACATAACTCATGACTTCTTTATTTCACAGATCATTCACCTGATTATTAATGATCAACATATGCTTTGATTAGCTTTATCACGAATAAAGTACTTTGATTAATTAATGGAAAGCGTTCTTCTTCTTCTCTTCTCTGTCTCTTCTCCTGGAATGTAAACATACTGAACCCAGCATCCGACCTTGGCGATGTTACTGTGTGAAGGGGCAGCTGTTAAGGGCAGACAATAGGATCTTAATAACGCTACACCGGTCAGATATTCACCCCAGCGTCTCGTGATGCAGAAAACTCTGTGAAAATCAAGCGCGCACAGCGAGCTAGCTGCTGAGCAAACAGTCATTCAAGGCCGTTTGCTCAGCAGATTGCTCTCGTGTGCGGCAGGCTTAAGGGAGCCCGTGAGGACAAAATGCATTTACTGATTTGTAACAAATGATTACAAAGCTTTTACCATTCATAAACATTGTTGATTACACATTTACCTCTTTACTCATGAAAGGGAGTCTGATGTGTCATTTTGCTGGAGGTTGTGCTCCCAAAGATTTTTTACCCTAATGGCCATCCGTTGATAAGGTTTTGGCCTATGAAATAAACAGATTGCTTGCTTGCAATGATTTATGTGTGTACTACCCCCTATTGGCAGGGAATAAACACATGATCACTTTGAAGGAAACTGTTACAAAACGTTCATACTTTCCCTGACAAGAACGTAAATTTAAAGTTTTAGTCATTATTTGGTGCCTTATCTTTATTTACCTGTAATATTCAGCCCTGCTTCTTTTTCTCAGCCCTCCATGTTATTAAAGGTGGAGGTCAGTTTTATGTTGGAAAATAAACCAGGAAGTGCAGACTGCTCTAAGCAAACAAAATGTGCTCTTTACTCCTGCAGCTCACTGATTTACATAAATCCTGTCTGTTTTGGTTCTTTATCCTCACTGATTTAGACTTTTTTTTTTACCAAAACATAGAAGGCTGATTTAAAAAAGAGGATTTGCATTGGCAGCCTCTCATAAACCAAACTAATGAAAGACAAGAAACGAAAAGCATGTTGGAGATCAGACACCCCCATCCTCCTACTCAAATACTGACAGGCACATTTCAATCCTGTGAGCAAGAAGGAGCTTGTTGATCTTCTGGCAGGAGATTCTGGCACTCGATCAGGACCCACCATTAGGATATTTTCACAGAGAGGGAACTGCTGCTTCCTACCAAAGCCCACGCCACATCTGCTGAGGACACACTCCTGACTAAATGAACTAGAAGCAGCCCTCTGATCTGACTAAGTGGCAGTAAGAGTCTGTCAGAGAATGTTATAGAGAGTAGTTTCCACTGTACACAAGGGATAGAACAAACGTAGTGAGACTGTAAAACCACCACATGGTCGGTTTATCAGACATGATTAATGTTGCGTTTAAGTCAATAAGTATAGAGCTCTCTTGATTTATTGCCTAGTGGCAGGTTGTCACCTGTGTTGCGTACCATGGCTCTGCCTGACTACGCCCGTTTCTGTTGCAGTTGATTAAATACTGGCCCCTTTCAAATCACTGAGTTTGTAAAACATCAAACCTTAGAAAAACCAAGCAACGCTCTGTTAAAAATGGTTTTAAAGGGGACATTTGATGCTAAACTCACATTTTCCATGACTTTTTGCTGCCACATAGGTCTCTACTGCCTTTGTAACACTTACAAACGTAAAAAACAACAATCTCCATGCGTTTTCAGTAGGTGTTAGGTCTTACGAATTATGTGCCAAAAACAAGCTATTTTAAAAACTAGCATAGAACAAACTCTCACGTGCAAGAATGAGCTGCTGCTGAGGGGGCAACAACTCTAATCCAAGACCCTCCCAGATATTGGAGCCTCTAGCGTCCTGAGCGGAGGATGGGTGGGCGTGGTCAGCTCCAGCTTGTTTTGTTAAAGGCCAAGTTCACTTACAACTAATCCACACTGGAGGCATCGGCCACGCAGAACAGCAGCAGAGCGTCCCTGCTTCAAATAGATCTATGGGTTGATCCAAACCAGCTGCACCGTGGAACATTTCAGGTGCATCCCTGAAGCAGCTTGCCGTGCTGCACTACTAAAAATAGGACCGGGTTCTATTTTTGCCACAAGTCCTTTCTGGGATGTCAATTTCCACAGTTAACATAGGGCTAGACAGGAAATCGCACACGGTTTCAGTGTAAAATGTCTGGTAATTTTCAAAATAAGACTATTGTAGAGATACGATTATGTATGTAGATTACGTCAATAGATATGACCTGATGGCTTACTCCCAGCATCTTTCAAGAACTGCAACGGTGTGTTTTCCATGGCTTTAATCTTGGCAGTACAGAGGCACACCATTACATATGACATCAAATGGTGATATCAAACATGATGTCCTTCTTTTTCTTCTTAGTTCAATAGTGGAAGGCATAAACAAACTGTGAACTTTGAAGTCTCAAGGAATTTTCTGATCTCACAAGTCCAGGACCATGGAGAAGCTGCTTTGTGCCTGAGACCCTCTTCCGGTGCGGATTGGCACGCTGTGAAGCATGCAAGTAAACCGTCCTGCTGCCGTTCCACGCCGCTAATGCCTCCAGTGTGGATTTGGGGTGAGAAAACATTTTTACTTGTTATTTTTGTAATATGCAAAATGTTTTCTCCCTCTATTTTCTGGATTAGCCACAGATAGAAAACAGATGGGAAAACACTCATATTTTTAAAAAGCCAGTAACATTTTCATGTCTATCCAGTCATCCATCATCTATACCGGCTTGTCCACGCAGGGTCGCAGGGGGCTTGCGTCTATCTCCAGCAGTAGCTAGTTATCTCGGCTAGTAGAAGCTAACCTTTAGCAACAACAGCTCCACAACTGGCAGAACTCCTTCAGGATTGTGTTGTTTGTGGAGATAAAGCATCAACATTACAAAGTAATCAGAGTTGGTGATGGAGTCGTGTTGCTGTTGGCGAATCAGAGGCAAGTTGTCTGAATATCAGGAACGTTGCAACGTTGATGTTTTATCTCCACAAATAACACAAGTCTGGAGGAGCTCTGCTGTGTTGTGGAAATGCTAACGCTAACAGTTAGCTTCTCCTACTTGAAACGTTCTCTGCTGTTTCCTAAATAAACAACAGCATTCCTCGTCCTGAGTCAAGATTGGTGAGTACATGCATGTTCAGTGACAGCATGAATAGCTAGCAAAAAAAAATATTTCAGTAATCCACACCTTTAAGTGAGACTGGTTTAGTGTTTTTAACATGTATAAACCATTATAAGCAATAAAAAAAGTCCTAATATGTCACCTTTCTGGACAAAAGTGTATTTCTCATCTAAAATCTGGCTCCCAAGTATTTTATGGGACATGTTGAAGCGACACTATTACATGATGATTCCCAAAATGTCCGTTATTCTCAGAGTTCGTGTAAAATGTGGCAAGTAAAACAAAAAATATGCATTATTGTTAAGGAACTAGTTGTTCCTGAGAAAACCAAGAATGAAATTATTGTAGCACTGTTATTCCAAGTCCCTGAGTCACCAACCTGCTTCTTAAATGTATCTTATTGTTAAACTATTTATTTTATTTGCTGAAAATTTGGTGGAATTAAAATGTTAGAGGTCTTTGTTCATCCTGTGAAAGCTGGCCCTTCTGAAGGTTTTCAGTCTTAGTCATTAAAAGTAAGTCTTGGAGTATTAGTCTCAATTATTTGCAGATGTTATAGATCCAGTAAAAATCTCAAATGATGGTTTACTTTAAACATAAGCTAGACTAAACACACTCTGATGCTTGATTTCAGTTTCACACAAAGGAAAAATTGAGCTTCAGAGCTCTTAATGGTTACCCACTAAAATAAGCATCACAGGGAATGGGGAAGCATAAGGCTGAAGGGAGGTGGGGGCCATATGATGCAGGAATGAAAGGAGGTGAGGATATGAGTGAAAGATGAGGAGGGAGCAGGAAGAAAACATATCTTGAAAGCAATCTTATGGAGAGAAAGTCTTGATGACGGGAAAGATCAGTCAGAAGCTGCAGGGGCATCATAACACATCAAACGCTGATCTGAAACATTTCTGTCACATGTCAAACCACACTTGAGCTGTCAGCAGCCGGGTGATGCTCTCATTTCTTTAGAGAGACGTAATGACGTCAAAAAGAAAATGGCGGCAAAAGCGTTTCTTTGAGCAGAACATGCCATAGCAGACGGGAGTGAGACGGATGTGAATTTGTACTTTTAAATGAGCATCTGCAAAATCCTAAGAAGGTGGGCAGAGAAGTGGACTGCTGACTGATCGCATCTTTTAAGTTCTTTGAATACCACGTAGCTCTTGTAAGAACAGCTTTTGGGCTATTATTCACTCTTTATGCTCTAAATAAATGTATCGCCTCAATTTGCTTTGTGACACATTTAATTCCTTTGGGGCAAGAGCAGTAAATGTTCTCAGCTGATGCTGTTCAGATTTGCAAAGCAACCACGGTCAGGTTTGGTGTTGCTTTAACCGTTCTGGAAAGCATTTAGCCACCAGGTTATATTTGCCTGTCACCATGACTTTACGTCTCAGTTGCAACAGAGTCGCTTTTTCTGGGGAAAGCATTTCTGAGGAGAGCTCCAAGTGTCGTTTTTCTGTGAAAGCGAGAGCAGCTTCGGCTCCCCAGAGCCTCCACAGTGAAATCTTTCTTCCTGCTATCATGCACTCTCATCCTCAGACATCCGACGCGGCTCGGGAGCATTTTTATTTCCCGCCAGCACCCTGCTAGTAAAAGAGTATGTTTATGTGTTTGTGTGTGAAGAACAGATAAAAGAGAAGGTGAGAAATAACAAGTTTAGTGGAGGGGGCCTCGAACAACTTTATTTTTTTCTATTTTGGGGGGTTGAGCCGGTGTTCTGACTATCCGTGCTTTCTCGTCGAATTTTCCTATCGCAGCGTGTTTCGACAGTGTCACTCTGACTATCCGTGCTTCCTCGTCGATTTTACCTACCAACGCGCATTTCAACAGCTGATTCAGTATGTCCAGGTTTACTGAAAATTGGTAGCTACTGTTAATTTATTTTATGAAAAAAAGTGGATAGTGTAAGAAGCAGTTTAGTCATTTCGTAAAAATTAACCCCTTAGTTGCTAAAAACATTTGAATGTTCTCAGAACAATGACGATTTACCAACTACTTTCACCCATGTCGAAAAAGTGATTCATAAAAATGGAGATTTGTAAGACGTCAGCTCTTACCGTTCTATTTCTCTACCTTTATTAGACAAATTAATCCACATAGAACAAATTAGCTTTCCCCCCAATACTTATAGTTATTTGTTTGAATGTATAATTTTGGAGATTATTATACAACTATGATAAATGTATTATATGTATAATATAAAACTTTTGGATATTAATTTGAGACTCTTTCAGAATGACTGTAAACAATGGGAGAAATTTCTTGTTTACAGTATAATAACGATATTTTAAGCCATTTACAACCAAACTGTCAGGTAAGCATACAGCAAGCAGTAATTTAATAAAACAACTTCAATAAATACTTACTGTGACCTTCGACGAGCTGAAAGTAACTAGATAAGTGACGAGATTAAACGTAAACTTCCACAGGTAGCGCGTCTCGGCTTGTAAACAGCCTGTGACGCAATAATCGGCCTGCGCATTTCCCCAAAGTCGCACATTTCGATGGGGAGCATGGATAGTTGGAACACCGGGACAGCCGGGAGTGTGAGTGTAAACAACAAAATGAGGGAGTGCATGTGGGTGAAGGGTCGATAGGTCGGCGAGCGACTTCAAGGAATTTGAGAGCCCAACAGTAAGTGGTATCTCCTCCTGTGCCTGAACTCAGAACAAATAATACAAAGCTGTCAGGGAGTGTGAGTTTCAATTTAGCCTGAGTTCACTGTGTGCACCATTAGTTGGAATAAAGCTACAGGATGTGGCTACCGCGGCTCACCCATGCTGTCAGTCACTCAGAACAAGGCAAAATAAATCCCTCATATTGGTTTCCGAAACCTCGGGAAAAAACAAAGCAGCAACGGGATTCTCCTCCTCCTACCAACAGAGAGGAAAAGAGAATAAAGAGGGAATAGCAAATCCATTTCAATTAGCGATTACTTTACCTTGCTGTTTGTTTTTACCCTGGTCTCTTTCTTCAGCATGCCTTGCTGTTCACAAAGCACCAGGGAAGAGGGAAAGGATTTAAACTTAGTTTTTCTTAAGCAAATTTGACAGAGACACACCAGGTCTCTCTCCTCCCGGTGTGCACGGCGCTCTCTGCTGTCACTGCCAGCTAAACTGCTCCAATTAACCCTCCTTCTCTTTATCTGGTTGTTTGTGTGGGGAAGAAAAAAAATGATGGCTGCTAATGAACCACAGAGTGACAGAGAAAGCTTCCTGTCCAAGCTCCAGGGTGCAAAAAAATAAAAAAATAAAAAAGAGGGAGACAGGAATGAGGGTGGAAGGCGTACAGCTGAAGCACGTGTGGAAACTCGGTGTTACAGTTATACACCAGCGGAGGAGGAGGTGGAACATGAGTCAGCACTCCTACATCAAAGGGTAAACAAGTATGACTTGCTGCGTGTAGGAAGTGAGAAGCAGGCTCCTCCTGAAGAACTACTGCACCTCGTTGAGATGCGAATACTCAAAGAGAGAACACCCTAGGGAGTTTTTTTTAGTGCATGTGTGAATCAGATGATGATGCAAGGGCATTCTAAATTACTCATTACACATTAACTTAATAGGGTATTTTAATAGGAGTATTAAATTCAAACTTTTCTAAAAAAGTAAACACTGTTTCTGAAGTTAGCACAGAAACCTAAAATACCAACATCTTATTTATTTTATGGTAATTGTTCCAGTAGGTTCACCTCAAAAACTGATTTCTAGTAAAGTAAAAATGCCTAATTTTTAGAAATGTTTATCTTATTTCTAATCAATCAATGAATTAAACTTTTGAGCACTTTTCATACAGCGAGTGCCACTCAAAGCGCTGTACACGATTAAAAAAAGACTGCTCAACAGTCGACTCCCTACCCGCCCCCCACAGAGTAAAATACAAGCTTTTAAGCAGATTAAAATCTAGAACAGGTGAGTTTTCAGCTGCTTTTTAAAGGAGACCACTGAGTCCACTGATCTCAGGCTCAGGGGGAGAGAGTTCCAGAGTCTGGGGACCACAGCAGCAGATGATCTGTCACCTCTGGTCTTTAGCCTGGTGCTGCACAACCAGTAGGCTTTGATCACTGGACCTCAGAGACTTGCTGGGGGTGTAGGGACTGAGAAGATCACCAATGTAAGATGGTGCTTGTCCATGTAAGGCCCTATAGACCAGAACCAGGATTTTAATATGAACCCTGAAGTTGACTGGCAGCCAGTGAAGCTGGAGGAGAAGCGGGGTGATGTGAGTGTGTTTGGAGGACTTGGTCAGAAGCCGAGCACAGGCATTCTGAACCACCTGTAGACGGTTCAGGGAGGTTCTGCTCAGACACGTGAAAAGTCTTGTTTTACCTCGTTTTAAAGTTATAATGTGTAGTTTGTAACTGTTAACCTTTGGAAATATCCATCAAAAGGTGGTTGAACATTGATTAAATGATGCACAGTTGTTGAAAAATATTGGCAGCTTTGTAACATATAATCATAAAAATTGGGTCTAAAATACACAGGAGTGTGTCTTAGTCTCTGGGCAATGCCATGTTTCCTTCTATGGGAGTCTGTGAGGACAAAATGCATTACTGAGTTGTAACAAACACTTACAAACCTTTCTCCATTGATAAACATTGTTTTACACGTTTACCTTTTCCCTTGTTGCCAGCGATGAAAGAGTCTGATGTGCTTGTCATTTTGCTGGAGTTTGTGCTCCCAGGGATTTTTGACCCTAATAGCCAGCCACTGGTAAGTCTTACACAAACACAAAAATACTGCTTGCTTGCAATGATTAATGCTGCCCACTATCGCCAGGGAATAATATACACACCATCACTTTAACAATGGCTATTTTTCTAATTAAGATTTTTATTCTTTTTGGATCAAAAATAAGATTTAATGTCTAAAATTAGGCTTTTTCACTTTCTCAGAAATCAGTTTTGGTTGTGTTGACGCTTATCAGCAAGAAGAACCAAAAATATGCAGTGTAAATGGCTAAAGGAATGAATTTTATGACAGCTAAAGTGAAGGTAAACTGGAATTCAGTAAATCTGATTAGTGTTGTTGTGATACTTTAATTTTTGAGAGCTGAGGTGCTGGACTGCAAAACCACATCCAGACAGATGACATCTAATAAGCACAACAGGTGTCAGAGGGCAGAGACTCTGTCTATCACTGGCTGGGTTTAATTGGAATCAAACTGTAATATCATCCTGTGTCTGAGTGCCAGGGGAAGAAAAAACTATGGATAGGTGCAATCATTGTTCACAACTTTGACACCTTTTCTACTTGATTGTGCTGACAGACCTGTGTGTTTAAACTGAAGCCAGACTCACACTGTGCAGGGTGACTGGTGGGAGACACGTGGGAAAATCACAATAAACTGGTATGTATGACACGTTTTTGCATCAGGTTTAAAGGTGTTGTTCGCTGAGAAACTGTGTAAGTTAATCATTTTGAAATACAATCACTTTGAGCTGCATATGCATGCTAATCATCAAACTGCAAGATGGAGCCGGTGTGTGTGGCAGCTCATCTATTGTTCCTGAAGTTGTCCTTTTGCCTCATGTTATTTGTTCTGTCCCTGCAATTTAGCAGTTCAATCTGGGTGTATAATCGTAAAACCTTGCTCGTGCTTTGCCAAGCAGCTGAAGGCTTTGGGCAGAATACATGGCCACTACCGTCTGGTTCTTTGGGCTGCGTGACAAACTTACCTAGATGGATGAGGCGCCAGAGACGGGGGAAGCGCACTGGACGTCGGATGAAGCTGGGATTGGCTCAAAGTGGTACGTCGGATGCTGTGTGGGGGAATTGTCGGCTTCGATGGGGATCATGGGATGCCGGGGCATCAGTTGGACCCAGTGCCGTTGGATCTAATGGCTTCCAGGTGGGCGTTGGTGGTGTGCGGCAGCAAGATGATCCGGTTACGGCGCCCTACACTACAGCGGCAAGCTTGCGGGAGAGGAGTTCACCAACAAAATCTGCTTGAGGTGATATGTGGATCGGCTGAGACCTCGCCAGTGGATCTGAAAGGCTCAAGTATACTGTACATGTTTTAATCTAGGAACAGCAGCACAGGTATCAGGGAAACGGAAGGCTGTGCGAAAGCTCCGGTTAGAGAAAAGAGCTGACTTACTGGTGGTAGACAGCATCAGCTGGTTGACTGGTTGGTTAGGATTCAGAATGGGTGGTCAGAGTGGAAACTTGTAGCAAGGTTCAGGAAGAATGATCACTGAGTGAGGGGCAGAGAAAGGCACTCCCATATATAGGCTGGGAGTGATTATGTGAATAGGAAGCACCGGTGATGGGGATGTTGGGAAGTGGAGTCCTAGGGGTTGGTAGGATGAGCGGGGATTTGCTGGGAGGCTAGACCCGCTTGCAGGGCAAAATTGTTTAGCTTTGGTGACTGTCTGTCTACATGGCTAACTTCTTATTGTATTTATTTACTTATTCATTTTAACAGTCTGCTGTTCCTTAATTTCACCACAACACTTTCATTTCTGTTTTGGAGCTAGTGAGGCCAAAAGTCACACAGCATTTGTTGAGGCATTGATGCAGCTATAAGTTCTGTGTTTTCGCCCAGTGAGGAAACAAGAGTCACTGTTCACCACTGCCAAAAAGAGTTATGGTTAATGTTTTTCAAATCAATTACGTGTAGAACTGAACTGTACAACAGGTTTTTTCATTTTCCTGTCTTTATTCTGCAGCAGTCACAGGTATCACATGACCTGGTGAGATGTGATAAGGACTTCTATCTATCAGCTACTTGAAATTTAACCACATTCATTTTTAGCAATAGGCCTAGTGGGAAATAACTTGGTAGCTTTTGAAGCGTTTCTGTGATGTTGGACCAAGCTCCACAGAACCACAACTGACACATTTTCCCTTCGGGAGCAGTTGGATTGCAAGTCCCAGCACCACATTGTAGAAATATGAAAAAGCAGAAGTAGAGATGAAGTGTGCCCCCTATATACTATGCTGGTCATGATGAAAACTCCTTGTCAAGCTTTGTTATGAAGCCTGCACAATATGATGTGAAGAGCTCATAATGACATCCATTTGTTTTCATTACTCCTGCCAGCAGCACCCGGCACTCCGGGCCACCAAACCTCAGTGCTGAGAAAGGGAAAGGGTGACCAAGGAGAGCAGAGCGAGGAGCAACAGTGTGGGATTTAAAAGAAAAGGAAAGAAAACCCTGATCTTAAAATTGCAATAAAATCCACATAAATCCATAGGGACTTTGATATTGGTGGGAATGATGAAGCCAGAACTTTTGTTAACTGCAGCTTCTGAACCAGAGCTAGAATATTCACTCACAGTTAAACCACCCTTAAAAAATCTGTAAAAACACTGACGTTCATGCAGAAAGAAACAGAATTGTATTCACTTTATAGCTATAGAGATAATCCTTGGTAACAACTATACTGATGATGATTTTTACCTTTACAGCTGTTGAACGTGCATGTGAGTTGGGCAGTAAACCGAAAATGTACAAATACTGAAATGTATGACTTTTACCAATGCCATTCAGCCCATTTTGATGTTTTTAAAGAGCAGGTTCACTTACTAACCATTTTCACTTATTATTTTTCAAATTGATAACTTAATTCCTAAGTTTAACATGCAGGCTGAAGGTGACAATAGTCTTCTACCCTATCTTCTGATACAAAATAGAAGGAAAAAATGCTTGGTTAAGAAAAGCCTGCCAGATCTATCTCACTCTGTCACTTAAAGTTAGAATATGGAACATTTTACTAAAAAGCTATATTTGAAAAAATAACAATACCTCAACGGGGCGTTCAGAGATGTGCAGAATGGATGTACAGTTTCTCCTTTTAAAGCTATATTTAAAAAGACAAATAATAAAAAATTTTATTCTGTTGGGCACGACTGTGTTTACATGTACCAGCCACTAGAGGGCATCGTTGCTATAAAAAGTCTGCTCTGCAAGGCAATGTTGGGACTGTGTAAAATGACAGACTTGACAAGCAGCTGATTCTGAGCCCAGAAAATGTTCTATTTCATTTAGTCTTAGCCCTTAAGCTAGCTGCTATTGGAAGGATGATCTCAGCATCAGCCAATCAGCTTAAATGTACGCCCACCAATGGTGGGCACCCCCGTGGATATATAAGTGGAGCGACTCCACTGTTCGCCCCCGTTATCTCTTCAAGCCAAGCTTAAGAGCATTCTTTAAAGAGCAGTTATCCAAGAACAACAGTCTACTCACCAGCCATGTCCAGCGACGTAAGGGTCTTCCCGGCCTGCCAGACGTGCTCCATCTCCAGCGGCGACCTGCACGCCAAATGTGAGGTCTGTCTCGGGGCTCATCCCACTGGCCTGGCCTTGACCCCCCCAGGCCTTGTGCCCGTTTTGTGCCGCTCTGCCCGTGGCTGAAAAGATCCGCCGGGTCGAGTACTTCACCCCCGCCGCCGACGAGGAATTTCCGGTGGCTAACACGTACTCGCTGGACAAGGCCTTACAGTTCTTCAACGTCGGCCAGGAGCCGGCTGACTCCTACCGACTGGACGATGTCATCAACAGAGGAGTACGGCGAGGTTGGCTGCCATAGCCCTTCTTCCCTCCTGGACAACATGGAGATCGACGAGCCTCCCTCAGCGGGCTCCTCTGTTCCAGTGCCTTCTCGCTCCTCCCTGCCAGCAGTTAGAGCACTGCTCCAGAAGCTACCTGCCATCATCTCAGCGGCTGCGGTCCGCAAGGGGCTAGCCGTGCCAGAACTGGCTCCGCCTGAAGCAGATGATTTGGCGGTAATTTTCGGGGCAACACAAATGCGCTGTCCAGACCCCATCTGGCCGCGCTTCTCCGCCGCCATGAGCTGCTGGTCCGCCGCCTTCTCCGAACCTGCTAAACTCAAGGCGCTAATTTCCACATATGCGCCCATTACCAAAGTCGAAGGCTTCTCCGACCAAGGCTGGCCATCCGTTCCTCCACTGGAGCCGGACTTGGCCTCGCTGTTTGGCGTCAAGAACCACCTCACTGGCCCGCTTCTAAGCATGACCAGCTGCTGACGCGGCTCCCCGATTGTGCACACCAGTGCGCCTTCCAGACCGGAGCTGCAGGAAATAACATTGCCCTTCTTGCTTTTGGCGTTTCCAAAATGGTGGAAGAGCTTGACGCTCCTGACGAGTCGAAAACCATCATTACTAAAACTGCGGATGCCATTCTCAATCTGTGCGCTGCTGTACTCACCGGTTCTGCTCACATTGCTGCCTGGCAGACCCTTATCCAGTGGGCCTTGTGGCTCAAGGCACTGTCCTCCATATAAACTCAAAAAACGTCACATCGAGAGCACAATCCTACAGTCCTCTGCAGAATCCTCTGCCGAATCCTCACACGTTCCCCACACCAAGCACTGTGACACACCTGCATGTTCATGCAGTCATATTACACTGACAGCTGTACGGGTGCACTCCATTTGCGCACTGGCCCTAGCTTCCAGCCAGGCCCAACACATCCCGCTCCACCCACAACGTAGGGTGGGACGGGATGTCATGGCGCTATCGCGACCACGTGCGGCGACACAATGCGCGGCTCCTTCCGCTGGCACTTTGTCATTCCCGTGCACGGGTCCGGCTCCCACTCGTCCTTTATCTTTGGACTCCACACTCCGTGGTGCGGATCAGCCTCTTCCAGCTGTTTCACGCTCGCCCTTTCGAGTGCAGCCCTCCATGGGTCTCTCCCAGGTCTCTGCTGTGAGCGAAGGCGGTAAGGGCGCGAACCCAGTCCTCAGACGTCGTTCAAGTGACCTCGAACACGCGTCCGCTGTCGGAACGCGCGCAAAAATGGCGCTGCCTTTGTCTCATGAGCAAATGGATATTGGACACCATTTGTTATGGTCACACACTCCATTTTCAGTCCGCTCCTCCTCCCTTCAACGAGATCATGGAGACGATGTTCGCGTCACAGGAACAATCTCAGGCCCTGGAGCTGGAGTTACGGGAACTTCTGTCCAAGGATGCCATTTCCTAAGTCCCTCGCGGACAAGAGCTCTCAAGCTTCTACTCCCGCTACTTCGTAGTACCAATGAAGTCGGGAGGAATGAGACCAATTCTCAACCTTTCCCTCTTCAACTGCTCCATAGCAATGATGCCTTTCCGCATGTTAACAATGAGGCAAGTCCTAGAATATGTGCGCTCCGGGAACTGGTTCACGTCAATAGACTTGAAAGACACATACTTCCACATCCCAGTAATTCCCAAACACCGGAAGTTCCTGCGCTTTTCATTCAAGGGAGTTCAATACCAGTTCAATCGTCTCCCTTTCGGCTACTCGCTAGCCCCGCGCACCTCCAAATGTCTGGAGACCGCTCTGCAGCCATTGCGCACGGTGGTAATGAGGGTTTTATTTTGCCTGGACGATCTGCTCCTATGCGCCCGGTCCAAGGACGAGGCGTCAGAGTAAACCAGGAAGATAATAGAGCATCTGTCAACCCTGGGGTTTTCCATAAACTGGGAAAAGAGCTCCATCCTTTCATCCCAGTTGATTGTGTTTCACGGGGTGGAGCTGAACGCCTCCCTAATGAGAGCACGTATGTCTCCGGCGAGAGCAGCAGATCTCACCACGGTGATCTCCCGCGTGCAACCCCGCAAGATCATGAGAGCCCTGTTAGTCATGAAACTTCTGGGCATGATGGCTGCAGCCCATGCTGTGGTGCCAATAGGTTTACTGCACATGAGACACCTACAGCATTGGTTCATCTGCTTCCAGGTACACCCGATACATCAGAAGAAACATATGATGAGGGTTCCCCCTTCAGTGGGTGGGGACCTCGCTCACTGGGGGAATCCCTGCATCCTCTCACATGGGGTCCCCATCGGACGTCCTACGTCACACGTATCTGTTTTTACGGATGCGTCACTGTTGGGATGGGGGGCCACATGCTTGTCCCATACGGTGGCAGATCGCTGGCCCTCCCACACGCATGAGCACATAAATAGGTTGGAGCTTATGACAGTGAGGAATGTGATCAGACACTTTGCTGCCCTTCTTGAGGGTCGTCATGTCGAAGTTCTACCAGACAACCAGGTGGCGGCAGCCTACATAAATCGCCAAGGGGGCATTCGATCCCTCCCACTATTGCACATAGCCACAGATTTACTGTGTTGGGCATATGTCCACCTGCTGTCCATCAAAGCCACCTACATCCCGGGGGTCCTGAATGTGGCAGCAGACATCCTGTCAAGAGGGGGACCCCGCGACTCCGACTGGCGTCTGCATCCCACACCGATATTACAGATCTGGAGTATGGAGAACCCTCTGTGGATCTGTTCGCGGCTCACAAAAATGCACAGTGTCGCCTGTGGTTTTCCCTAAGTCCCCGGGACCACCCCCCGCTCAGAGCGGACGCCTTCTCACACCAGCCCTGGCCTCAGATGCTCCTGTATGCATTTACGCCAGTCCCACTGATTCCCCCTCTCCTGGACCGAGTTCGGTCGGAACAGCTCTCGGTAATTCTGGTAGCTCCCAGACGCTTGTCCGCGTCATGGTTTCCAGATCTGCAAGCGCTAGTGTCCGGCTCCCCGTGGAGGGCGGACGCCCTTCTCCAGGCGGATGGGATAATCAAACATCCTCCAGAAATAGGCCAACGGCTGTGGGTCTGGCCGCTGAGTGGTCACGCTAAGAGGCTTCTGGGCTGCCGCATAATGTGGTCGCCATGATCCAGAGTGCGCGGGCGCCTTCTGCCATTGCATCTTATGCTGCTAAATGGGCAGCTTTCCGAAAATGGTGCACAGAGCGGAATGTCCTATTGTTTCTGCAGATACTGATGGACAGGGGCCTCGCATTCAGCACTATTAAAACATATGCTGCAGCTATCTCATCCTGTCACCAGGGTTTTGGAGATAGATCTGTTTTCAATCATCCCCTCACAAAACGTTTTCTAAAAGGTGTCAGAAGGAACAGACCTGTGTCCCGCCCGCTATTTCCCCAGTGGGACCTAACGGTGGTTCTGCGCGGCTTATCTGAAGCCCCATGTCAGTTTTGACCGGTGGCGGCACGTGGTTTGAAGGAGAGGCAAACAAATAAATCAGGTTGAGGTGCTTTATTGCAACATGTTTGTCACCAACACCAACATTTTCTAACACCAACACTCACTGCCTTTTATAACTAAGTGACTGATTGGAAGAAACCATGAAGAGGGGTAATCAAAGAAATAATAACTAAATATTATTTACAGAACCCAACCACCAAAATAATAAATGGTACCAAACATTATTTACATAAATACAAATCACACTAAATAAATCCAAGTTCAATCAAACAAAAGAAACTAGGTTTCACATAACTCCTCCAAGAATCACCCCTCCTTATTTAAGTGGTATGCTCCAGCAGCTTAAAAGCAGCACCTGGGACACAAACTTCCCTTTGCTGCCCCGCCCTGCTGAGGAGACAATACCAGAAAGGTGAGTGAAACTTTGGAGATCAACTTAAACACAAATTGACATTTAACAAACATTTCTTTTTTACACAGGAAGGGTGGCCAGTCCCTCTGCCTCCAAAGAATTTGTTTTAAATGTCCAACAAAAAATAAATAACTTCAATAACAAAACCTTTTGTCTGTAACTCAATCAGAAATAACAGAACATTAATCATATGAATGGAACCCCTGGTCTCCATTACATTTCCTCCCCCTTCACTTAGGACAACAGATGTTCACTCATCATACATACGAGACAGAGAATCGGCCACAAGGTTAGACTTCCCTGACCGATACCGTATTGTGAAATTAAAAGGTTGCAATGTAAGATACCATCTTGTAACACGCATGTTAGAGTCTTTCATTTTATTTAACCATTGCAGTGCCCGATGATCCGTCTCAAGGGTAAAATGTCGCCCCAACAGATAGTACCTCAGTGATTCCACTGCCCATTTAAGTGCGAGACACTCCTTCTCGATCGTGGAATACCTGGTCTCCCTTTCCTGAAGCTTTCTGCTGAGAAACACTATGGGATGCCTCTCACCATCAGCGTCCTGGAGCAACACCACACCAAGACCTACTCCAGAGGCGTCTGTTTGCAAAATAAAGGGTTCATTAAAGTCTGGACTGTAAAGAACAGAGTCACTTGAGATTGCTGACTTCAGGTCGTTAAAAGCTTTATTGCATTCTTCTGTCCATCTGACCTTATTTGGTGCTGAAGCTCTTGTCAGATCAGTGAGAACAGCAGCTCTCTCTGCAAAATGGGGAATGAATTTACTGTACCACCCCACAAGTCCAACAAAAGCACGCACCTTCCTTTTTGTTGCAGGCACTGGGTATGCATGGATAGCTTCTACCTTCCCCACCTGAGGTTTGACTTGTCCATTCCCAACCACATAACCCAGGTACTCCACCTGACTTTGTGCAAACATACATTTGTGAGGATTTATGGTGAGGCCCGCCGATTTAATGAGATGAAGAACATGCTGAAGATGATGAAGATGCTCCTCCCATGTCTGGCTGAAGATCACCACATCATCCAAATAGGCTGCAGCAAAGTCTGAGGCCTCCATCAGCACCTGGTCCATGAGGTGCTGAAATGTCGCTGGTGCTCCCTGCAAACCAAACGGCATCACCTGGAACTGGAAAACCCCAAACGGTGTCTTGAAGGCTGTCAACTCCTTTGCTTCTGGTGCCAGGGCCAGCTGCCAGTAGCCCTTGCTGAGGTCCAAGGTTGTGATGAAATTGCATCTCCCAACTCTCTCCAAAAGTTCATCGATGCGAGGCATTGGATAGGGATCAAATTTAGAGACAGCATTAAGATACCTGAAGTCAATGCAAAACCTCAAAGTGCCATCTTTCTTGGGCACTAGCACCACTGGACTGCACCATTCACTCACTGAAGGCTCGATAATCCCCAGCTGCAACATGAACTCAATTTCCTTCTTGAGTTGTGGGACCAGACGCTCTGGGGTCCTATAGAACTTCCTACAGGGTGCTGCGTCATCTCTGAGGTGAACCTTATGTTGAATCAGGTTGGTGAAGCCAGGTTTTTCCTGAAACAACTCTGGATCCAGTAGAGGCTTTAAACCCTCTTGCTGAGCTGGCTGGAGATGAGAGAGGAGAAGTGAAGCTGGTTCTGAAGCACTGGCAGGGAAGAATAGCTCACCTTCTTCGTCATCCTCCACCACACGCACAAAGAGTTGAGGCAACACTGTCTCTGTGGGCTTCTCCTGTTCCAATGGCTCCGGTTGAGATGGCTGTGAAGCAGATGACATGGCAGACTGGGGCTGTGCACTGTGGTACTGCTTCAGAAGATTCACATGGAAGGTTTGATGTTTTTTCTTCCTTTCAGGCAAAAACAGTTCATAATTAAGCTTCCCAATACATCTTGTGATCTTATATGGCCCCTGCCATTTAGCAAGAAGCTTATTGTCAGTAGTGGGAAGCAGTAACAACACTTGCTGTCCAGGATGAAAACTCCTCTCTCTGGCATTTTTGTCATACCAGGCCTTCTGCTTAGTTTGAGCCATTTTCATGTTTTGTTGCGCCAGCACAGCCATTTGTTCAAGATTCTCCCTCATTTTTATCACATAGGAGACTACATTCTCTCCAGATGGGCTTGGGCTTGGGCTCTCCCATTGCTCCTTTAGAAGATCTAGAGGCCCCCTCCCCTGCCGTCCATATAACAGTTCGAATGGGGAGAATCCAGTTGAGGCTTGTGGAACTTCACGATATGCAAAGAGCATATAGGGCAGCCATTTGTCCCAATCTGCACCAGTCTCTGAAACAAACTTGCATAGCATATTTTTCAGCGTTTGGT
Organism: Nothobranchius furzeri; assembly: GCF_043380555.1. Lineage (NCBI taxonomy): Eukaryota > Metazoa > Chordata > Actinopteri > Cyprinodontiformes > Nothobranchiidae > Nothobranchius > Nothobranchius furzeri. Next base: position 64,429,826 of record NC_091748.1, read on the forward strand.
TAAAACGTTCAACCAGTCCGTCTGACTGGGGGTGGTATGGGGTGGTTTTTATACCCTTTATACCCAACAGCTGATAAACCTGCTTTAACAGTTTTGACAGAAAGTTAGTCCCACAGTCTGTAAGGACTTCATTAGGAATGCCTACACGTGAAAACAGTTGCAGTAAGCAATTAGCTACTTGTTTCGCCTTCACAGATCTTAACGGAAAAGCTTCAGGGTATCTTGTAGCATAATCACAAATCACTAGAAGGTAACGGTTGCCAGAGGAACTCTTCTCTAATGGGCCTACCACATCCATTCCTATTCTGTGAAAAGGTGTTTCTATGATTGGTAAAGGCTGTAGATGGGCTCGGGTAACACCTCTGTTAGATGTCAACTGACATGTGTGGCATGAAAAACAGAACTGTTGAACCTGAGTGTACATGCCTGGCCACACAAACCGACTTGCTATTCTGTGGAGGGATTTCGGAAATCCAAGATGCCCAGCCCAAGGGACAGAATGACCAATTTCCATCACTTTTTGCCTCAGCTGCTGTGGTAAAGCAATGGCTTCCGTTTTACCTTTAATCTGATAAAGGACACCTTTCTTCACAGCATAGGTTGCCTCTTCCAAAATGTCTACTTTGCCATGTGTCTGTCCCTCCCCCTCTGTTACTTTATCAAACCATGGTTTTAATGTTGGGTCTGACCTCTGATGTGCAGATATATCAGAGGGAATGTCAAAGTCAAGTGAAGAGCAGGGCTTACTCTGTTCTTCCACGTCTGGTTTGGGTGACGCCAAAAACTTTTCCTTTCTCCTTTGAGCTCTAGATTTTGCTGGCTTTACCGAACCTGCTTCCAATTCAACATCAGAGAATGGCAAGTCCTGAAGTGGGTTTTGTGCTTTCTGTGCTCTAGTAGTAACCAGACTACACAGAGGAGCAGGAGGTTCCGGATTAGCCATGGAGACTACTTTTTGTAACCCTGCAGCTTCCTGACCATCTGCAAAAGTCAGATCAGAATCTACACTGGACACCAAGTCAGGCAGAGTGGGAACATCTAGACCCAAAATGACAGCATAAGGCAGCCTTGGAGCTAATGCCACCGGTAATAAAAATGTTTGACCTCCTATAGTCAAATAAACCTCTGCTACCGGATACTCCATCTCATCACCATGAATGCAACTTATTTTTGTTTTAGCATTACCCCACAACTCTCTTGTCACCAAACTGGAAAGGACCACAGACTTAAAGCTTCCGGTGTCTAATAAAGCTACTTCACGCTGACCATTTACTAGCACAGGTACTGTTCGGGCAGGTTCATGAACAAGGGATGGAGAAGTTGGTCTTGGGACTGAACACAAAAGGGAGGGTTTACTCTGTGTAGTGGCAGGACATGTATACTGTGAATGACCTATCCTATTACATTGAAAACACCTCACATCTTGCTTTGACGATGAAAATACACGTTTAGCCGGATTTGGTTTAGCTACAGGAAATGATCTGTTACTTGAATAATTCCTAGCCTGAGCTGCACCACCACCCCTTTCACCCCCATCAGACTTACTTCTTCCTGCAGAGAAGTTGTCACGCCCAAAGTTGGTTCTTCTGGCACCCGTCCTCGCTGATAGAAAGACCTCAGCCAAACTTGCCGCTTTTTCTGCAGACTCTGGGGCTCGTTCTCGGATCCACATTTCCAAGTCAGGATTCACCATCCTCAGAAACTGCTCCATGATCATCAGTTCTGAAATATCCTTCACTGTGGACTGCTCTGGTTTGACCCACTTGTAAAACAAGTCCTTGAGTCGAACATATAGTTCTTTTGGTGTCTCACCCTGATGAATGTCCAGGGATCAAAACCTCCTCCTGTAAGTGTCGGCGGTTATTTCATATTTGGTGAGAATGGCATCTTTAACCTTGTCGTATGTGTAAGAATCAGCAATGTCCATCGTTTGATCGTATGTCTATACGCACTCCGTGCTTTCCCGGTAAGTAGAGGAACCAGTCGGACAGCCCACTCCTCTCGAGGCCAGTGGCAGACCTGAGCCATCCTTTCAAAAGTTGTTAGAAAGTGCTCAATGTCATCATCAGAGGTTAGCGGAAGCAGCTTCGGCTCCCTCTGGGTTGCTGGTGGCTGGACCATCACCTGGCTTGGTCCTTCGTCAGGGTGGTCTCCTTCCTCATCATAGCCATGAAGGTTCTCCTCCATGTTGTCACCATCATGCTGCTGTTCCTCTCTCCAATTCCTCACTTGGGTCTGGAGTTGCTGAAACTGATGTTGCATACTCTTCCATCTTTGGTCCTGGCGTGCTGATTCTTTCTCCATCTCCCGGTCCCGCGTAGTTTGAGACAGCATTAATGATTTGACAAGGTCTGCAAGTTCATCCAATTTGTCATCAGACTTAGCTGCAGCTTTAGCTCCATCCATTGCTGCTGTACTCTCCTGACTTTCTGTGCCATTCTCATTTTTCTTCCCACCTTTCTTCATCTTTGCCTCATTATTTCTCCAAAGCCCCACTCCTGGCACCACTTGTCAGTTTTGACCGGCGGCGGCACGTGGTTTGAAGGAGAGGCAAACAAATAAATCAGGTTGAGGTGCTTTATTGCAACATGTTTGTCACCAACACCAACATTTTCTAACACCAACACTCACTGCCTTTTATAACTAAGTGACTGATTGGAAGAAACCATGAAGAGGGGTAATCAAAGAAATAATAACTAAATATTATTTACAGAACCCAACCACCAAAATAATAAATGGTTCCAAACATTATTTACATACATACAAATCACACTAAATAAATCCAAGTTCAATCAAACAAAAGAAACTAGGTTTCACATAACTCCTCCAAGAATCACCCCTCCTTATTTAAGTGGTATGCTCCAGCAGCTTAAAAGCAGCACCTGGGACACAAACTTCCCTTTGCTGCCCCGCCCTGCTGAGGAGACAATACCAGAAAGGTGAGTGAAACTTTGGAGATCAACTTAAACACAAATTGACATTTAACAAACATTTCCTTTTTACACAGGAAGGGTGGCCAGTCCCTCTGCCTCCAAAGAATCTGTTTTAAATGTCCAACAAAAAATAAATAACTTCAATAACAAAACCTTTTGTCTGTAACTCAATCAGAAATAACAGAACATTAATCATATGAATGGAACCCCTGGTCTCCATTACACCCCATTTGAACCCTTGGACCAGGTCTCACTCAAGTTCCTGCCACTGAAAACTGCCTTGCTGCTGGCGCTGGCATCAGTCAAGAAAGTGAGTGACCTAACCGCTCTCTCAGTGGCTCCCGCATGCCTCAGGATCCGGGAAGATGGCAGGTCTGCTGTTTTATGCCCCAACCCGGCCTTTGTGCCCAAAAACATTAATAATTCCTTCAAATCCAAGTCAATTTCATTGGCTGGACTTTCTCCTCTTCCCCATAATTCTGAAGAGGAGACGGCTTCCCACCTTCCCTGCCCGGTGAGCGCGCTCGCACGATATGTGTTACGCACTTCAGGGATTCACCGTTCACAAAGCCTGTTTGTGCACTACAGAGACTCTTCCCTTGGGCAAGCGCTGTCGATCCAATGTCTTTCACACTGGCTATGCAACGCCATTTCATTCGTCAGTGACTTGATGCAATTTGCTGGGTTCCTTATATAGGAAACATTATTTCTGATTGGCTTAATGAACTGTGAATTGGAATGTTATGTGAAGTGCCTTGAGACGACTCTTGTCGTGATGAGGCGCTATATAAATAAACTTGAATTGAAATTGAATTGAATGATATTTTTAGTGGGAGCCCCACTCTTCTCTCTGGCTGCCTCAGCCTTTTAAGCCCTGGGCTGAGGCTGAGCGACCCTCGCTGAAAGGAGACATGTTGGGTGTGTCCATTTGGTTGAGCTAACCAGCTGCGCATTATTCCAATAGCAGCTAGCTTAAGGGCTAAGACTAGATGAAATAGAATGTTGGTTACGTACTGTAACCCCAGATTCTATGAGTCTAGTCGCAGCCCTTAAGCCAATGGCCCCACTGGTTCTGTTAGGACCAAGAGCCATCGGAGGCGAACAGTGGAGTCGCTCCACTAATATACCCACGGGGGTGCCCACCATTGGTGGGCGTACATTTAAGCTCTTCATGATTGGCTGATGTGGAGATCATCCTTCCAATAGCAGCTAGCTTAAGGGCTGCGACTAGACTCATAAAATCTGGGGTTACAATACGTAACCAACGTTCTAATCGTAAATTTTGTTGTAAAATCAACGTATTCTGTTGTTGTAATACCATCTCTAAACACCAGAGTTCGCCAGATAGTTTGTGTTCCATAGTCAACCTTTAACATTCATGGAGTAACCCATCTTGATTTGCATCGGGGAAGGCTGATGTTGTTTTAGCGTCCAGCAAACAGCAGAGTACATCTCAACTAGCAGAAGCTATCCATTAGCATTAGCAACTCCACCACATGGCAAAATTCCTTCAGGCTTAATTTATTTTTAGAGATAAAACATCAGTATTACAAAGTTAAAGGAGTCCGTAGAGTCAAGTTGCCGTAAGCCAATCAGAGGCTCGATGTCCAAATATCAGTAAATAAGACTCCAAATCCTGGCGTCTGAAGCTACTTTCTCCTTCAGCTGACTTCTAAGTCCTCAACCAGGAGCACCGAAAGAACTCACATGGCATTCATTCTCACTAAAGACCACTGGGAATGTCTTAAAAAGAGTACAGTACCAAAAAAAGATGTAAAGATGCATGTAGGTTGGAAATGTTCATGTCCCTTTAAGAAGCTGCGCCACAAATGGACCCTATCCAGTCTGTAACAAGAAGAGAAAGATGGCGAGGAAGTGGACATTCAAATGTAGAAGCAACAGGACGCTCCTTATCTGCTGTCTTTTAATGCTGTAGGCACAAAAGAGAACATGTCTGCGGCTAGAAAAAAATACAGTAGATGTGACGACCTGAAGAGTATTTGCTTGGTGAGTACACATCTGGGGAGTCCCCTGGTTATAAGCGTTACGGGCCAGGGGAGGGAGAGGGTGTACTGGAGCTCAGTGAACTAAACCGTTGTTTTTATAAATCAGTCTAATAAAAACTCTAATAAATACACATGACAACCACTTCTTACCTTTAGTTTACCTTTAGAGTAATACTTTTTAATGTTTTGATGGTATGATGTCATTTCCTGTCATGTTTACAATTTTTTCTGCACATTATAAAGATCGGTTTCTTTTATTAATACTGAGAAAAACAGTGTCAAACTGTCAGTGTTCATTTTGGTATTTTTTGATTATATTTATTAAAACAAATATAAATATAGTTTTATTCAAAGTTTCAAAGTGTGAAATGTGAATTTTTCACATTTCTTTAGCTTCAAGTAGGTGTATTTAGTAGTAAAAATGGCATCCTGTCATAAAATTGCAACCACTTCAAACAACTCAGGAGCTTTTAGCTGGTCATCGTCTATTTGCAATTGTTGCGCTGCAGTATTAGCTTGCAGTAGCCACTGCAACCCCTACACTCACCGATGGTAAATAGTAATTATGCCCCTACTTCCTTTGTTTTGATGGGAGAAAAACTGACAATCCACCAGCCAGCTGGATATGAACTGTGTTTCAGTAAAAACTTCCTTCCAAAATCACTGAAACATTAGACTCTTTTGGGATTTTCTCACTGTAAAATTCTCCCTATATTCTTACATACTGCACCTTTAACTTTTCCTTTACATAATTTGAAAATGATTGCATCAAAAGAAAAATACATATATACTTTTATAGACTAAAATAAAACTAAAACAAATTGGATGAGTAAAATGTGACTAAAGGAATAAGACTAAAACTAAATTTAAATTTCTCATCAAAACTAACATTGATCTAAAATACTTGAAGTTTGCTGGACATTTTTGTTCCTTTGCTTCTACTTGTTCAGGTGTGCTTCATTTTTCAACCAATCTTAAAATTTAAAAGTACTCAGTATTGCAGTTTTTACAGGAAGCAATTAAAAATAATTACAATGAATAGATGAATTATGTTTTCACAGCCTCATCTAGTGGAGAACGTTTGTGTTTTCTGTTGTCACTCCTGAATGTACAATGCAAAATATATGTAGTTACGAGCTTCTACTACTTTTATTTTGAAAATCTAAAGTTGAGAATTTCTCTAAACCTTTGTTCTGGCTCCAAGTATTTCCCTAGTTGCCATTTTACAGATTAAGCAGACTCGTCTTGCTGCGAGGAGACAACCTCTGTTTCATAGCCGCTCGGTTCCAAAATTCCAAATGGAAATTCCCATTAAGACACTCAACCCACCTTGCCTGCTGGTGGTGGTCAGAGGGACCGGTTGCGCCACTGTTCGGCAGCCTCGCCTCTGTCAGTGTGCCCCAGGGCAGCTGTGGCTACATTGTAGCTCATCCCCACCAGCATGTGAATGTGCGAATGACTGATTGTGTTGTAAAGTGCCTTCGGGGGGGGGGGGGGGGGGGGGGGGGGGGCTCCAGGACTCTAGAAGGTGTTATATCAAATACAGGCCATTAACCATTTCAGTAATAGTTGTGAAAACACTAGGGTTGAGCCTTATACTCGTTTCAGATGAGTATCCGGTACAGATAAAGTATTTTTGATGAGTAGGAGCATAAAATCAAGTAAAACCCACAAATATCTGTGTTCGTGCTGAAGGAAAATCCTCAGTGGGTAACTGACTGTCTTCACAATCTATGATTGGCCAGTCACACAGAGCGCCCACCCCTCACTACACACAAAACCAACAGACGGCCCACAGCTGCTGTACCCCCCCACCCCCCCCCCCACACACAAACAGCACTCTGCCCCGCGCGCCCCCATCACACCGACGCATGGTTGGAGTGGATGGTTTTAAACACGAGCCACTGATCTAAGTTGTGTGTTTATTTATGAAAACTTTGTAAAATGTAGTCGCACTAATAAGCACCAACTGAGCCAGCTCTGGTGTGAGTTAACGAGATGAGCTGCTCCTGTCTAACAAGAATGGGGGGGCGGAACCAGGACCCGACTGGGCCAAATTCCCAGTGGGCCAGTCTGGTCGGTGTTTTTAGCTGTTTTTTGTTTGTTTGTTTGTTTGTTTCAGGCCGGTGTTAACTCATGGTACACTGTTGATCACCTGCTGCTAATGAGAGGATTTCTCCTGTCAGTGTGGAAGGAACAGGTGAGCTGCAGCTACTAAGCTTTTATTAGAAACACTTTCTATGGCCAGACTGTAGTTATTTATACTTTTATACGTAATATTAAGTGAATGCCCGCAGGTGATGGAAAATAAGATAAAATACGCCTGAATAGTTTCTCCCACAGCTCAGCTCTGTTAGAAATAAGCATAAGCTTAATTAAGCATATTACGCATATAAGTAAATATGATATAATTAGGCATATTTGGCTGGATGATGTCAAATATAAAAACGAGTTCCTAGAAAACTGATTTTTAATGAAAAAGAATTTTAATCATTGTTGTTTTTAATATTGATTTTATTTCTTTTTTAAGGTTTGGATGTCTACGAATATTATAGAAATTTATGATTGGTGTAAAGAATATGTGATAATATTAATAACAGGTCATGATCTAAAATGGGTCAGTCTGAGAGGTAAAACTGACCTGGGCCTAAAGCCCTGCAGATATATTTTATTTCTATATAAACACTAACAACAAATAAATAACAGCAGCGGCGATGCGTCTGCATACCCCTCCGATAATAGGTAGGCAGTTGCTCCCTTGACACACACCTTGTTTTGTTTAACTTTGTGTGTGTGTGTGTGTGTGGGGGGGGGGGGGGGTGCAAAGAACGTTAGAAAATAATCCGTTCTATCATAAAATAATACAAAAAATAATAAAGCTGTGTCTTGTTCTAGTTCATATTTCTTACTGCATGAGTTCAGTTGTATTCTTTCATGCTCTTAAATATTCAGTTCAAGTCAAGTTTATTTAAAAAGCAACAAATCACAACAATATTCATGTTCATGTTTACTGAAAAACTTGTTCTTTTACTATTGTAAAATACAGAAAGTAACCCCCCCTCCATCCTTAGTCTGTACTGTCTCTGGTACCGGGAGTCCCTGGAGAGATCATTATTGCTGAGATAACCTGAGCAGCCTCCCCCACCTCTGATGTGACACCAGGTAGGATTATCGCTCCACTGACTGTTACTGTTTAATGGCCTTTGCAGGTTTATCTGACCAGATTACATCTACTGGAGCCAAGAAGGCTGAACGTGACTCCCTTGTTGATTTGAGCTGAACAGATGTTTTGATCATGAGAGCCACTTTCTTTACAAAGATGGAAGGTGGATATTTAAAACTGGGACTAACAAAGAGCCCTGTGATGCAACAGTTCTAGAAATAACGTGAACATTCATGTCACAGTTTCATTGTGCAAGAGGAATGACTGAGACACAACTGTAACTCATGGTTCAAAGCTGCTGTTTCTTTCTATTCTTTGCCTGCTGAAGCCTTGGGTGAATAAGGAATTTAGAACCACCCAAGAGGATTTTCATTTTTGCAGTTTTTGATTTTTATTGACAATTTCTTTCTGATGGTAAAATAAAAATATTTGCCCAAAATATCTGTTATGATTATGCAAATTAATTACGCTTTATCATTTAACTCATTCAGTGTTTTTAAAAGGCCACTTTAGAAAAGTACATATGTAGAAGGCAGTCAACTCTTCAAAGGTGATATTTCAGGTCTTTTGAAATTTATTTAAATGGAAAGCTGAGCTAATGACCAGTTCTAGAGAGGCTAACTAAAGAATAAAACAACTTTCAACAATTTCAAAGCAATTCATGCAAACAAATGTTTTAGGAACTTACATTGCAGTGAGTCTCACTGTATGGATTTAAAGGGATATTCCACCCCAAAGTGAAATTTAACCATGTTTCCCAGAGTTAGATAAGTAGAAAAAGGCACCAGCCCAGTCATTCTCCTAATTTGTCAGTAATATGTTAGCTTTAGCTTAGCATAAACAAAGTAAGTGAATGGTAACAACTAGCATCTCATGTGAAAAAGTCATGAAAATTACTCAATAAGGACTGTACTTTTTCTTGGTGACCTCAATAATCACATCAACTGCAAATTAAAATAATTGACGCGAAGAAATTACAGGAAACAATTGAGACTTGTGACTACACTATAACAAAGCACGCTTGCAAAGTTTAGTTTATGCTTCTGAGTCTGCATCGGTACGGAGACATGCAACACTGTTATCCGTTGTTGCGAGAGCTCTCCAACAGGCTCGCAAGGCTGGACAGAGTCAAGCCCAGTTTTTTAAACATCTGTACAATGAGATGGAGAACACAAGCTTGTGATTGGCCAGGATGCCACTTCCTTTAAATTCATCAACAGCACCGCCATTGTGCCCTAAAAAAAAATCAAGAGAGCTGACAATGTCTAGTGGCAGACACTGAGCAGCTTAAAGAATACCTCATTGAAAAAATCTTAAAATGGGAACGTTTTATTCAGCTGGACTGGAAGAGTATAAAGAAACAGAGCAAGCATTTAATTCATAGATGGAAATGATGGGAAATGTGGGTTTAAAGGTGGTGAGCCCATGAAAAGATTGAGGAGAATGGGGGACAAATTTGTCTGTGTCAAAGAGTCCCTGAAATGGATAAAAAAAACAATAAAATACATAATTAAACACAATAGTAAAAGGCCTTATCTTGGACTGGACACATGACAAGCTACCCCCAGAAAAGCACTGCACCCCCAGGCGACGAAAAAGTCCAAAGGCAAAACGTCTCCATCAGTGTGTGTGCCTCTCTCCCTCGTGAAGCTGACGCAGAAGCAAAAACAAGGCTTAAGCTCCCGCTGAGAGGCACAAGGAGCCAAAAGCCACCCACCTCTGTAAACACAAATGCATGAACTGCACAGAGTTTTTACTGATGTACTTTGGATATGTTACATCTCTAATGCAAGAAAATGGTTCTTTCTTGTAAAGCAAAGTGTTGCAAAAACACACAGCAACACAGAATTCCATCCAGTGTGGAATGAAGAAAAAAATGGCTTTCTCTCTCGGGATTTCCTCCAACAACTTTGGACTAAATAAATCAATATCTGGTTTGCAAGGAGCATGCCACCCCACAGGACTTCAATGAAAAAACTGAGAACATTTCATGAGTTTTTCCACACAAAATGCTAGCTGTTACCACTTATTTGCTATGCTAACAGTATTCTGCTTACAACAAGCTTTTCCCTGCTATCTCTGGGGAGTATTCCCCACAGTGGTGGCGTGGTGGCCCAGTTGTTAGCACTGTTGTTTAGCACCAATAAGGTTGCAGGTTCAAAACTCGGCTGTGGCCTTTCTGCGTGGAGTTGCATATTCTTCCCATGCATATGTAACAGTCCTCATTTAGCATGAAAGACGCTCAGAAAGTTGGTTCTCCACTGTTTATTTTCCTGCAGAAGACACAAAATTCTCTCAAATCATGTCTTCTGTCAGCAACAGCATTTGTAGCTCCCTCACAATGCGAGACCGCTTTGTGAGGAACAGGAAGCAACAGTAGTTGAAAAGAACAGAGGAGCCTGTACTTCCGTTTTTCAAAATTAAATGCAACGAAAATGATAAAATTCACACTTTTAAACAATATTAATACAAAATGAATACATAATTATCAACTGCATTTTAAACTCCATTACAAATACGTGGGTTTCCGCCGGGTACTCCAGTTTCCCCCAGAGATCACAACATGCCCTATAAGTTAACAATTGTATAATGCTTTGGATGAAAGCATCTTCCAAATAAATAAACATAAACATAATATGGCAACAGAAACAATTTCATTTAGCAATGGAATATCCCTTTATATCTGAGGAGCTAAACATTGGAGCCCTTCATAATAACTATATCTGATTCATTCTAAGTTATTAGAATAGAATAGACTTTCCACTGTGTGGAAATTTACTTGCTACAGCAGCACATACACTTAGAGGAAAAGAAAGAAGAAAGATAATAAGATTACAGGTAAACACAAAAAGGCAAAATCCTTTGAATGTAACCTTCAACCAATAAAAAAAGCAGCTAATTAAAATAAAACTTGGGTTTCCTGGACTATGCAGCATAAGAGATGCAGACATACTAATGTACATCTCATATTTCACAATATTGAACACATACTGAACATTGCATTGATGTTTTTGAGTACCAGGATAATGCCAGTACCAGTTAAACTGAGAAGGTATACACTCTTACTGCAGAGGGGCTGTTTTAATCTGGGAGTGTCAGTCTGCCTCTGAAGGAGCTGTCCATGGTCTCCACTGTGGAATACAGTGGGTCAGAGGGGTTTTTAAAGCTGTAGGTCATTGTCCTTGGCATCCTCCGTACACACATCTTAACTGAATCTAGTTGGCAGCCCAAAAGCTAGCTAGCTTTGTTAACTAGCTTGTTCAATTTCTTCCTGTCTCGGTCGGAGCTGCACGCCTGCACACCAACAGACCACAGCAGAGTGAATAACTAATAATTAGGGCAATGTAAATGTCTAAAAACAAACTGCCCTGAAAATACTGAGATTGAAATGGACACTTTTTAACTGGAGTGGTTTTAGGTTGTTAGTCCAATCAGATCTAATCTGTTTATCTCCAAACTGAAGCCCTTCACAGAGCTATCTACAGGTTAGATAAATGTCCATAGCTTTTTCACAGAACCACACTTCTGAAACGTCTAAACTGAAATCCTTTTTCGGAATGGTTTTGTAAAAATGGTGGTAAAATTAAAACTTTCAACATTTTATCTGAAATGAGGCTACTTGTTTTTGCCTAATTAAACAAACTATTTCTACGACCCGATGTAACATGTTTCAACAGGAAAAAATTGTTCTTGTGAATAAATGATGTAGTCATCACGTTTCCATCAGTCACAATGTGCAGATGGATGATGTCTAACGACAATCAGAAGATTTTAAACACTCACTGTTCAGAAACATTCACACTTCTTTAAAAAGTTTAGTATACACTGTAACTGTTTTGCCGTCTCCCAGCGCCGTAAACTCTAATAAATCTGTTAAGCTGCACATTAGCCAAATCACAAAAAGTCAAAAAGGTGTAAAAATTATGCAACTGGTTGTTCTGTGCACTGATTTCAAGATGACTGAATCGTTTTCACGTTTCAGTTGAATCTAGTTAGAGCAGTGAGAGATTAACTCTTCTGCCCTGGACAGTCTGCCCCTCGCAGCTCGTCTGGAGGCTACTCACAAGTTTGCTTGGTGTGGTATCGGAGGGTGTTGGGACAGAAGTGGTGATAAATCCTGTGTCCTCTCCGAAGGCGCTAATAATTCAAGATGATGTGGCCAAATGTCACAGGACACATTTCCTGTCCCCTGCAAAGACAGAGCCACTCAGGAACATGATGAATGGCCCTGACTTTCATCGTTTCTCATAAAATCTGGATGGAGCCTAAAAAACCATGGGGATGGGGTGGGGGTGTCACTGCTGCCAACATCAAGTTGAAAGATAATGGACATAAACCTGTGCAGAAATAACTGTTTATGCATGCAAGCATTGGCAGTAAAAGTAATTTACACTCAGTTAATCGCTTATGTTCTTGTGCTTTGACTGAAGACATGAGGATTATATTTTCAGCACAGATTATCATTCACATCTCAAAGCTATCTTCCAATTTTACAGAACAAGCAGGTTAGGATTTAAATTTGCTCAGAAATCTGGTTTTAATGGTTCTTTTTTAAATCATTCTGACAGGCAAACATCCCGTCAGACTTCCTTTGACATGTTCCTTGACAACATTAAATTGCATGATTATCACACCTCTTTCTTTACCATGAATAGTCAGTTTGTCACTTCATTTGTCTTTCAAGAAATATCAGCTGAAACCCATTCACACCAGCAACAGATCCACTGTGGTTTCAATTAGTTCCTGGTTATCCTCAGGATGGACAGGCAGGTCTCAACTTGTCAGATCGCCTCCATCATGCACATGAATACCCAAATTTTTGGCCTGATTTATATTTAATTTAATAATCTAGCTGTGCATGTTCTTCAGATGCTTACTTATTTATCGTTCTCTGCCCAACAAAGTGCGTCTGTTTATTTCTTCTTATGTAATTGCGTCAGATCAATAAGTCTATCACTCCACTTGCATTAGTGATTCCCAACCTGGCATCCCACTCACCCAATGACGAGCCATCTCACGGAGCTAAATCTACATTAGTTGCACTCCAGCAGTCTCAATAGTCTCTCTGCACCTTTCTACTGTCTCGTGCTCGAGACATAAATGCTTCCTCTTTGAAGATTTCCAGACAAAATCAATACCCGGAGAGAGTGTTGGCAAAAACAGAATCCAGATTTCCATCACTTTGGCCTTTTCTTATCCCTCCAGCCAAAGCCATCAAAGCCGGAGCCTCTGCACAACAATCAGACAGCCAGACAAAGTCATCACTGGGTATCTGAAGGATAGATCCCTTATCTCCAGACTGGCTTGACGGTGCTTCAGCCTAGGGAAGGTGTGATCGCTCTCACCTTAAGTCATCCAAATTGGAGTGCACAAATAAAAATGTGGTTGGCATCAAGTTCAAAAGGTGCTTTCAAGAGTTCATGAGATCAAACTGCAAAATAAGCCCCGTGTGGTGAATCAGAGGGATGAACATATTTTAATAAAAGACAATGACTACAGGGTTTAACAAATGACTGTTTTAATGGTTGGTAATCTGACTACAAAAATGCTCCATTTTATGAAATCATCATTTCTGGATCCTTACATTGTCAAAATTCAAGTGAGTTAGTTTCATTTGTATACAAAAAACATACAGAGAAAAAGGCTCCACCCCTCTCGTGTGTGTGTGTGTGTGTGTGTGTGTGTGTGTGTGTGTGTGTGTGTGTGTGTGTGTGTGTGTGTGTGTGTGTGTGTGTGGACACATTAATAACTGTTCCACCTCTCTACCTCAGGTACATCTAGTTACAAACTAGGCAAACTGTGTAAATCGTGTTTCTTTGATTATTCATGTTTTAATCCAGTACATTGATTGAAATTCACTTGCCACCTTCTATCTACTGTCTCCCTTCATCTTTAGGACTCACAGCATATCAGAAAAGCGAAGGCAACACAGGATCACAACCAAACAAGGCATGCATGTTTTCCATGATGTCTTTGCTAACACCTTACATCAGCACAAAATATTGTGAACACAAGAAAAACTCTTACTTTGAAACAAATATTTAAAAAATGAAACAGATTATCTGTGATTTTCCAGCATAACTGTTGCCTCGTTAGATCTCAACATTGATTTTGTTTCAATCCAGTTAAAAGTGCTGTTGTAAGCTATTAAAGACAGTTTATCTTTGCACACAACTCAATAAAAGATTCCTAATGATTTCTCTCCTTTCAGCACCACGGACAGTTCCCAGAGAGCAGGAAGTTGTCATTTAATTCTAAAAGTTTGCAGTTAACAAAGAATAAAGACATTAAAATGAAATAATACACACTTAGCAGCCAGAAGTTACCATACTCTGAAGTTAATCTTTAAAATGAAGCTATTCGAGAAAATATGTGTATAAAACAATTCAGCGTCTAATGAGTTCTGTGATTAGAAACTGTTTGTGGCTTCTTTTTTATGAAGAAATATTTGAGTGGGGTTTATCTTGGACACATTCAGATCAAACATTCAGTCTGGAGCTTCGACCATCACACTTATTATTCTGGCCTTTGCCCTTTCTTCATTCTCTTCCCTGTGGTTACATCATCCAGGCTACCAAAACACCTCAGAAACAGTTCTTCTGGTGGAGACTAATAAAACAGGATTAGGTCTGTCCTGAGAACAGAATATTTTTTCTCAAACTGTTTTCTGCTTGATGATTCATAAATCATTGCTCGCTGTTGAGCAGTAGAGGTGTTGGATGTGTTAGTGTTGAATATGCAAAGCTGTGGCTAAGAAATCAGCCATGCTCTTAAATTCACAAACTATGTTATCTTCTCAAGCATTTACAACTTCCAATAAGCTGGGATGCAACTGTTAAATATATTCAGGATGCGGTTATGTGGAAAATCCTTTGCAGTGGTGATCATTTTCTGTTTTTATCCTTTTTTGTTTTTTAGAATGCTTGTTTGTTCAGTTTATTTTGTGTTTGCTCAGAACACAAACCTTTGGAAAACTCAATATAACTTTTGTTAAATATTGATTCAAACTGATTCCTAACTTTTATGGACAGAATTTCTAGGCAAAGCCAAGGTGATGAGGTGGTTTGTTTTGGTGACCTGAGGATCAGGTTTCTTTTTGCAGAAGATGTAGTCCTGTTGGCTTTGAACCAAGTGTGATGACAATCAGCTCCACTAAATCCAAGACCATGGCCTTGATTTCGAAAAGGATACACTTCCTTCCCTGGCTCAGGGATGAGGTCCTGCTCCAAGTGGAGAAGTTTGAGAATGTCTGGGTCTTATTCACGAGTGAGGGAAAGATGGAGTGGGAGATCGATAGGTGGATTGGTGCTGCGCCTGCAGTGATGAGAGTGTTGTACCGATCTGTCATGGTGAAGAGAGAGATGAACTGGAAGACAAAGCTCTCGATTTACCAGTTGATCGACGTTCCAACCCTCACCTATGGTCATGAGCTTTGGGTAGTGGCAAAAGAATGTGATCGCCGATACAAGCGGCCAAAAACACTTTCTTTCTTCAGGGAAGCTGGGCTCACTTTGGAGATAGGGTGAAAAGCTCAGTCATCTGGGAGGGGCTTAGAGTAGACTTGCTGCTCCTCCACATCGAGAGGAGCCATCTGATTAGGATGCCTCCTGGACACCTCCCTGGTGAGATTTTCCAGGCACGTCCAACTGGGAGGAGACACAAAGGAAGACCCTGAACACGCTGGAGGGTCCCACTGCTGGCCAGGGAATTGGTTGTTCCCAGAATGTCTAAAAATAGGATGGGAGGCAGATCTTTTAGTTATCAGGCTCCTCTCTTGTGAAACCAACTCCCAGCTTTAGTCCGTGAGGCAGACACCTTGTCTTCTTTTAAGACTAGTCGTAAAACATTTTTATTTGATAAGGCCTATGGTTAAAATCTGATGTTAACCTAGATCTGGACATGTGGGGCAGTAGAGGGAGGTGGAGTGTACAGTCGGTAAAGACGGCTCTCCCTTGCCCTGCGTCCAACATGCCTCCATCTAAAAGGCTAGGTTATCCAGAGTTATCTCTGTAGTTATGCTGCTATAGGCTTAGACTGCTGGAGGACATACTGACCACTTTCCACACTCTTCTACTTTTTTCTACAATTTGCTCTTTAACTGTATTACCTCCTGCTATTTCAGCTGTTAACTTTAATTTTCTTTAAGTGTTTTTCCCCAGAAGAAGCTATAATGATGTTCTGCTGAGCTGTGCTGCCCTCATGAAGTAGGCCATCGGCTTGAACACTGTTGCTAACCATTTAATGATCCTCCCTCTCCTGATAATAACATTTTACTTTCCTTGACATTGAATGTGCTACTACTAGTTTATCCATTTATTTATAGTTTTACCAGGATATAATACAACAAAGTTTATCTCTCACCAAATAGAATATTTACTAAGAAATCACAATGTAACCATTGACACATTGCTCGGTGTGTGTGTGTGTGTGTGTGTGTGTGTGTGTGTGTGTGTGTGTGTGTGTGCCTGCTCTATCTTCTCGATCCCCGGTGAGTCGTGGTGGATGGCTGCTTATACTAAGCTGGGATCCTCTGTAGGTTTCTTCCTGTTAAAAGGGAGTTTTCCTCTCCACTGTCGCTACATGCTTGCTTAGTATGAGGATAGCTGTAAAGTCACGAACACCAGTGACTTGATGTAATTTGCTGGGTTCCTTATATAGGAAACTTTTTTCTGATTGGCTTAATGAACTGACCTGAATTGGAATGTTTATTATGTGAAGTGCCTTGAGACGACTCTTGTTGTGAATTGGTGCTATATAAATAAACTTGAAATGAAAAACTTGAATTTAGGATTACAACGGAGGAGCTGGCCCAAGTAGCTTGTGTAGGGTTAATGAATTACATATCTAGGAATTAAAGGCTGTTGCTATCAGCTTATGTTTTAATTCCTAAGAAGATCAAACAAATCAACAAATGAAATTTACATGTATATATACATATGTATAATCGATATAAATTCATACACCAACTTGCTTGGTCTATGTTAATCAAAAGATTATAATATTTATTTTTAAAGATTTAATTTAATAGCAAAAGTTATTTGTTAATTCAGAAGATCTAAAGATCTTTGCTTGTTTAGTGATCAACATACACCCACTCCGTGTTTATTTCAAGAAAGAGTCAAGTTTAAAAAGGTTAAGAAATGTATCATTAAACAATTTCAACATGACAATTTAAAAGACAATTTAGAAAAGACAATTTATAAAAGCTTTGGTATTAAAAAGAGCTTGGTATTAAAAAGCAACCCTGTGTTTGGATGAATCTAAGGTGAAGTGTGTTTTGTTTGCGGGTGAAGGCATGTATCAGAACGTGTATCTTGGTGAGAGGACGCGTTCTGGGTGAAAAAGAATTTGGTTGTGAATAAGCTAAGTCGTTCTTAATAAAAGAGCATTCAGACGCAATCTGTGTCTACCTCACCATCAGGCGACCCTCGCCGTGGATCCGGAGGTCAGAGGAGGATGTTGAACAGCCTCAGGGTACTGGGTCCGGTAGGGAAGACCGATGGTACCGACTTCTCCGGTCCTAGAGATGCTGCAGGCACACAGGTGGAATTGGTTTGCGTCTGCAGATTCTTAAGGAATCTCATAGTATCAGCTTGTTTAGCAGGTGTTGTTTTGTTGTGTCGGAGCAGTTCTGCCAGCTTGACAGAAATTGCTTGTTTGGTTAAAGAGCGTTGGGCGGCCGTCCCAACCTTCTCTAGAACTCACTCGCAAATGACGAGAGTTCTGTTTTAAAAGATGGCTATTATCATTTCTAACGAATCAGGTTTTGACATGTAGAAGGAAGATTTAACAAACCCTCAGAACCACCCCTCCTGAAGATAGAAAGTTCTGGTGTTATGGGAAAAGATCATGTGAGTGCAGTTACCTTTAACTTAGTTACTGTGACCTGTGTGAGTTGACTAAGTGCACATGATTCTTTTCATAGTTTAACATTACTGATTATCAAAAATAATTATTAACCAAAGAATAATATTGATTTCAGTAATTAAACACAGTTATAATGAACCTTGATGATTAGCAGTAAAGAGAGTTTATTTAAATGATTCTTTTAAATCTTGAAATGTCCTCTTCTTGATGGATGGAATAGCAGTCAGATAAGCAGACAGCTGCATAGATTAAAGGAGTGGTAGCAGACTTTAAGTCTGCTGTGAAGGACTCTATTGCAGATTGTAGTAGTAGCCAGGGCAAGGTGACCCAGGCTGTGTATCTGACCTGTGAGTCTTAAAACCAGGCCATTACGTGACGTTTCACTGGGAAGAGGGGAGTCTAGGCCTCCTTGCTTAGGCTGCTGCCCCTGCAATCCGACCCCAGACAGGTGGAAGAGGATGGATGGATGATCTAAACTAACAGAATTATTGGAATTATGTTACATTTCTCTGCCATCCCATTGTGCTTTTTTCTGGCTCCCATCCTGATGATGTTTTCGTTTCTGCCATTTTTCTGTTGAGCAGAAGCACTGTGTGGCTGAAAATCGGAGCCAAAAGGAGTCATTAACTCATCGCCATCATCCTTCAAGCTTTTATGCATTTCTCAATGTTTCCAATGTTCAACAGAGACACCAAAGCCGGCTCCGGCTGCACTCGTCCTTTTCATGAGTCATTTTTCCCCTATGTTTCAACAATAAAGCCGAGCTTAATAAGGAGAATAATAACTTCATGAGAAGCCAAATCCCTGAGTAAAGAGTGATGGATAAAGTCTATTTTTCTCATTCAACTTATGGTGTGATTTAGTACTTTTTGCATGTTTTTGTTATGTTTTGTTTCTGTGCTTCACTTAATTTTTAATCCCCTCCTCTTCCTGCAACTGCCCTCCCACACTCAATGTGCAGTGGTCCATTAGGCTGTCTGTCCACAGCCAGAAGTGACTTTGACATTTGCTGAAACACCCAGCGGAGTGTTCAGGCTTGAAAGGATATACAATCCTTTGACCCAGAACCACTCACTTTTCTCTCCCTCCCCTCGTCTTTTCCTTTCATCCAAACCGCCTTTGTGACATTGTGCTCTGGCATGTTGGCTCTCAGACCAAATCCTGCATATATTTAAACCAACACCAATGCGAGTCGACCGCTTCTATGATTACCCCTGCTCATGTGCATATGATACACTGAAATGCAAAACACAAAAATGGAACTGTGTGAAACCACAACCGCTGCAGTTCAGAGCTTTCAGTGTGACTTCAATATTTTATGAGCAAATGAAAGACAAGACAGCTGAGAGTAATCTAGTGGTGGTGTGCTTTTGTTTGGAAAATGAAAACAGTCAGCATGAATAGGAGGCGAAAAAGGTCAGAGAAGTTTTAAAATCTCTAAATGACTAGGAATAAATGAATTCAGGTTGACCTTCATTTGAGATCTGTGAGCTTACCCATAAATACTGCAGCAGTCTGCGCCCACCGTGTTGTTGTTTCTGTACGTAAATAATGGATGCATGCAGGTTTTGTTAATTTTTCATCTTTTGCAGACATCGGTCCACTACCAACTGTGACGGTCTTTATCATTCCTGGATGTGTTGTTTCACAAAGACTGGGGACGTGAAAATGTGAGACCAGATTTTAAAATTCAGTCCTTAAAAATGAGCAAATATGTCTGCCAAAGTAGCAAAAAGACAGAAATGAACTTATTCTGTCACGTTCTGTGACTTTGTCTCTTGTGCTCCTTCGTGGTTCCCTTCCTTATTGTGTCATTCACTTTGATTAGGTTTTTTTGTTATCCCCCTGCCCATCAGTGTATTCAGTCTGTAACTCTTTAGGATGTAGCAGTTATTACATATTAAGTATGACCAATAAGATGTGAAATGCCATATAAATATGAAATATCAATCTGATTGATCTTTGAATATTTAATCAGAAAATTCTAGGGTTCTTTACTTCTTTATGGACCATAAACACACTTTGTGTTAATTCAACAGAGTCAGTATATAGTTTATAAAATTAATTCAATTATTTTCCCTAAACTAATAATTTATACATGACAAGAAACAAATAATGAGATGTGGTGTGGTGGATGTGAGGTATTGTGATGGAAGCTAGATGTTGTAGCAACCGTTCTTTATATCTGAGAGAAATTGTGATCTCTGGGTGCAAAATAATTTGTTGTTTGGTTGTAAACTAGAGAGTTGTTTGTTAAAAACAGCATCAGACACAATCTGTCATGCCAAGTCAACGCACCCTTGGTGTGGAGGTTTTCGTTCGATCCAGGGGGTCGATGGTCACTGCCGGTGGAGTGAACTCTGATATCAGGAACCCGTAGATAGTTCCGATAGGACCCGTCCAGTCCGAGATCCCTCGAGGTGAAAGCCGAAAGCTGGAACGCTTATTTGCTTCTAAGGTTGATGTTTGTTTGGCTCTTAGAGTCGGCTGTCTGGTATCAGCCGCAGCGTTGCAGAGAGGCTTTGACAGGAGGTCAAAGGAGAAGATGGTTTCAAAAATGCTTCTTTCCTGAATTGGCCGGTTCGAGGGTCAGCGAGAAGCTGCATTAATCGGGAAGTATATCTTGTTTTATTAAACTACTTTGTTATGATTTCTGGCCAAGTTTGGCAAATCAGAATTTGACACGTTTCTGAGTATTTACCAGCATCCCTCAGAAAGCCACGCCTTCCTTCAGAAACAAAATTCTTAACCTTTATATGTATCTTATTGTGATGTGTATGAGTGTAAACAATGATTAACTTGTTAAATCAAACACATACCGAGGTGTGATATAAATGGTTCATTGTAAGAACATTATTCATTTTAAATTAATTGGTTTAAGCACAGGCTATTCAAACATTTCATTTAAACATCTTGTTCATTCATCACATATGATTATTGTAAGCTTATGAGTTGTTAAAAGTCATGGAGTCTTCATTTATTCAGAGTGAAGAATGTTGATGTCTGGTATTCATGCAGAGCGTGTGGGACCTTGGGAGAGAATGTTTGGATGTTTTGTCTTCTGCATGTAAACACGTACTGAGCAGAACCTTCTGGATTTAGAAGGTCAAATAGAAAGTGGATTTATGCTGTAGATGAAAGGTTATTATGTTGGTCAATGAATAGGTGAAAATTGCCCCTTTTGGTACGTTACAAGGCCATTCGTTTATTTAATAATATGGTTAAATGAACAAATGCTATATGAATACTAATATTAATTTTTGATTACTGTGGTTGAAATGAATTTTATTATTACAATGAAACATTTTGATGTTATGATCAGTAATGTTTGATTTAACAAGTGAATCATTATCTACACTCATACACTATGTCATAAGATATAAATTAAAGTTAAAGTAATGTCACTGCACATAGATATTTTCTTACCCACAAATCAGACCATCCTGTATCTGAGAAGGCGTGATGTTCTGAGGTTTGTTTGTTAACACCTCCTTAACATTGCAATCCCATTGCATCCCAATTGGCCAAGTAAATCATAATATGAGAATATTAAAACAGGATGACTTGCGGAGTGATTCAGCATTCTGATAGTTTGAGCAGAACTCCGGACTGGCCACCGGGGGGAAAACTCTCTAACCACCGCCTCTCTTGACAAGCTTTCGACAAGCTAAAAGCTGCCTACAGCTGACACAGCAAAACGGTTCCTTCAGCTATACAGAAACAGCTGCTCTAGACGCAAACTAGTTCCAACCTGTGTGCCTGGTGACATCTCTGGACTGGAGCATCAGTGCTGCGGTTAATCTACTGAACCTCGGTGCCCAGAGGTCCGACCTTCCTGACATCCGGATCTGCGAAGAGGGTCTCCAAAGAAAGGGTAAGGTAGACACACATGACTGTGTCTGATGCCATTTTGATAAGAATCAACTTCATAGTTTAATGCAGACCAAATTCTTTTCACACCCAGAACTCAGTTCTTCTAGATACAAGGTTCTGATAAACACACACCATTCAATCATCATACATCACATCCCATCCTCTTAGATTCATCCATCACATCCGTCTTAGTTAACTTGTCTTGTTTTTAATTTGTTTAGAAAATGCATTTCTTACCTTTTATAAACAAGACTCTGTCTGAATGATACGAAGTGTGTTTGATCCCTGAAAAAGCAAAGAATCCTAGAATCTTCTGATTAAACATTCAAAGACCAAGCAGGTTGATATTCTATATTTATATAGAATATCACATCTTATTGGTCATAAGTAAAGGGAATATATTAAGCATAAAAGCAACATGTTTAACCCTACACAGTGTAATACAAGGAAAATGTAATTGTTCAAATACTGATTGGACATAAATAATGTTTACATTGGTCTTAATATCCATTTAAATTCCTTCAGGTGGAAAAAGACTCCTTTTCTAAAGACTCAACAGGCTGAAACAACAAAATTGCCAAACACTCGTGTCCAAAGTGAACATCAAAGTGTAGAAGTTTCTGTACAAATGCACAAATAGGGAGGAACCCCTTTTGATCTTCTTTGCCTCTGTGTGAGACAAGCTCAGACTTCTCCATCCATCCATTATAAATCAAGTCCAGCATCATCTGTGAGCTTCTCAAGTCAGCCGGAGAGAAACATCGACTTGTTTCACTCCTTCAGGAGAGTGCAGAAATAATAGAAACACAAAAGTATCTTCTCTCTCTTTTAGCTCCTGTGAACAAAGGTGGATGAAACATTGATACTCGCTGACCTCAGCAAAAACACTCCACCTCACGGACATGCTTTACACATGCATGGATGAAAGAGAGAACTTTTAATGGTTGCTTCTTCCTGGATAAAAATACTGTACACAAACCATGTTTAATTTATTACAGAGTAACAAAAAAGCATCTATTTCTGAAATATTAATGTTGGATTTCAAAATCCACTTAATAAAATCTGGGGATGTCCCTTCTGAGCAGTATGTGAGGTGTTTTGCTCTCAATAAATTAAACATCAAAAATTGAAGGCGAAGATTTGCTCAAGGCTGGGTTGATTTGGAAAAATAAGCAGGGGAAATATTACACTAGAAACCGAGGATTTTTCAGGCATGCTGGGTCTTTGCAGGAAGACTTGATGCTGATGCTGCTTTCGGGTCCTAACAGCTCTAAGTATGTGTAAATTGACCTTTCAGCCTAATAAAGAGCTCTTTGTGGAGTGTCATGTGTAAATAAATTAGAGAGGGGGCACAAGACGGGCTTAAAAGTGAAATCTATAAAAGTGTTCCAATTATTTATTTATTTAATAAATAGTGACAGTGATTAATGACCTTTGACCACATTTCGTTTCCAAAAAGCAACACCTGCATTGTGGCTACCAGCTGCTTTATATTAACTCTCTCATATAGTTTTCTAAAGTCTGTTCTCGCATTAATTGTCACCTGTAAAGGATGCAGATGTGCACAGAACATCTGTTTGGTGGATGGAAGGTGCAATCCTCAAAGTTCCGCATGTCAGATCTCCAAGTGAAGTCATCCTTGTTAGTGGCTGGTGTTCTGCATAAACAAGCTTTAAGAACTGTAACAAGTTTGTAAAATTGTGTATTAGTATTCTATTTGTAGCACATGTCAAAGGTCATTTAACACACTTTTAGATGTTAGAATATTTTGTTATTTATCTTCACTGGAAACCTCCAGCTCCCAATCCAAGGCATAAATCAGTTCAACAAGTTATTTTTAAATTCTCTCACCAACTCCTGCATTTTGTAGGTTTAGACACTGGTGCAACATCTGGAGCCAGATGTGAAACTGTCTGTTTTAGCACACAGGATTTAGCTGGGGGTTTTTACAGCTAATATCCTCCAGAGACCAGGCTATATGAGCCTTTCATTGGGTCAGAACAAGTAAAAATTACAATTAAAAGCATTTTCTGTATTTTTGTTCAGAAAAGAAAATGGAAACAATTAGGAAACCTTAGAAAGCGCTTAAATGCCCCTTTTAATGTCTGTCATTTTTGCATATTTTGGTATGTTTTCCCATTTTAGTTTAACTTTAACCCCAAACATTCTTCTTCTTCTTCTTCTCATTCAGTCCAAGAACAAGTTTACATGTAGAGTACATGGATGAAGATTAATAAAGACATAAGGAAAACATTTCAATTACTGCTAAGTGTCACATACACAGGCTGTCCAAAAAAATGTCCCCACCTGGATTTAACTAAGCAAATAGGTCAGAGCCTCCTATTGGATCATTACTGCATGGGCATCTTTCAGCTGCAATAAGTTATTTAACCCCAACTGGTGCAACGAGTTGCTTCTCATTTCTTAAACAACCACGTGGAAAGATGCATCAGGTGGTTGTGGAAAAGTCTGTTTGAGAAGGGTCAGATCATTGGCTTGCATCAAGCAGAGAAAACATCTAAGGAGATTGCAGAAACGACTAAAATTGGGTTACAATCCAACGCATTATTAAAAACTGGAAGGATAGTGGGCATCCATCGTCTTCAAGGAAGAAATGTGGCCAGAAAAAAAATCCTGAATGATTGTGATCAGCGATCACCTAAATGTTTGGTGAAATCAAACAAAAAAAAAATAATACAGTGGAACTCAGGGCTTTGTTCAACAGTGAAAGTAAGAGCATTTCTCTCACACACAATGTGAAGGGAACTCAAGGGATTGGAACTGAACAGCAGTGTCACCGTAAGAAAACCCCTTACCAGTGATGCTAACTGAAAAAAAAGGCTTCTATTTGCTAGAGAGCCTAAATATTGGTATCTGGAGCAATGGAAGGAGGCCACGTGGTTTGATGGACCCTGTTCCAGAGCGATGGTGCATCAGGGTAAGAAGAGAGGCAGATGAAGTGATGCACCCATCATGCCTAGTGCCTACTGTACAAGCCTGTGGGGGCAGTGCTATGATCTGGGCTTGCTGCAGTTGGTCAGGTCTAGGTTCAGCAACAGGATGTGCTCCAAGAACGAAGTCAGCTGACTACCTGAATATACTGAATGATCAGGTTATTCCATCTTCCCTGATGTTTATATTCCAAGATGACAATGCCAGGATTCCTCGGGCTCACATAGTGAAAGAGTGGATCAGGGAGCACAAAACGTCATTTCTACACATGGATCGGCCACCACCGAGTCCAGACCTTAACCCCACTGAGAATCTCTGGGATGAGCTGGAGACAGCTTTGTGCAGCGGTCAGACTCTACCATCATCAATGTAAAACCTTGGTGAAACATTAATGCAACACTGGATGGAAATACATCTTAGGAGAGAGAAAAATAGGTTTAAGGTTTCAGGGCATGCCGAACCATCTTACTATGATTAAAAAAGATAAATTTTTAGTATTTGCATTGTTTAGTTCCATTGTTTTGCTGAAAGGCCTATTTCTTCCCTCTTAGGTTCAACACGACCCACATTAATGAGAACCTACAGCAGTTTCATCTCAGTTGAGTGTTTGAGACTTCTTTATCAACATGCAGTGTTCTTCTAAATACCTCTGCTGACGTGTCAACATTCCATTTCAAGTTACATCAAATAAGTCAACATCCTTTGGAAATCCAACCTTGCTTTTTGGTATCCTGGGATACTGAGATAGAGCTGGTGACGTTTGAGCCTGAGCTGAGATCCAGGAGAGGCTCTAGCAGAGGCGACCCTCAAGATGTGAGCTGACTGATGGACTTGGCAGACTGGCATGAAGGGCAGGCAGGTGGGTAATCCTGGAGACAAGGAGGGCACGAGTAAGTCACCACCATAGGGCAGGTAGGCAGACAAACGAACCATCAAACATCCCAGGCAGGCATTAAAGGCATCCAATGCTCAAAGCAAAGCAGGTTATCAATCTTCGCCTATCACAACAATTTAGTGTGGCTCGGCTGGCGTTGCAGAGTTTCCACGGTGAAACAGGGATTATAGGCACGTTGATTGATTGTCAGGGAGTAGCAGGTGTGCACAGAGAACAAAAAACTGTCTCACCAACAGGGCTGAGAACAACAAACATTACACATCAGTGAGAGGGGATCGGGACAGTACCTTGCATCAGGGATACAGTTTTCCTCAATCCTTCCTCAGTCAGCTCATTGACCGCCTGAGAATCAGCTACATTCTTCAATCCGCATGCTGTGAGCCAAGCGTGCCGCCTACATTTCAGCCTGTTCATCTGTGTGCGTGTGTGTGTGTGTGTGGGGGGGGGGGGGGGTAGTTAGCTTGCCCTCCCATATGAGCGGAGATTTCACTATGGAGCAGGATCCGTCTGCTCTCCCCCTAGAGGCCTGCTTTCTCAGTGGCACACACACACACACACACACACACGCACACGCACACGCACACGCACACACACACACACACACACACACACACACACACACACACACACACACACACACACACACACACACAGGATGAATTAGATGCCCAAGAGTCTCAGCTGGCCCCTGAATTCTTCACAATTCAGTGTTAATGGCAGCTGAAATGGTGAGCTCAGTCCGTGCTGCATTTGTGAGAGCCCAGTGTGCTGTGACTCAAAGAAAGATAGAGCGAGAGAGAGAGAGAGAGAGAGAGAGAGAGGAGGAGATGTTTAACGATAAAGTGAGAATCTAACCGAATACAACTGCCTGACAGACGCAGCTGAGAGGATGTGCTGCTGATCTCAGCCCACTTCAAAAACAAGTTGCTTTCACACAGCGTGAGGAAACACTTGCTACTGAATAGGCTTTACACATATTCATAACCACATCTATTTTGCAGAATCTACACTGTGTGCACAACTAAGTTACTCATATTCCTCCTGATTAATTTAACTGCTGAACAAAAGCTGTAATCTGTAAGTCCTGCTTTTGAATTTTCCACCAGCAAAGGATCTGCTTTGAGTGTGTGTGCATGAGTGGAATTAGTTTAAATCAAAACTGTTTTTAAATTTCTCCAAAAGGAAGCAATTATTTGATTCATTCTAATACTGTTTTCTACTTTTACTCAATAAATAAAGCATGTGAGATGTGTGCAGAAGGTTCGGAGTTGTTCAAAGTCACACTTAGCAAAGCTGAAGTAAAAGAGCATTACCTATGCAAATTACTAATTATTAAACTAATTGCTCTTGATTTCTAGTTTCTATTTTAAAAAGCAGACATTTATTATTGCTTTAGTAAATTATTATCCAACACGGAACAGCCTCTACACATCTTTCTAAACTCCATTGCCCCGCAGCTAAAAACATTAATAGTCAAAAACTTTATGGTTGAAATCTTAAGAAAATAAAAGCTCTAAAAACTCCATCTCCTTCAGGCTGCTAAAAAACAAGCAATAACGAGAATAACAAAAAGAAAAGTAAATAGAAACATGGGTGTTTAATCTTAATTAAATCAAACACCTGCCCATAAAGGAGACGCTGGTGCAGTGAAGTGAGAAGCAGCAGCATGGGGCGTTTAAATGCATCAGCAGAGTTCTGCTGAATGGGCCGCGAATATAACTGGATCTTACAAAACAGTCTTCTTTTGCTCATGCTGCAGTATTTTCTGTGTATGAAGCGATTTATGCATCTCAGAACCCAATCATAGCCTTTTGAATACCTTCAGACAAACATTTAAACAATTTAATGCCTCCAGTGTATTTAAATGTTGTGATCACAACTTCTTGCACCATGTAATAAACCACCTTCAGTGCCACTCCATCTCTCTATGCCAGTGTCATCAAAAGAAATTCATGCACATTGATTATGGGCTGCTCGTTGAATGAGCTGATTCAGATTTTGAGCACTGCTTCTTGCAAATCTAATAGAGCACCAGATTGCTTGGGCATAGCTCTTATCTGCTTATATTACACATAATTAGAGATGATGAAGATTTGTTGTGAATGATCTTCTGAGAGTTTCTTCAGAAGCATAATTGTGTTTGCTGGCTGAGAGAAAACAAGTATTTTATCTTGTGAAGATAACAGTGGTTTGTTGTATTATTGGTGGCCTTTTCTGGGTATTTTCAGGTCCAATCTTTTGTTTGTTTGATCTTCTTGATCCTCCCACCTGTGCTGTAATGCTATAACTGATTATTTGCCTGAGCTTCATAGTAAAGGTGAAGAGAGGCTGGTGATAATGGCATTTAGCCCTGCCCTGGGGAGGAGGGTGCAGTGCAGGAAACATGGTGCACATGTGGGCTGTGATTTCTAATGATTACTTTGTCTCTGTTATTAAATTATCAGATGCCATTTGTTTTGATCATTCTTGAGACTGTTCAGAACTCTTCACATGGTAGCGAGGAGTTGTTCCGGCTCTATGAAACTCGTACAAGTGAGGAAAAACAACTGAGAAATGTGTACTTTTATTTCCATTTAACCAGTCTGGTGGGAAGGTGTGTGTGTTTGTGTATATATACATATATATAATTGATTTTTAAACAATTTAACAAGACTAACTCTCTAATGATGGATGTTATGTTGGAATGAAGTGTGAGGTGGATGGTGTGTTTGTTAATGATGTTAAATTCAGAACTTCCGTATCTGGAGAGGTGAGTCTGAGTGGGAGATGATGTCTTGCTCCTAACTGATCAGCCTTTGAGACCCGTTGTCATGAACACATGAGATGCCAGTTTTGTCGCATCCACATACCCTTCAGTGAGACCTCCACGATGGATCCAGAATGCCAGGTCCTCGGACCTTCCTTCCGGTACTGGAGCCAATGGTACAGCGTCACAGCACGACAGACTAGTCCTTGGATTGTCTCCAGGTAAACAGTGACAGGTGTTTCACAGCGTAAAAAAGGGGAACCTCCTTGGGTCAGCAAGTTCAGCTTTTATTCTGAAGGAACCGTTGTTGGTTGATAACAACGACAGATTTTTCCCAGCTTGACAGTTCTTAGCTTAAAAAGGAAAGTATAGATGGCCTGTCCATACTTCACTTAACATGCAATGAACTCCAAGGGATCTTGAATACTGAACTTAAAATGGCGTTGGAACTATTTTATTAATCTTGATGTTTTTGATTCTGGACGAATCAAAGCTGACAGAATTAATAAACACCACTTAGACTCTGCCACGCTTCAGATGGGGAAGGTTCTGATTGGATCAGCAGCAGCAATGTGTCATGTGATTATTTACCTTAATGTATCAGCGTGTCTAGTGACTAAAATAAGTCATTTACTTATTAAAAACATATTAATCATAATATTGTGATTTCACTGATCGGTCACATTGTATTATTGACTAACTGTTGTTTTGATTAGCTTTATTGAAAATAGAGTTCTTTGATCTAATAAAATAAAACAAAAGAGTCTTCATCTTATGTCTTCATTGCTGGAATGTAAACAGTTTTGAAGTGAATGCATGACCTTGAGGCTGTTTCATGCACTCTGGCGCTGTGTCAAAGGGAACTGTGGTTAGAGGATAATAACCTTGAGAAATGGCTCCTTCATCACGTTACAATAATTAAGCAATGAAATGTTCATGAATCTGTACGCAAGGATTGTTTAAGTATGTTTACTGGATTAGGTCATCACCATCTGCTCACACCAGACAGAGAGTAAGGTTAAGATTAAGAATGCATGACACATAACTAACCTTGTCCCTGGACTCAGAGACTCTGCATCTCACAGCGTGTGTTTCTGAGATTCTTGTTTAGTTTGGTAATAGATAACAGCGGGTATATAAACCAGCCGCTCTGCTTTCTCACCAGTCGGGAGAGAAAGCTGGAGACTGGCCATCTCTTAGCAGATCTCTAGCTCAGAAAGCTTTTGACACGCTGTCAAAACCTTAAAGCTTTATGAACCTGCGAAGCTGAACAACAAGACAGTTTTACTGCAGAACAAAGCTGATTTTGCAAAACTCCTTCAGAGTTATTATAAGACGCGTGGTTTCCATCCATCTGTCGTGACCCGAGACACATCTGTAGGACTGAAAGGACGGCACCTCGGTACTCTACAGCCCTCCGGTGCCAGCGGTTATCCAACCACTCTGACTTTCGGATCCACCAAGAGGGTGCCTCTATGGCAATGTAGACACACAGATAGCGTATGTATGCAGTTTGATAAACAACAGCTTATAGCTTCTCTGCAAACCAAATTATTTTATAGCCAGAACGCACCCCTCTCTGAGATATGGATATTTTGACTCTTAACACTATATTCACATATAGTTTCCAGACACCCATCTTTTAGTTCGCATCAACTCACATAATAGTTTAAACAATCTAAGTCTTAATTGTTTGTAAAATAAATGCTTATTTGTTTGCAAACACTGACTGGTTCTTGAATCATAAACGAAGTGTGAACGATCCCTTAATAAATAAAAGAATCCTAGAACCTTCTAATTAATCATCCTAATATCAAGCAAGGTGATGCTCTATAATTAATGGAGTATTACAGCTAGTGGTCACAAGTAATGATAATAGAAATAAATAGCTCTTAAGCAATTTATTTAATCCAATTTACCCTCTATCTGATTCATTACAATGGTTTGTTTGTTTTTCTAAGATCCCCATTAGCTACTGTTGCTAATTTTTGCGGGGTCCATTATATACGGTGGCCCTGAAGTGCAAACCACAAAAACAAATCACTTAACGCAACAACAAATTGAAACACGCAACAACAAATCACTTAACGCAAAAACAAATCACAAAACGCACAACAAATTGAAAAACGCAACAACAACTTCACTAAACACAAAACAAATCACTAAACGCACAACAAATTGAAAAGCGCAACAACAAATTCACTTAACGCAAAACCAAATTGAAAACCACAAAAACAAACCCCAAACCGGAAAAGGTAGGTACCAATGCTGCAACAACAGGCATCACCGATTGGATGATGGATCCGTTGGCCTTTTGAACCGGAAGTTGTTCTGCCGAACGTGTTTTTTTTTTTTTTTACTTTATTGAACAAACAATGAGTATACAACAGTGTCCGAATCATCGACATACATATATCCAAATACATATGTACATATGTCTGAATCCACAGGAAGGATGCTTATGAGTACGGGTCCTCGCTGGTCTAGCAAGGCCGGGTCCTTGCCAGACCGCTAAGACCGGAACCCAGCGGCTCTGAATTCGGACAGTCTAGCCTTCACCTCTACGGTGGCCCGTAGGTCCCGTCACAGCCGTAGCGGCAGCTACACGCAAAGGAAAAATGCTAAAGCTAGTGAAAATGGAGCAGGAATATTAAGGAGCTACAGCAGCTTCACATCCATCAGCAGCATTTGATCACAACCGTTTTCAGGTAAAGTAACTTTGTTTATTCTAGAAGCTTTCAGGACTTACATGTTAACTTTAGATGGTTTCATGTATGTTTTAAGCTACAGAATGAACTTGTTAAACACACACAACACATTTCTACAGAGTATTATCATGTAGGTAATTATAAACCAAATGCATTATAAATTTTGAATGCAGTAGGATGTTTTCTAATGTAAATTGGACCTTATAACTTATTTTGCATCAAATGGGGGTAAAACGTTTTAAAAAACTGGCTTTTTAATAAAATAGCATTGAACTGTTTTCAGTGTGCATTTGTTTATTCAACTTAAGCCTAATAATGATTAGATCTGTCTTAAAAATGTAAATTCTCTGTAGTTCTCCCTGCTGCTTTTCTTTAAACTTATCAGAACCATGTACTGCTGGTTATATGTTTTGTTTTCCATTTTTCCATTTAAAAAACTCTTTTTTAATCCATTACAGGTCAGCATGCACTGTACTGCACATCTGCCTCTGTGCTGGTGAAGTTGTGGGTCTGCAGGATGAGCGTGAGGAAGATGTGTGTGGAGGTGGTCAGTGGTGCTCTGTCCTGGAGGAGGTACCAGCAGACCACCACTACTGTTAACAGGCAAGTCATTCATAGAGAGGTAACAGCCGTCGTCTGAGCCAGCCCAGCAGGCCCTGTAGATGGACGATGGAGTGGACAGTGAGAGGAAGCATCCCAAAGCTCTCTCTGCAGATCGTCCTGTATGATGTTCCTCTGACCAGAAATGTCCAGCCACGGGTCTGCTCCAGCCCTCCATCCACATCTGGATCCTCTTGCAGCAGATCCAGCTGCACTGTTAAAGACTTCCTGCTCACTCAGTTTAAATAAATGATCCAGGAAGAGTCAGTCAGGTTAATCCTGCTTTAACCGTACATAACTGGTTCATACTGGTTTTGATCTGTAAATAAGTGTAAGGTATTATAAATAATCTTGTCTCCTTACCATCTTTTCATTTTCTGTTCATGTAACATGTTCAAACATCTGTAATAATAAAACTGGTGATGAAATCAATGACCAGAAAGAGTTATCAGTTAGTATTCGTTTTAATAAATGTGTTCAAATATCAAACAGCTAAATAACATTAACATGATGACAGTAGAAGGCCTCTCTCCCAGGATGACCAACAGGTAAAGCCTCTCCTGACCCTGGACACCTGCAGTCCTACAGAGAAAATCAGAGACCACAGGTGACAAAAAGGCAATAAACACATTTTTACATTTATCCACATGAGAAGATAAAACTTTTATTCTTCACACAAACACTTTTTACTTCATTAAGCGTGTCAGCTGTGTAAATCCCTGAATGTAAAACAACTTTTCACAGAAGAACTTCTGTGGTTGTGTGTAAACAGCTTCACTCTTCACTTCTAAGCTTAATAAAAATGCTTCTTTGCTCCGTTGTCCTTAAAACAAATGACAAGTTTAATTTGCCACACACACACACACACACACACACATACACCCATCCACACACACACACACACGGGAATAACTGGGACCTGCGAAACAAACTCGTTCTGGGTGATTTCTGCCTAAAATGTAATTTTAAAAACAAATATACTAATGAAAAATGTCTATAAACTGAACCGCTTTAAGCTTTTTAGGTTTCTACGGCATTTATAATGCATTTGGTTTATAATAATTACCTACATGATAATACTCTGTAGAAATGTGTTGTGTACATTTAACAAATTCATTCTGTAGCTTAAAACATACATGAAACCATCTAAAGTTAACATGTAAGTCCTGAAAGCTTCTAGAATAAACAAAGTTACTTTACCTGAAAACGGTTGTGAAGAAACGCTGCTGATGGACGTGAAGCTGCTGTAGCTCCTTAATATTCCTGCTCCATTTTTGCTAGCTTTAGCATTTTTCCTTTGCGTGTAGCTGCCGCCACAGCTGTGACGGGACCTACGGGCCACCGCAGAGGTGAAGGCTAGACTGTCCGAATTCAGAGCTGCTGGGTTCCGGTCTTAGCGGTCTAGCAAGGACCCGGCCTTGCCAGACCGGCGAGGACCCGTACTCGTAAGCATCCTGCCTGTGGATTCAGACATATGTACATATGTATTCGGATATATGTATGTCGATGATTTGGACACTG
This sequence comes from Nothobranchius furzeri, assembly GCF_043380555.1. Lineage (NCBI taxonomy): Eukaryota > Metazoa > Chordata > Actinopteri > Cyprinodontiformes > Nothobranchiidae > Nothobranchius > Nothobranchius furzeri. Next base: position 64,463,090 of record NC_091748.1, read on the forward strand.
TTGTATACTCATTGTTTGTTAAATAAAGTTAAAAAAAACATGTTCGGCAGAACAACTTCCGGTTTTACAGGCCAACGGATCCATCATCCAATCGGTGATGCCTGTTGTTGCAGCATTGGTACCTACCTTTTCCGGTTTGGGTTTTGTTTTTGTGGTTTTCAATTTGGTTTTGCGTTTAGTGAATTTGTTGTTGCGCTTTTCAATTTGTTGTGCGTTTAGTGATTTCTTTTTGTGTTTAGTGAATTTGTTTTTGCGCTTAGTGATTTTTTGTTGCATTTAGTGAATTTGTTTTTGCGCTTTTCAATTTGTTGTGCATTTAGTGATTTGTTTTTGTTTTTAGTGAATTTGTTTTTGCGCTTTTCAATTTTTTGTGCATTTAGTGATTTGTTTTTGTGTTTAGTGAATTTGTTGTTGCACTTTTCAATTTGTTGTACGTTTAGTGATTTGTTTTTGTGTTTAGTTCATTTGTTTTTGCGCTTAGTGATTTTTGTTGCATTTAGTGAATTTGTTTTTGTGCTTTTCAATTTGTTGTGCATTTAGTGATTTGTTTTTGTTTTTTAATGAATTTGTTTTTGCGCTTTTCAATTTGTTGTGCGTTTAGTGATTTGTTGTTAGGCTTTTCAATTTGTTGTGCATTTAATGATTTTTTTGTTGCATTTAGTGAATTTGTTGTTGCGCTTTTCAATTTGTTGTGCGTTTCGTGATTTGTTTTTGTGCTTAGTGATTTTTTGTTGCATTTAGTGAATTTGTTTTTGCGCTTTTCAATTTGTTGTGCATTTTGTGATTTGTTTTTGCATTAAGGTATTTGTTGTTGCGTGTTTCAATTTGTTGTTGCGTTGAGTGATTTGTTTTTATGGTTTGCACTTCAGGGCCACCGTAATTACATCATCAAATAGCACATCAACACTGAGCAAGCAAGCAGACAAATATAGGTTATACGTACAACATTCATGCTGAATGGTATCCATGCATCCATAGTCTGGAGGTTCAAGGCCAGTACATCCTGGGAACAAGGACATTAGCAGTAGATTAGGTTAGCATTGTTCTACAGTAAGCATCACCATGACCAATGTTTATTAGTTGCAGATGCTGAAGTGGGTTTGGAACATTCAGATTTGAGATACTGTGTCTAAGTAAACCATAAAGCTGAACTCCCTGCAATGCCAAAGAAATATTACAATATTAGGTGTAGTAAGTTCTCCCTGCTGTAAAACACCCGAGTGCCAACACCAGATATAGCAATGTATTTATTTACTTATCAACTTACAGTAGAAGACTCGTCTTTGCTTGTCATCTAAAATCGTCCATAACTGGCTACAGCTGTGAAAGTCATTTTACTGCTTATGAAAATGGACTGCCGTTACCTAATTCCATCAGAGGATGCCATTCTTACAAATGGCAAAAACGTTTTTTTACTTAATATTTCTGATTATCATCAGTCATACTGATATATTTGTGCTGAACATGAAATTAGTCCCTACACCTATCTCTTACATTAGCTTCTGATGGAAAATAGACGCTGAAACTCTAGGATTAGAAAATCCTGACAGATCTACGTCACACTGTCACAACATTCATGGACTCACCCATCTTGGCTCACGACAGGGAAGGCTGTTGTTTCCTGGATGCTAAACAACAACAGAGAACATCTCAATTTGCAGAAGCTAACTGTTAGCATTAGCAACTCCACCACACAGCAAAACACCTTCAGGCTTGTGTTATTTGTGGAGATTAAACATCAACGTTGCGAAGCAAATGGAGTCAGTGGTAGAGTTGTGTTGCTGTTAGGCAATCAGATGTCAGGAAATAAGACTCTAAAGCATGGGGGACACCAGAGACAGACACACTGCGCCACGGAAGTGGGAAGTTGAATGGTCACACAGGACATGCCGCGCCACTGAGCACTCCTTGGAAAGTCGCACAATAGTCACATCATGCGGGACTTGAGAACAGGAAGCGGGAAATGACTCGTTTATACATGATCAGAATTGCCGTTGTGTTTTGTGGGACCTCAATTAGTTAAAAATGGGTAAGTATGCTATCTATTAGAATATTTTAAGATCAATAGTACTTTAAGTTATTAAAACTGCTGTTGGGTGTGTGCCGTAAAGCCGTTCTGTGTCGTAATGTCTGTTGTAAAGTGCTCCACAACGTTGTGAACACTTAAAATGGAGCTGGCACCTATCTTCAACGCCTTTGCGCGGCGCTTCTGGGATGCGATGCTTACCGTGTTGCCACTCTCATTAACTATAAAGGCATCCATTTAAAATGATGGTGCAACGTGTCTGTCTCCGTTGTGACCTACAGGCTTGAATCTTGTTCAGCTCAACTCTGATCTGTCTCACTTCTCGCACCTGAAACAGGTGCATCAGAGCTATGTTTCCCCCAGAGAACGACTCACAAGGCATTCGTTCCTGCTAGAGAGACCCCTGCAAATGCATAACAATATGAGTAAAGTTGACCTTCAAAGAAAACTACATTTTGTAGACAATGCCTCTTGATTGTTTGAAAACTAATGTAATAAGAGCCCTAATGGGTTTATCAGTTGCCAAACACCAAGTTATCTAAAGGTTGAGCATTAGTCTGAATCTTAACAGAAGTTAGATTCTAAGTTTGGGCAAATCTCATTAACGAGGCACCAGCCCTCAAGTCACCACGGCTCTTCAGCAGCCTCCTCCTTGCACAGAACTTTGGTCTCTCAGCCACCCAGTGCCCAAAATAGAAACAACCAGATAATAGGATGTCAGGTTTCTGTACAAATAAGGCTGCAACACAGGCTTAACCATCTTCCAACATTCTTTACTTTTCTTATTCAGTGCAGCCGTAGTTTGAGTCAACACACAGAAAGGAACAAAGCAGAATTCACACTATAACACAGTCTACTTGATCTAAAACCCGACAAAACTCTGAAGATTTCCGTGGATCACGGTTAGAAACGTTTGAATGGTCGTCTCAGCCCAGCATTGTTTTTGAAGTAGCTTCATTACATGTGTGTATAAAAGCTTTTTTCTTTCTTGGGGTAACCTTTCTGCTTGGAAAGTGAGAAGTGGCTCCATTAGATTTAAGAAAAGTGTCGTTGGAAGTTTGCCCACCATGAACAAAATAACATGAATTTGAAGCTGGTGTGAGTGCCTGAAATATCGACTCAGCTTTCTGAGTACTAAGAAAAGACATTTTGTTAGCAGTTTTGTTATTTTTTTGGAGGGTTGGATGGTGAGTTTTCTAGGATAGAACATGCAAACAGTTCATTTCGTCAAGACTCGCCTTGTGGAGAAAAGAGGCTGCCAATGACCTACAGTTAAAATCTTCTTTTAACGCTGATCAACTCTTTATCAATGTGTCCTTCGGTGTTGGGCAACAAAGGCTCTTTCTGAATCAGATAACAAGCTTTGGCCAACAATAATCGTTGTCATGGTAACTTCATTTAGGCAATGACGGTATCTCTGACATACGTCGTTATGGTTTTTCTTTATTCTTGTTTGCGTCGTGTGCAGAAGGGCAGATGGCTGAAAGCAAAGGAAGAAACGTGAATTGAAAGATGAAAGAACAACAAAAAAAGGTCTCTTTGGAAAAGCCGTGTGTGGAGGAAACACCGGAGAAAGTGGGGGCTTTGATCATTCTGCCGTGAAGTCTAAGGATTCTTCTCTGGAGGTGGTAAATTGGTGCACTTGGCCAATTACTTTGCTGCACAGTAATATCTTCAAAGGCTATTGTACATGGCCACCATTCTCTAAATCTTCTATCCTGAAACATTTATAGACTCTAGATAAGCTTTTATGCATTCAAGTTATTAAGCACAGTTTACTTAAATAGGACGGTATACGTGAAATCAGGTATAGCCCTCCTGTGTTCTGTAATGTAACCTGGAGATAGAGCCGTTTGTAATTTATTATCATTACTATAACTACAGCCTTTTAAATAGTGTTTTTTAGAAAAGCAAAAAATGTGCGGAGAGATTCATTCAGTTCTTGATTATTCATAACTAAATATTAAATGTTAAATTAATGTTAATTAAGGCATTTTTAGGCATGTCTAAGTGCATACCTGCATACCTAATGTTGATTATAGAATTTAATATCATTATTGTCACTAAAACACCATGAATTAAATTAGATGAAGCCCCTTTGGAGTTTGAAAAGTAAATAAAATATAGAAAATAAATATAAGATATGAGGTGCACAGAGTAAATGTGAAAAGGTAGAATTCAAGGCAATCAGGCTGAAATGTTCTTGCATAAAACAAAATATTAAAAAAGGAAAGAATTGGGCCATCAATGCGTAAATCATTTGCACAAAACAATTATTCAGCTAGAAACCATTACGCACGAGAGAGGAGTGCCTAAAGACGAACCCCAGCTGCTCTGAAGGTGGTCAGGTGGTGTTTGGTAACTTGACAGTGGCTGGGTAAAAACTGTTTAGTCTGGTAGTCCTGGCTTTGATAAAGTTGTTAATAATTACAATTTTAATAATCATAGGATCCTTGGAAGCCTCAGCTCAGCTAAACAGAGTTTGACCTAAAACTCCACGTTACTTCAAGTAACGTTGCACTAAACTGATAGTATTGTGAAGATGTTTTAGGCCCGGTTAACAAAGTTAGATAAGCATGCTGATTTCTGACAGGATCATTCCGTTATGACAAACTTAAGAACGTGACTAATTATCATAATGGCTCTAAAGATATTCTCATCAGATAATCCTACGATGTGTGGTGTGTTAGGAGCGCTCTGCTCAAATGCATGTCAGGACTGCACATATCATAAATCAGGACTTTCAAATATGTTGGATAGTCTTGGTCTGATTAACAAGGGGGCCTGTTGAATGTGACATTCAGCCAATCAGAAAGTGAGGTGACAGACAAGCACAGCGCTCTCCTCCTCCATCAGGTTTGTTTACTCTGATTTGTTTTTGGTCTCGCTGCAGATTTCCTGCCTGACTGGAAAATTTCCTTGTGTGAAATCGGTTCTTGTGTAGCTTTTGCTGAGTTGCTGCACATGAAACATTGACCATAACTGGCATAACTAAAATGTTTTATTGCCATCTGGGGTCTCTCCTTTGTTAAAAACTATCAGAGGATTTAGCATTGCTAATGTGTGAACCAAGCCTTAAAAAAGCATTATATGAACAGATTTGATATTTCGGACATTGAGCAGTTTTAAGATGAGACTTGTGTCTAAACTGCAGTCAGATTAGCCTTTAGCTCGTTAGTTCTATCAGACACCAAATGCATTTCTCTAAAGTCAGGCCGTTTAGAAAGCTAGTTTTTACAAAAATAAACAAAAACACCTACAACTGGCTGACATATTTATTGTTTTTCAAAATGCACTCTGATCATCTGAGACACAAACCCCTAAATATCTATGCATGTACCATGTGTAGGAATGAAGTTCGAGTTGATACAATTTTCAAATTGGGGGTAAAACAATCCTATGGAAGTTCAAGTACGCAGCTGAAAATTTGCAGTGTGCATAGTGCCACTCCATGAGAGCAGAGCCATTTATCTTCTATTGTCCAGCTTGTCAAGGCCGTTAGAGAGAAACTGCACTTCAGAAATTATTGACTGAGGTACTTCTGCATGGTGTTAGCTCTTTGTGGTTTTCTATACTGTTGCTAGAGGTGACCAGGCATGAAATCCTATTGAGGCTGTCTAAAGGCCAAATGGTGCAACTGTTGCTTGGAGATTAGTTTGTAACAAGTGTATCGATACCGCCTAATGAAGCTGAATGGTCTCTGTCATCAGGAGTCCTGTTATGAGAGGCTGCTCGGCTTCTGGCTCGGTTAATTCTCACATCACTGATGCTGTTGTGAGAGTGGAATTTTCCAGGTGTGGAAATGTGGGATTACAGATGTGTGGAGGATGAGTGTTACCTTGCTTTAGAGAAAAAAAGTATTAGAGGACTCTGATTGTGATGGCTTTATTGTAAATAAATCTGGTTGTGTCAGTTTATAAGCCATTTAAACGCTATATAAAAATAAATTTTAGCAAATTTAAACAGTGATTTATTTCTATGAAAGAAACAGCTGATTAAGTCTGCATGACTGTGAAAGTGTGAATAAATAGTCTGAAACAATGGGACGAATAATAATCCAAACATTTGTAAGCACATTGGCTATGTGCCGTGTATGTTTAATAGATTTCTTTTTTATTTAAACTGTTTCTTAATGGCCAAAGTTGTATATATGAAAGTCATTTCAGTCATCTGTTTGTCCAAATAAAGACCAGCTTTTGTTCATTCCTCTGCAATTCAAACCCCAGAAAAGGGTCTGTTTCTACTTTTTAGCTCATTCATCCTATTCACAAAGCTCAGTGGGACCACAGATGGACTCATCTTCAACCTGTACTTATATACACATCCTAATATATGATTAGCCTCCAGAGGACCCTGAAACACTCATACAAAATGCTGCTACTGCCTTATGGTGAGATTTTATTGTGAGCATGAATTAGGCAGAGATTAACTACCGATCCAACAATTCAACTCCACCTGTGAAATATCGATGTACACACAAAATAAGGATGGTTAAGTGTGTGTGTGTGTGTTTGTGTGTGCGTGCGTGCGTGCGTGTGTGTGTGTGTGTTTGTGTGTGTGTGTGTGTGTGTGTGTGTGTGTGTGTGTGTGTGTGTGTGTGTGTGTGTGTGTGTGTGTGGATGATTGGACAACAAAAGAAAACATGATGTTTGCACAAGGACAATTATGTGCTGCGTGAATTAACATGGGACAGATCCTATCTTTCTTGAGCTCAGCTTTAGTGTGTTCAGACGTAAACATGTAATGGGAGGAGGGTGGGTGTAAACAGTCCAGGGGTGTGTTGCGAGTGAAATATTACAGGAACAAGAGTCGTTTCTCTGTTTAGCACTGTTGTGAAGCCTGAGGATTACAGGCAACACAAGGCACTGGTTTACTGGATGTCCGCAGTGGGTGGAGCTTAGAAAGGCCTTTAGTGATTCAAACATCCAAAGGAATGTGATTAATTATTAATTATGAATTTTCCTCTAGTATAATATACCATGAGTGACTTACGAGATGCTTTGACATCACTCATCGGGTGAGTTCAGAAGTTGCCACATGTGTTGCACCACAGTGCTAAAATACTCGTGCTTCAGGAGTAACTCTGAAATATTAACCCTCTCAGGCTCAAAATAAGTTTTGATAAAAGGACGAACAACTAAGTTCTTCAGGGGTACTTCTTCATTAAAAAATGCTCATGAAATACAGATGTGGCATAACCAGGTAGGTAGGTTTTAACATTGCAAATCTGCCTCCAGAGGGTTAAAGTAATTGTATGTAGTTTCCTGCTCCTCTGCCCAACTGGTTAAAAGTGGAATAACAGCTGTCAGAGGCAACCCTGCTAGCTAGCGTTAACAAGCTAACACTAACATGAGCCAAATAATACTAAAATAAACCATGAAGTAAAAAGATCCACCATGTTGGACAAAGGATATTTGTACTTACAAGTCCAGTAGCAGATCAGTCAGGTCACCACCAGTCCGTGACTTTGTAGCCTCCTTTAGCTCCCTGAAACTAGTGTGGGCTGTGCTGATGTTTACTCAGTTCTTAGTTCTTTGCTTTGCCTCCAAAAACATTATTCTCTTAAGGTGGTTTTCCATGAGCACTACTCAGAGCAACTTGGACCGGTGCAGCTCGGCCCAACCAATGTTTCCAAGGGCACAGTTCGGTACTTTCCCTCTACTTTCTCCCCTATTTTTGTCCCTACTCTGTTGAGGACCCGCAACATGATTCTGTCCGCTGATTCTGGCAGTATCTGTGGTAAGGCGTTTCCTGTTTTCTGTGTTGCACTACGTGTAGCTGTTCAGTGTTTGTGGCTCGCTAAAATTGATTAAATTTCTCTGTACTAGGATATCTCTGAGTTATTGTAGCACATAAGCATGCTAAAACACACATTTCCTGTTGTTCCACCTAGCTTTTAGGGAACCACTTGAGTTCGCACACAGTTTATTTGGTGTTGAATGAGTTGCTCGTCCAGGTAGCTTAGCCTCAGCACGGCTATGGCTACTTCTGTCTCTGCTTCTCCATCTCCTATCTCTTGCTCTCTGTGTCAGATGTTTAGTTATTCCTCTGCCTCCTTTAGTGATAATGGTACGTGTAATAAATGTAGCATTTTGTAGCTTTGGAGGCGAGGGTGTCAGAATTGGAGGCCCGGCTCCACACTGTTGAAAAGTCCGTAAACAGCCGTAGCTACGTAGCTAGCGCAGGGGTAACTAGCTCAGAACCACCCCGTAGTGATCCTCCAGCAGAACCCGAGCAGCCGGGACCTCAGGCCAGCTGGGTGACAGTATGCAGGAAGCATAGAACCCAGCCCGTGGGCCACCACCAACCCGTCCATGTTTCTAACAGATTGTCCCCGCTGAGTGACACACCCACTGACAAGCTGACTCTGATCATTGGCAGCTCCATAGTCAGAAACATGGCATTAGCGACTCCAGCAACTATAGTTAAATGTTTACCTGGGGACAGAGCGGGCGACATTAAATCTTATCTGAAACTGCTGGCTAAGGATAAGCGTAAATACAGTAAGACTGTTATTCACGCTGGCGGTAACGACACCCGGTTACGCCAATCAGAGGTCACTAAAGTTAATGTTGCTTCAGTGTGCAAGTTTGCCAAAATAATGTCGGACTCCGTAATTTTCTCTGGCCCCCTGCCTGATCGGACCAGTGACGACATGTTTAGCCGCATGCTGTCCTTCAACGCTGGTTGTCTAGGTGGTGTCCTGAAAACAATGTGGGCTACATTGATAATTGGAAAACTTTTTGGGGAAATCCTGGTCTGATGCGAAGAGACAGCATCCATCCCTCTTTGGATGGAGCAGCTCTTCTTTCTAGGAATATGGCCAGTTTTATTAGTCCTCCATGACAACTCAGAGTCCAGACCAGGAAGCAGAGTCGTAGTTTAACACACTAATAAGAAAAGTCCTGGAAGGAAAATAAAAGTGACACAAACTAGAAACACTATGTGTAAAGTGTTCAAAAGAGCCAAGACATACCGCACTTCTGGTGGAAGAGCTGACAGAGCAAATATGTCAGAAACTAAAACACAACTGTGAGTTTCATTGGAGTTCATTTATTTATAAAGTAATTTTAAATCATTATAAAATAAACAAAATTGCTGTTCAGTGAAATGAAGCAAACAACGAAAGCTGAATATGAGCAGACAGAGAAGTTGTGAATGCATTAAAGGTTCTTTAAATCTTGGTTTATTTATTTACTTTTTTAATTTTTACACCATGTTTTTTCTCCAAATATTGTGTAAAAAGAGCTTGCAATTCCATTTAGAAATACTTTTCCGATTGTTGATTGATAATTTGCTAAAACTTTATAACCATTGGACTCGAAAGAAACAAAATACATTACGTTCTAATTAGAGGGAAGACATTTATTGTTACCCTAATTTGAACATGAATTCAAATAAGTTTTCTTTTTTCCTTTGAACAAATATGACTTAACAGCAGCTATTTCTATGTAAGGTAATACAGTCAAAAGTTAGATTATTAGGATGATACTTGGTAAAGTTGGCAGAGACTTTATGTTTAGTACTCATTATCACTTTACATCATTCTGCACAAAAATAACGTTTGTCCTTACTGCACGCTGCCAAGAATTGTCAGGGTAACAGCAGTTGGCAACTGTTCTATTCTTGTCATAACAGCATTAAGGTAAAAAATATCTCAGGGAAGCAGAGTTTGGTCAACAGAGCGCAATCTGCCTCTGTGAGTTAATTGGGTGTGAAAAGAGATGAAGAAGATCTAGATGCTTCACTTCATCAGGGAGGAAAAGAGCTGCTGGAAAGGTGTGAGAGTAAATGAAACGTTAACATCGACAGGTGGGATCGACAAGCATCTGTGTGCTGTAATACTGCACTGCATCATGAGGGGACGTCTTATCTGGATGTACCGCAGTTCTACATTCTGGCACCTTGAGAGTGGGTATCGACATCTGCCCGGTTGTGAAATGAAACAACACACTTCTGTGTTTATCCAGAGTATGAATGTCACAGAGGTGATGACGGAGAATCTGACGGACTAATCTGAAGGCTGCCGCGGGCTGCGTAGGCTAGAATAAAACCTTTTAAATCGAATAAACAGAAGGTCAAGTCAATTTTGTTGGATTATATTTCAATAAAATAAAGACAAACAAGAAGATCTGACCTGAAGACTTAACCCTCCCACTGTCTTCATGGGTGACCCCGCCAGGAAAGTTGACCATTGAGCAGGATTGATGGTTCATCCCTTGAGGTCCACATGGCAGGGGTGAGGAGTGAGCACCACCTCACCCCTGCCACCTGAACAAACACATGGTATATTATCACCAAATACACAACCTCAAAGCAGAAATCCTGAGTTATTTTCTAGAGGGCACCCCCAGAGGTAGAAAAATCCTTTTGCACCTTTAAGCCCCTCTCATTTTTTCTGTGATGCAGCTGTAGCAATGCCCTTCATTCATGAACAAGCACCTCTACACTTATGATCATTATCCTCATGTACTGTGCAATCATATGTATTTTGAAAGGTCAACTTCTTTCATATTTTTATACATTTGAAGTGGTCTCTAGTAGGAAGGAATGCCTTGGAAGAAATACTCTGAGGAAAAAAGCTCAGGTGCGCCTGTTTCAAGTAGAAGTGAGCCAGATCAGAGGAGAGCAGCACATGACAGCATTTGGAGTCTTAGCTCCCGATATTTATACATCTTGCCTCTGACTGACTAACAGCAAACTGACTTAGCAAAAGAGAAAACATGAATGTTATCACATTTTACCACAGTAAAGGGTCAGACAATCAGTTGTGCGGATTTCTAAAAAAAATCCTTCATAATTCTTGAAAAAGGCATGATTTATGTTTTAAAAGGAGACGAGGCAGTTTTGGCTTACTTTTAGCACCCCCTAATGTCCGTTTAGTAGTACCAAAAGCAAAACTTATTTCCTCGCTGTGCTTCAACTTAATCTAACTACTGAAATGTATCCTCAGCCTTCATTAGTTTCTTCAGAAGTGATTAATCACTAAATCAAACAAATCAGCCGTGCTCATGATCTAAAACATGCAGGAAACGGGCTGGAAGCAGACTGCAGCACCTGGTATGTAAGCACGACAGACCAAACCGGCACCCTGAAGTTGCAAGTGCGCTATTCCAGCCACAGAGGGTGGTGGGGTCTGAATGTCATTTCATTAACCCTGTAAAGGCTATTTATCACTGGCCTGAGACAAAAGAGAGGTGTTGGGATGGATGGGGATGTCGAAAGTGCTAACAACCTAAATCTACACCTCAACTGGTTCGACTGCCCAGCATCTCCTGTCTCCACAGCCAGCTCTTCCCATCATCTCCTTTCACCCCCCCCCCCCCCTCTCCTGCCCCCTCAGACTGTCTCACCCTGTCCCTCTCAGCAGATGACATCAAAAAAGAATTGGGCAGACTCCACTCCGGCAAAGCTGCTGGTCCTGATGGTGTCAGTCCCAGGGCCCTTAGGTGTTGTGCTTCCCAGCTGTCTGGAGTTTTACAACGGATCTTCAACATGAGCCTGGAGATGCAGAGAGTTCCATCACTCTGGAAGACATCCTGCCTGGTTCCTGTCCCTAAAAAGATCAACCCGTCGACCCCCAGTGACTACAGGCCAGTGGCTCTGACCTCACATGTCATGAAGACGCCGGAGAGACTCATCCTAAAACATCTGCGGCTGCTTGTGGAGCCTTGGTTGGATCCCCTGCAGTTTGCTTATCAACCTCGTATCGGTGTGGAGGATGCCCTCATCTACCTGCTGGACCAGGCATATTCTCATCTGGACATTGCTGGGAGCACTGTGAGGGTCATGTTCTTCGACTTCTCTAGTGCTGCTGGGGAATAAGCTCACGGAAATGCAGGTGGATGCCCCACTAGTAGGTTGGATTACGGACTATTTAACAAGTAGACCACAGCATGTCCAACTGATGAGCTGCCGCTCAGATAACATCCTGAGCAGCACGGGGGCGCCGCAGGGGACAGTTCTATCACCTTTCCTCTTCACCCTTTACACATCTGACTTCAGGTACAAGTCTCAGTCTTGCCATCTGCAGAAATTCTCTGATGACTCTGCCATCGTGGGCTGTATCAGGGATGGTCAGGAGGTGGAGTACAGGAGTGTGGTGGACAGCTTTGTGGAGTGGTGTGAGCTAAACCACCTACAACTTAACGTCACAAAGACTAAGGAACTGATTATGGACTTTAGGAAGCAGGCCCCACCTCCTACTCCTGTCACCATCAGAGGGGCTGACGTTGAGATTGTTGAGGACTACCGGTACCTGGGTGTACACTTGGACTGTAAACTGGACTGGACCAAAAACACCAATGCTATCTTCAAAAAAGGGCAGAGTCAGCTTTTCCTACTGAGGCGGCTCAGGTCCTTCAATGTTGGTAGGAAAATGCTGACCACGTTCTATCACTCAGTGTTAGAGAGTGTTGTGTTCTTTGCAGCTGTGTGCTGGGGCAGTGGGGTGAAGATAGCTGATGCCAACAGGCTGAACAAACTGATTAGGAAGGCTGGTTCTGTCCTGGGTGTCAGACTTGAGAACCTGGAGGAGGTGTCTGAGAGGAGAATGCTAAAAAAGCTTCTCTCTATCTTGGACAGCCCCTCCCACCCCATGCACGCCCACATGAAGGATCAACGAAGCACACGCAACAAAAGACTCATTGCCCCAAAATGCAGAACTGACCGCCAAAGGAAATCCTTCGTACCGGTGGCAATAGGATTGTTTAATTCTTCCTCACCCTGTAGGTGATTCTCCTAATACTATTACCTAGGCTATTCTGTTCCATTCCAGACCATGCAATATTACCCAAGAGTTCTTATTGGAAATATGTTTGCATCCCTCCATCATATGCTGCTACTACCCTTAATTCTATTGCACAATACTCTGATCATTTTCGAAAATCGCCTGCACTGATAGCTTAATTACTTATTCACCAGGATACAGTCATGTATTTTATTTGTTGAGTTATCTGAGTATTTCTCTTGCACTATCCTATTGTATACTACTGTACACTATTTTTACTGTATATATCGTATATCTTATATCTGTTTCACCTGTTCCTTTGTCTCTCCTACTGCTTTGAGCATGTACATGACACAACAATTTCCCTCGGGATAAATAAAGTTGTTCGTATCTTATCTTATCTTAAAGGATCATTTCAGCACATACTAGCTCAAGAAAATGATTTAAAATATGAAAAAGTTGCAAAGTATCTCTTTAAAGGCCTGAGCTAGACCATTATAAACTATTTAAAACAACTGTATTATGAGAGACTAGTTGTCAGCAATTAAACAGCACTTAGGTCCTAAATTAAAGATTTTGTGGAACAAGTTTCCACTTCACGGAGCTTTCAGGCTGGTTTTACTTTGGCGCGTATGATCAACAAGAAAAACAATCAGTGTGTATTAATGATTTTTTAATAGCTTTTATAAAACATTAGTTATTTTTGGCCATGCTATTTCCAGGAAACTTTGTAAAAGTTAATTCTGTTCTCAAGCCTATATTACATCAACGCCAGCAGTCACCTTAGAATCATCCTCACTCCTTGAGTCTCCCACTGCAGGATCAAACCCACTGGCTGGTTTTTGTGAGTTCCACCAGAACCCCCCTCCCATTAATCATTACTTTGTCAGTTACCAAGGCAGGATGCAAGCCTTGTCCACTCTGCCAACACAAGTTTGGATCGCTTTAATGGCCATCCTGTGCAGAGGAAACGCTCCTCAGAAGAAACCGTGGTGGCAGCAGCGATTGACCCGACGTCCCTACTGTGACAGCAGTGCCTGAGAGAGGTCCGCAGCATGAAGGGCAGCAGGCATTTGATTAAAGCTTCAACCCGGTTTGTAGAAACATGAATAATTCCAGATGAGAAGACTTTTACACTTGACTTGTGAGATCAAAAGCTGGAGATCACTGTGGACAGAAATCCTCTAGAATTTCTCATTGGTTTGCAACACAAGGATTTACTTTCATTTTGCAGAGCTAGCACTCATCATTTTTCCTCAGAATGACCTCAATGTTGAAGGAGTTTACAAGAACAGGTGCCTTAAACAGGAAATGAAATCACAAAGCTTTTGTTTTTAAGTTTGATTTCCCTTCCCAACCCCCACCCCGTGTCCTGCCTGGCTGTGAAGCAAACAGAACAAGAAAGAGGGCTGTTTGAATGCTGGATAGCTGAAACTGTAAGCTGAAGCTGCTGAACAGCTGAACTGAAGCTGAAAGTAAGCAAAATTATCAAAATGAGCTGAATGAATTGAAAGATGTAGAAGCAAAAAGCACTAACAAGCAAATAAAGCACTAAAAGTAAGTGAAGAATGGAGAAAAATAATCCTAAATAGCGAAAAAAACAAAATGTGTGAACATTGTATAAAAATTTGGACAGCTAAAATGTCTAAACATGTGTTATTTCAGTTGGGCAAGTTTAACAGTTTCATCTTTACATTTAGCTGAACTGTGAAATTAGCTGCTTATGCAAAATTTTGTAACTGATTGCTGAAGTTGTTGAATAGCTGAAGTGAAGCTGAAACTAAGTTAAACTGGCAAATGAGCTGAATGTAGTGAAAGATGTGAAAGTAAAAGACACCAACAAGCACATAAAGCACAAAAAGCAAGTAAAGAATCAAGAAAACTAATCCTAAACTGCAGAAAACTTAAATCTGTGAACATTGTTTAAAAAACTGGACAGCTAAAATATCTAAACTAGTTATTTCAGTAGGACTAGCTTAACAGTTTAATTTTTACATTTAGCTGAACTGTGAAATCAGCATCATATGCTAAATTCAGAAACGGATTGCTGAAGCTGCTGAATAGCTGATGTGAAGCTGAAACTAAGCTAAACTGTCAAAATGAGCTGAATGTATTTAAAGATTTAGAAGCAAAAATCACCAACAAGTGTAATAAAGATCAGAATATAGGTGAAGAATGGACAAAAAACGCTAAACAGCAGAAAACTTTAACCTTTGAACACGGATTAAAAACTCAAAATTTGAAATGTTAAACAGCTGGCATTTGAATGAGAATAGTTTAATGGGTACATTTTTACAATTGGCCTAACTGTGAATTTAGAAACATTTGCTGATATCTCAAACTGATAAATGAACATATGTTCAGACATGATATGGAATGGATGAATGGTCGGAGGAATTAAATGATGGATGGATTGTTGGATGGATGTTAGATGGTTTATTGGATGGATGGATGGATGGATGGATTGATTGATGGATAGAAGCATGTATGGATTTATATGTGGATGGATGGATTCCTTAGGCCAAGCTGATCAATTTGATATATCAGATGTGTGGGTGTGTAATTCCATTTAGCCAGAAGATGATTGAACACTCTCAACCAATCAGGGAGCTGGGAGGGAGCGGGGCACTTTCCCACCTTCTGACGGTCAATCAAATTTAACTTGTTTCTAGTTTTAAGTACAGATAGTTCAAAAATATCAAAAACAGAAGTCTGTTATTGGCTCAATATTCAGCTTTTTATATTCATTCCTATGAGACTTGGTTAAAGTGATATGTAGTTCCTTGTGTTGCCATGGTAACAGATGACAGGAGTCTGCTTTAATAAAGCAATGTACAATGTCACATGACTCTTTTAAACTTTGAATAGCATTTCTATATTAAAGTATGTTGATACAGTTGTGTCTAAAATGCAGTTAAATGGTGTTGCTAAGCACGTTGCCATGGTAATGCAGAACACAATATCAAGTCAATAGAAGACTCCAGGGACCAAGCAGGTTGAACTGATGTATCATATGTGTGGGTGATATTTCCTTTTAGGCAGAAGACGATTGAAAACTCAGCCAATCAGAAAGCAGCGAAGGAGGAGGCGGCAGTTCCTGCCTTCTGGCTAGTGTTAAAATGTCAACTATGCTGCTAGTTTTAAGTGTAAAAAGCTCAGAAAGATAAGAAACAGCAGTATGTTATAGGCTCAGTATTGGGCTTTTCACATTCATTTCAATGTGACTTGTTTGGGGATATCCTTATGCACTTGAGTTAGCATGGTAACAGATGACATAAATCTACTTCAATATATTTAGGTTCAATGTGCCATGGCCTTTTTAAAATTTAAATTATGTTCATATGTTAAAATACTTTGATACCATAGTGTCTAAAATGTATGAAATGTCGTTGCTAGGCTTGTTATCATGGTGACAGATAACCCATTTAAAATTTAGTACAAGATTCCTGAGACCAAGCCGGTCGATTTGATGTATCATATGTGCGGGTGCTCGATCCTGCTTCGACAGCAAATGGTTGATCATTCTCAGCCAATCAGAGAGCAGCACTGTTTGTAAAATTGTTGAAATAAATTTGAAGGAGTTGAAAAGGTTCAAAAAGTGTTCGGAAGCAGAATCAGAAGAATAAAGTTAACAGGAAAATAGTTTGAATGCTTAACAGCACAAAAATAAACAATGATGAACAAGAGTCTGCTTCTAGACCTGCAGAAAAGGGACACAACAATACAGCAGGAGCAAGCTATTACTGCGTCAACTTGATGAAGAAATATAAAATCAACATTGTTTTACTGAACAATCACACAATAACAAATCACTGTGCATTACGTGCCAACCACAACCTTAAGACATGTGTTGAACATGCTCAAGTCCATACTTATGAGAGCACCATGTGAGCACCTGTGTGTGTACACGTGCTTGTATATGTAAGGTTTCTCTATTGGAGCATCCAATAGAGAGTGTGAGGTGCCACAGATCTACCCCCCAAAGATGTTTTGGAGATGGAGGGAGCTCCAAGTCCTAGAGATCCAAGAGCTGCCCCAGAGCACAGGGACCCCAAGGAGACTGCGACCAGAAAAGCCCCTGCCCCCCTAGAGTGGCACAGAGGATTGCCCCGGGGGGCCACAACCAGCAGCCGGCAGAGTCCCGGGAGTTATCAGCGGCAAGCCAACAGGCCCGCCTGCAGCCTCGCACCCCCTAGCCGGCCGAGCCCGGGACCCAGGGGCAACCACCCCCGCCGGGGACCCAGCATAACCCAGGGACCCAGACCCCACCAGACAGCCACCGGGATTGATCAGGCAGACGCCAAAATTCTTAAACCCCCTGACCCGTGAGCCACGAATACTCAGGCAGACCAAGGCACCACACTCCACACCAGGTGTAGCAGGGGGAGGGGAGACGAAGATCTATATCATCAAAAGAAGTCCCAGAAGAAGAGAGGAGTCAAAGGCCCCACCTGACATATACAGTCAGACACAAACACAGTCACACACTCCCTCATGCTCACACATGCATTTACAACCAAAGACTTACAAAAATGCACACCAGACACCCACTCATGCTCCCCATACACACCCTATTCACTCTGGTCCCGGTACTGCTGCATATGGGGTACAACCATTACCGGTTACCAGAGTTTGACCCTTTCTGCTGGGGTGCTGATGAGCAGGCTCCCCCGCCCAACGCTGAGCACAGTAACCCACCACCCCAGACCCCAACCAGATGGCCAGATCTCCCTCCTAGCCTCCAGCCCCAGGAAGCCAAGCAACAACCACCAATCATGTTCCCGCCTTCTTCCCAGCAGCATACATGTCAGGACCCAACCCCCAAGGCCCCGCCCAGATCCCCACATAGGGCCGGCCACCCCCACACCCCGAGCCCCCAGGCCCCTACCCAGACCTGCTCAGGGGCAATGCCGCTTCCAGGCAGTGACCCATGGCCACTGCCAAGACCCCCAAGGGGCCCCACTCACAACCGCCAGTAGTCCACCCCCTGAGGCAACCCAAGCACCTCCAGATGGGGGCGGCAGCCCCCCAGTCCCAGACACCCCCAGTGAACCCTCCTCTAGGGAACGTCCGGATACTTCAAACTCAGGCCCTCCACCCCATCACTCATATCATCCCGCAGGACAATATCAATGATCCCCTATCATCGCTATGTGATGGAACCGATCAAAGGAGCCCAGAGAGATTGATTTGAAGTGGAAGCAGAGACTGTATCAAGTGTAACATGACCTAACAAAATATTTCTGTACTGGTTAACGCAGAGAGTATCTCTATTTTTCAAATTCATGAGGATAGTTTTCTTAGCGATGCATATGGCAGTCAGAACCATGTGAAACAAAGATGTTTCAATCTGGACATCGTCCAGGTTTCCCAGTAAACACAGAGAGGGGGAAGTTGGGATATGATATTTCAGACACTTTGACAGGTCTTCACATACTCTACCCCAAAATTCCTGGACAGGTGGACAGGACCACTGTGCATGAATGTAATTGTCAGGAATGTTGTTTGTGCAGTGTGTACAGGTGTCAGAAGACACAAACCCCATCTTGAACATCCGATGACCTGTATAGTGTACTCTGTGCAGAATTTTGTGCTGAAATAATTGTAAATTGGGGTGTCTGATCATTTAAAAAATTAAACAAGTTTGGGACCAGAAGTTCTGGTCAAAGCTGACTGATAGATCCACCTCCCGTTTTTCAATAGGGATTGCTATTCTATCGTCTATTTTGGACAGTTTCTTACATACTTAAGACAGTAGTTTGGGGGTTTCAGATTATAGAAGTCTAATACCCTTGGTGGTGTTTGTAATTCTATTGTATTATTATTATTGCAACAATGCACATTTAAACAACATCTCAGTCCAAGAAACCGATTTTATGCAAGCTGAGATAAAATTATAACATAAATGAAGGAAATATTTCTTCCTACTTACTGTACAAACTCAACCAGTGAATTTGATCATAAAGAAAATAATAAACATGAGTAATGTAAAGAGAGGCTAGGCAGTTTTGGCTTGCTTTTCACACCCCCTAGTGTCCATTTAGCAGAATTAGAAGAAAAACATCTCCTCACTGTGCGTTTATCTTTTTAACACCTTAATCTAACTGCTGAGATGTCTCCAAAGCCTTCATTAGTGTCTACAAGAGTGACTCATAATTAAATTAAACAGATCAGCTGTATTCATGATCTAAAACATGCAGGAAATGTGCTAGAACAAAACTGTTAATTTTTCTAAGCCCAACAGACCAGGCCGGCACTCTAAAGTTGCTAATGCAGTATTCTAGCCACAGAGGGTGATGAGGGGTCTAAGTATCATTTCCCTAACCCTGAAAAGGGTCATTTGAGCACATACTGGCTCAAGAAAATTATTTAAAATATGAAAAAGTTACAAAGTATTCCTTTAAATAATGGCTAGATGAGTTGGTGTGTGTGTGTGTGTTGGTGTGTTGCAACGAGTCAGCTCAGTGGCAAAAGCTGGCTAATATTCTTTTGCTAGAATAAGATGTTGGATTTGCAGGATTTTGAGAAATTATCAATCCCTTCAAATTAATCTTTTAATGGGGTTATAAGCTACAGTTTAACACCAAAGATGGAAATAACATTGAGAGTAAGAATAATTTACATTTTTATAAAGTTTGAGCAGGTTTGTAATTACTCATTTCTTGATCTCTCATTTCATCCCGTCACATCCCTCAGTATCTCATTAACATGAAAAGTCTTTGCGTTAGATCGGTCGCTTTTATCAGCATTCCACTTACTCAGCTGAATTCCATTTATTCTTTTCCCCGAACCCTTTCGTCTGCCCTCTCTGTGATAACTTAATCATGTTTCATAATTTTCCTCTCGTCAGCACTGCTTCATATCGGTTTCTGGTTATATTTGTGTGACTTCATTCTTTCTTTGTTTCCAACTTCATGCTTAGTCACTCAGCAGTAGAGAAGCATAAATGTTTTTGCACTCGTAACAACGTGTTATTACCGTAGTCCAGAGTAAAATGGCATGTTGAGTAACAACCACTTTCCTTTGAGTTTATGTGAAACATTGTGAATTACTTGGTTGGTAGAAAAACCAGCAGTGCACTATAGGGTAAATATAACCACCTGCAGGATTTTTGTTGTTCTTCTTCTCTTCTCGCATTTTAAAAGCTTGAGATTGACATGGCGCCAACCAACGATTCCCGTCTGCAATTTTCTAGTTTAAAAACCATCAGTATGGAAATCAAAATGCAGCATTTCTTGTTTTGGTTACTTAAAGAATATGTTTCCTCTCCGGTTACTCACCTTCCCATTGATAATCCCACCCACTACCTTTAACAGGATCTGACATATTGAATATCTCACAGGTTTATAGTTTGGCCCGAGTAGCAATTTTAAGTGTTGACAGGCAGACACAATCCAAAAAGGATCTGCGGTATCCAGTGCTACACTTGGCCTTCCCCGGAGTCTCCAAATCAATAAAACTATGCAAGATAACTTTTTTAGATCTGCAGCCAATCAAAGAAAGGACAAAAATAAGCTTAAAGACCTCTGAGAGTGTTTCTCCTCTAGTGAAACCTAACATTGGAAGACCTCGAGCTTTATGGGAATATTGGATGTCTTACCCTTCCACAAACTAGGAGTAAAAGGGAAACACTTGATCCGCTGTGACATGAAACCCAGCTATCCATCACAGACAGATAGGTCTCATTCATGCACCAGCCTGACCTTGCGTCAGATCAGCAGAGGAAATGTTAAGATTTAGATGGACTAGAGGACTTTTTTCTCATTGATTCCAGAGTTTGTGAAAGTAAATAAAACACACACACCTGAAAATTGGTCATGGAGAAATATAATTTACATTTATGTCATTTTATCATCAAATCTTACAGAATCCCCTTATAAAAATATTAATATTAAAAACATTAGACATAACAGGCTTTTTTGTTTCATTGTGTAAATTGCACATGATAAGATCATCCTAGAATAATGATGTTCAACTGGATGTGTAAATGCCGTAATTTCCGGTCTATAGAGCGCACCTCAATATAAGCTGCACCGGGTTAAAAGACGCAGATATCTACTGAATTGAAAACGTAGTTTAACTGAATGTAACTGAACTGATCAGTATCAAACAAAGCAGAAAAGTTATTGATTAGTTTATTCATCGTCCTCCTGCGAACTGAAACCACTGAAGTCCTCTTCTTCAGTGTCAGAGTTGAACAGCCTCAGAAGAGCTTCGTCACTTACCTTTTCTGTGGCGATGTCACTGTCGCTCTCCGTGTTGATGTCATCATCCCGGGGTGAAGCTGGGAAAATAAGCAGCGCCGTTTTACTGTGAAAAAAATCCTCCTAGGCGCTTTCCGTAGCACTCCGTTAACCATTCCTTCATTAAACTTTCCAGCATCCATCCTTTCTGGTTGACTAAAGCCGCAACTCATCATAAGCCGCGTGGTTCAAAGCGTGGGGAAAAGTAGCGGCTTATAGTCCGGAAAATACGGTAGTCCAATTATTCGTAAGCAGAAAAACAAGTCCTTTTGCCATGGAACGAACGATTCCGGGGGGAATGAAAAAATGTGAAATATACAACTCTTAGAACCTTTGTCACATTTTTAGATTCATGTTGCGTTTTTGGCTCCAGGAGCAAAAATATATACTTATGGAGAAAATGCATCAAATATGAAGTTTCTCTAACACAGCTTTAAAAAGTGCAGGATAGTATCTTTGAAATTCTCTAATCAGATGTTCATTTCCTTGAATTTTTTTTAAGTAAGACTCATTACAGAGAAAAACATCACAATGTGCTTCATGGAGATCAACAAAACTAAAACATCAGTCAAAACAACTAAATATCATAAAACAAATGAAAGATCATTATAAAGAGAAAAGGTGAATAATACATATAAAGAAAACACATGTGATTCAGACAAAAGCTGTTTCAAACAAACTGATCTTCAGCTTCTTTTGAAAGGTGTCCAGACTGCTACTACGACATAAAAATAAAGGAAGTTCATTCCAAAGTTGGGGTACAAAAATCACCTTGACTTCTATAACTGGTCTTTGGAACTTCTAGAAGGTTCTGGTGTGTAGACCTGCGGGCTCGGGTTGGAGCATAAGGCTTTAACAGTTCAGTAATACAAGGAGGAGCCTGACCATGTAGAGCCCTGAAAGTTGTAGTCAGGATTCTAAAATGAACTTTAAAGTTAACGGGTAACCAGTGCAGAGACATCAGAATAGGAGTGATGTGCGCTCTTCTCTTTGTCTCAGTTAGCCTTGCTGCAGACTTGTGGACCAACTGAAGGCTGTTAAAAGGAACTCCAGCTATGAGGATGTGTATGCCCTAATAAGCCACAAGTTTTCTGTTGTACCAAGATATGTTGTTAGAAACACAAAAATTGCTGTTTATTTATAAATCTATAATATTTAGTACATGTTTTGACCTACGTAGGACGCCATGTTTTCCGCACGCAATGCACTCTGGGGGTGATGACGTATATTGGTTGCCCTAGCTATTGACCCCAGTACTTGTTTACGCGCTCACCGTATTAATATTTAAGTAAAATGCCACATTGTGCTGCTTTTGGATGTAATTTCCAGGGAAAGGACAACAAGGGGAGTGATGTGAGTTTAAACAGCTTTCCTAGTGGCAAGAAGAGGAGAAAGCAGTGGGAAGATGCCTATGGACGGACACAACTTCACAAAGATTCGCGGCTGTATTCCCGACATTTTTCTCCTGATGTGTTTGAGGCTTATAGTCGACTACAACTACTTAAAGAGCTCACCAGAGCAGCTGGGTAAAAGAAGGTGGAAACTAAATGCTTTACTGACCATTTTCCCACACAAGGAGACTAAGCTCTAATTTCCCTCTGGGATGCTCTAATTTCCCTCTGGGATTAATAACGTATCTTTGAATTGAATTGAAACGCCCTTGGAGAGACAAGAGACGCTGGACGCTCTCCTGAGCCGACAACCCGTTCCTGCAGCTGCCGCTTCTGTCATGTTCAGCAAACCATCGGACACGCTACTCGTCACGGATGAAGCTGAACATTCACGTCTCCCGTCAGTGAAACAAGCAGTAAATGTTCTACAAATATATAATATCTGCAAAAACGATTAAAGTAATTTCACTGAATAATCCTAATAATCCTAATCATCTATAAAGCACACAACAGCTCTGGATGCAAAAATTCTCCAAAATCATTCATAATTGAATAAGTCTGATCA
This sequence comes from Nothobranchius furzeri, assembly GCF_043380555.1. Classification (NCBI taxonomy): domain Eukaryota; kingdom Metazoa; phylum Chordata; class Actinopteri; order Cyprinodontiformes; family Nothobranchiidae; genus Nothobranchius; species Nothobranchius furzeri. Next base: position 64,486,044 of record NC_091748.1, read on the forward strand.
CACAATAGCTTACCGTTTACTTCTGCTGACAAAAATGTGCGCTCTTGACAACAAACTCTTCCTCTCAGTTACCATGGAGACGCATTTGCCGCACACGCACCACCGGTTTTGTCCTGCACTCGCTTCATCCCGACCTTCTTGCTCTTCATTTTGATGCTCGTTTTGTGAAACATCGTCAGTGATGTCCTCATTAATGTTTCACTCTGGTTCAAAATGAAAAGGCTGAACAGATGACATGTCGATGTCACTGAACAGTCACTACAGGGTCTCAAAGCAACAATGCGACCTACAAGTTCAACTATTTTTACAAATGTTATTAAAACTAAGACATTAAGAAGGCTTTTTACACCACTTTAACGTAACTGATAGTAACATTTGTCTTTTAAGAACTACAAGGTTTTGTAACCTGGGTTCCTTTTAAAACGTGTGAAAAGTGTGTTACAGTAATCTAGACTGGAGGAGATAAAGGCATGGATTGCTATGATCAGACCATCAGTCTTTCCACAGTTTAACTGAAGGAAGTTATCTTCTAGTCGGTTGGTGATTTAAGTAGTTGAGACATTTTACAGAACTCAGATTTCATAAAGGGAAACTAAGTAAATATTTTATTACATTTTTTTATTGTTTTCTTGAGCAGATATGTGCTAAAATGACCCTTTACAGGTTAATGAAAAGTCACTGAGCCCCTTCTTCCCTTGAGACCAGAATATATACAAGAAAGTTCTAGAGAAAGTAGCAAAGGGTCCTCAGAAACACTGCTAGGTTTACCGCTAGGAGCTTAATGGAAATAAAAAGTCATTGAGGGGGTTCGAAAAGTTATTGGAAACAGCGACAAAGTCGCTGAGTTGGCAACACTGAGTTCGGATAAAAAGTAACTACTGCCTGCTCCTTACAACCACCTCCAAACAGAATGAAAACAATATTTTATATAGCGCCTTTCAAGATAAAAATCACGAGGCCCTTCAAAAAAGAAAAAATGAGAAAATAAATATTGTGATTGAAAAATGTAAGGAAAAATTAGGAAACTAGGAAAATTCATAAGAAAGAGGTAATCAGTGGATTCTGAGAAAGGTGGAATTGGTAGAAAGAGCTAAATAAGCAGAGGGTAGTGATGAAGGTCACTGGCTTGAATAGGTGAGTTTTCACCACTGAGTCCACTGATCTCAGGCTCAGGGTCCAGGGGCCACAGCAGCAAATGATCTGTCACCTTTGGTCTTTAGCCTGGTGCTGCACAACCAGTACAGCTGAATGTCAGCCACCTATAGGTGATAGGAGATGTTAGGAAATTATTTACCTGTCCAAGAGGTTGTAAATATTAAAACAAGAGTGCATCGAAAACAGAGCCTTGGGGTACCCCAAGAGCAGATCGGTAAAATCTGACATGGTTTGGTTTATACAGACACTGAAACTTCTGTTAGAAAGGTTTGATCTGAACCAGAACAGTTCCTCAGATACCCACTGAGTCACAAAGTCTTTTAGTTAAGGTCAAGTCAAGACCTGCAGACAGATCTGACAAAAGGTGCCTGGAGCTATCATGATGTCACTGGTATCTTTAAGCAATGTCGTTTCTGTAGAAAAGTGGAAATACTAACACATACAATTTGTAAGTTGTTTCTATCAATCTGATTGCCACATCAAGAGACAAAAAGCAAGGAAATGACCTATGTTCATTGCTTCCTTTGTATGTTGTGTCCAGTTAGGTTAGGATTAATGAGACAGACTAAATGAAATGTTTCACCAGAATGTGAAAGGGTCAAAGATAAATGCTAGCTAAGACAAAAAACTGCCCTTCTTTAATGACAGATTGTTTAGTTCTGATGTCAACTCAGCTGTGAAATAGTTTTATGCGGACACAAGGAAGCTGGCAAAAGCAAAGAGAAAGTCTTGTGAGGGGACTGGGGAAGCTTCTCGAGCCTGTGGATTGGTGACACCACGGCTGTGTAAGTTCTCCAGATCCCTCCTCTTTCCTTTCTCCTTTACAACCACTGTGCTCGAAACCCTTTTTCAGAATATCATCTATATTTTTCACACACCTCCTTCAGTGAAATAAATTGCTGCCTACATCAGCTGCTATCCTGTGTACCCTGGAGAGAAACAGAAAGATGGAGGGAACACATGCTGAGAACAACCTTGTTGTGTGTGATGGGAAAAGCACAGTGTGTGTTTGTGTGCATGTGTGTGTTTGACGGATTTATACACAGATTTAGAAGATGGGTGTGTGTAATTTTTGTTTTGGTGTCTCGCATACTTGTGCGTGAGTGTACATGAGCACAGATGCGACCGTGCGTACACCGAGCATGTAGGCATCATCCTTGTGTGCACGGCAGAGGGAAGAAAAAGGGATTTATCCGCACGTGTCAGCAGTGGGTGTTTAAAGACACGAAGCCGCTTGTTTGAGGGTGTTTTCTCTGCTTATGCATTTTCCATCCCGACTCTGTTGGAGAGATCAAAAAGTACTGTGGCGGAAACCAAAAAAGAAAGTTTCTCTCAGATAACTAACAGTCCAGCACTTGCCTGTGGAGATGCCGAGGAAGGAAGAGAAGAAGGAGGGACTAAAGGCGAGGATGAGGGCATGAGGAGGAGAAGTGCATTCACATGGGGAGGCGGCAGGCGGCTCATGTTGGCTTGTATTCTTCAAGTAATTTGTGGGCGACTGTAATTGAATGTTCGATGAGATGAACAGGATGCCCGGCCAGTACGACTTCCCACACAAGCCAGGAGTCAGATATGATGGTGAAGTGCTGGATTGGTGTTTTTTTCTAATCATCCGACTGATTGCATTACAGAAATCGTACCTCCATATCTTCCTTTGGACCAGCTGAAAATGTTTATTTCTTGGATTTTTTCCTTCGTTTTGCTTGTGATCCTTTAATGACATTGTGAGCTTTACAGGCTAATGCGTTCATGCCAGTTACCTGATGTAAGAGTGTGAGACTAATGTTCAGATGGATGATCTTCCTTGTGACAATCAGAGTTGTAAACAACAGAAATTACAACCTGCATGTAATCCCAGAGGTAATCTGTTCCAGCTAAAGTCACATTTTCTGTAAAAAAAAACCACAAAAAAAAGTCTTTAAGGAGAGGATTTTTTAACTGTGGAACTAAATTCTCTTTTCTAGACTAAACCTCTAAATAAAAGAGGAATCTCTTTTTCTGCTTTGTATTATATCTTCACTCCTTTATTTTTAGACCAAAACAAGATGCCAGTGTCCTACGAAAGGTTGTTTATGCGCAGATGTTACTTCATCGTGGTCTGGCTGCCAACTTCAGCGTTTCTATGGCAACAGTGCCTTCAATTGGTAAAAAGTCATCAAAGCTGGGTGGTGTAGTGTTCCACAAAGAAACTAAAAAATAAAAGTACCACAAACTGGAATATGGTGACTTCTACAGGAGAGTACAGTGTTGTTTTGTGAGCTAGTGGCTCATGTCTTTCATTGCTGATGACTTTGTCTCATCAAGACATAAATGAAACAAAAGTCTGAAAAGCTTTGGTGAAAACACTTTTCTTTTTCTTAAAACTTCTCAAAGTGAGTTCAAAGCTTTTGTGATGCATTTTCTTTTTAGAAATCCAAGACGACTCCATTGCTGCTTTTGCTTTAGAGCTGTTGCTTGTGGCTCTTCATAAGGTAATACCTCTTTTCACACAATTCCTAGCTGAGCCTCAGATGCCTCATCCCCACTCAGGAGTCATGTGATGAACTGATTGAGGCAAAATGACGCTGATCATCAATGATGAATGGGGGGAATGGAGAAAGGAGTGATCTTACTGTGCAGGATCTGAGGACGGGCTGGAGCGGGGAGGCTGGTCAGGTCTGGTCTGGGGTGGGTCAGGCTGTGGACAGCCAGGGGTGGTGAGCGATGTAGGGACAGACACACTTCAGGCAGGCTAAGGCTGAGACAAAATCCAAGGTGAGTACCCGCGATAATTGCGGGTCTCCTTTCTGCTAAGTGAAATGCGAAAAACGTGCATGTGAAATTTAGCGCTCATGCATGTGTCTTGCACAGGCAAGCCAGCGACGCGGTCCCTTAAGGTTGAAAATTTTCAACTTTTCATTGGTCCTTGTCTGAGCGACAGCAATCAGCGGAGGTTTCGTTGACTGCCCAATGAGCATACAGGGTGCTTCTGCAGGCAAACATGAAGGAAAAGTGACTATTTGCCATGTCAGATTTCCCAGAGCTTTACAACATTTATACAGCAGAATAGAGATCTTCATAACAAGGCAGCGGCATGAGTAATTGTTGGTGAGTTTGTTGTGATTGTGGTCTCATGATGTAATTTGGGATGAACCCATTCACGTATTTTTTTATATCGTAAAGTCAGAAGTAAGACTTCACTTAAGTCTAGCAAAACTACGTGAGACTTCGTATCTACCGCTCCTTCAACTCTGAACTGCTTTAATAACCCAACATTCCCTCAAATCTGACGACCAACCAAAACAACAGAAGACTCGCTATTCGCCCTGGAACAGAGCATGTCGCTGGCTTTTGCCTCTGTTGCATGTGGCCTCACCTGTGTCAGCTTATCAAAGCGATAGCAAAAAGTTTCGCTGATCGCAATCGCTTGTCGCCTCTTGTGCGTTGAGCCCATTTGCCTCTGACAGAAAATGGATTAACGTTCATGGATTCACAAATCTTGACTGACGACGAGGAAGACTGTTGCTGTTTTAACGTCTGAAATAAGCCACGGACATCTCAGCTATTAGAGGTTTACCTTTAGCAACTTCGCCACATAGCAAAAGCTGCTCCAGGTTATTTGTGGAGATAAAACATCTTTATTGGAAGTCAGTGAGAGAGTTGCATTGTCGTTGTTCAGTCCAGGGTGGGATGTCCAAATGACAAATAAGACTCCAAAACCGTGCTGTCTGAAGCTCAGCTGTGATGTGGGCAACTTTTAGTTCCAAAAGGTGGTGCGCCGGTATAATTCGTCCCTCTGAGAATGACTTAAAAGGCATTCATTCCTACTAGAGACCACTACAAATTTATTAATAAAATTGAACCACTTATTTAAGATAAAGTGTATTCCAAATTTACTATAGCAGCTTTAAAACAAGCCAAAACTGACCTTCGGTCCTTTAAGGGAGGAATGTATTCCCACAGCTAAACATTGGAGCTATGAGAATTAAAACCCAAAGCTGTTTTTAACTTTTCTGTCCAAAAATGACCCACAGGGTTCGTGTTTTAATGAGCATGGTAGTCCTCCAATTCTTGTTTCATTCACACAGCTTGTTTTAGCCTGAGAGAGAGAGAGAGAGAGAGAGAGAGAGAGAGAGAGAGAGAGAGAGAGAGAGAGCGATCAACTTTCGGCTAACAAATCTGTGTGAGGCCATTTGCCAATCTTCTTTTTTCCTACTTTGTACAGCACACAGCATGCTTCCACTCTTATCATAGGCTACCCATGTCTCTCACTTTTCTGCCAACACACACACTCACACGCATAATTATTGCCATACAGGAAAGAAAGGCTGACTCACCGGCGCTTCATTGCTCAAGTGAGTTATGAGTGTGTTTACACGCACACTGATTGATATTAACCATCTTTGTTTAAATCTCAGCAGCAGACAGACAGGCTGCCTGGCTGTGGGCCGGTCCATTTGCAGGTTGGGTGGGGCAAGCTGACCGCAAAGCTCACAGTGCCCTCTACTGATGACTTATGAATTCCAGCCTCTTTTTTAAATATTAAATCAAGTATTTCTTTCTTCTAAAAAGTTTTAGACAGTAAAATAAGAACATAATAGAAATTAAACCTTTTAAAACCTCCTTTTTATTAGCTTGAGTGCATCGCATCACATCGTTCCACTTTAGCAGTGTGTTTCTTGTTTTAAGAACATCTCTTGACTCAGAATCTGTCAGTGACAGCTGGAAAAAGAACTCCAGCCACCCATGACAGTAAAAAAAGAGAAAGCAAGTTTGCACAATAAATCATAGAAAAGTAGATTATCCTATTTTATAATCACTCTTCACGTCTATTTGAAAAATTAAAAGGCTCGTTAAAAAATCTTCCAACACACACACAAACACACACACACACACACACACACACACACACACACACATTTGTATTCCATAAAACGAAGCCTTCAGGAAAAACATAAGCTTCAAGGTTTTGTTTTAGCAGTCATCGTGAGAACAGCTGTTTCTTTTTTCGAACATTATTTAACTAATTTGAAAACAAAGGCTTTTCATTCATCTTCTTTTAGCTTTCTAGTTTTCACATTATTTCCAAAAACCCATTCTAAGCACTTTTTCCCGTTTGGTCAGCAAACGGCTGTGGTGGCGATTATAATGATCTAAAAGTAAAACGGGTGTTGGGGTTTACTTGTCATTTATTTTCATGCAGAAGCGGGACGTAATGACCTCTTGACCCCTGACCTTGATTTACTGGCTCCCCTAAAAACTGTTGCTAGAGACATGAGGCCATCAATTGTGATTTTGATTTCAAAGTGAGAGGGAAAGCCACAGCCGATGGAAAGGTCAGGGAGTGGAGGTTGACGAGAACAGATGAGACACAGTTTGGTGTCAGAATGGTTCATTCATTCAGTTTAACTTTTGGATAAATAGATGAGAGTTACATCATGAAATCTGTGACCTTAGAACAGTTTAAAAAACATTATCAGGGTGTGAAAAGAAGTCATCACTTCCTTCAAAAGCATTTGTTGGTATTTGAAATAACAAACGAATACAATCCACTGACATTTCTCTGCTTTCTGACGTATACGGAAATCAAACTGGGCTGAATCAATGAGTTCTTTCAGAAATTATTTAGGTTTAGGAGAATTGTTTAGCTTAAAATGTTTGGCTTCAGAGCTTGAAATAATGAGTAAAATGTAAATAAATGAATTTTTAATAATGCTGAATTTTTATATGTATCCAGTGCTCAGCATAAACGAGTAGCTCAATGAACAAAATAACAATTTCCAGAATTTTCTCATGGCTGGGTTTTATTGGACACTGGTTTAACTCCATAACATAAAATTAAGGTTAATAATATAACTTAGATCACAAAATCTTCAGTTTTACTAAAATTTCTTGAAGCAAAAAACACCCACAACAAAAACTACCTCTTCTATTTTGTATGACCACAGTGATTTTCAAGGACGGCACCAAGTCTTCTAGGGGTGGAATGAACAAGTTGGTGACATGTTGCAACATTTTTCCATTCTTAAAGAATAACCTCCTTTAGAGCCTGGATGCTGGATGGAGAGTGATGCTCAACTTGCTGCTTCAGAATTCCCCCCAGGTGTTTGATTGGGTTCAGATCAGGAGACATTCAATCACGTTCACCCTGTTCTTCTTCAGAAATGCAACAGTAGCTTTAGATGTGTGTTTGAGATGATTGTCATGTTGGTAAAGTACACGACGACCAAGTGCACGGAGTGATGGCAGAATCTTCTTCTTCAGTATAGAGCAGTACATTGTTGAGTTCATACCATCAATGAAATGCAGCTCCCCAACACCAGCAGCACTCATGCAGCCCCACATAAGGACACCGCCACCACCATGTTACACTGTAGACACTATGCATTTTTCACCTTTACAACGCCATACAATTTTGAAACTATTAGTTCCAAAAACAGTGATCTTTGTCTCAGCACTCCAGAGTATCGAGTCCCAGTAGTCTTCATCTCTTTCAGCATAGGCCCTAGCAAATCCTAGGCATGTTTTTTTGTGCATAGACTTTAGGAGAGGCTTCTTTCATGGTTGATACCCATGCATGTCATTTCTCTGCAGTGTCCATATAGTGTCACAGGAAACGATCATTCAAGTTTGGCTTTCTATTGCCTCAGCTAAGTGCAGTGAACTTACATGGCGTTTCCTGTTTCCTGTTTTCAGTGTTGCACTACGTGTAGCTGTTTGGTGTTTGTGGCTCGCTAAAACTGATTTAATTTCTCTGTACTAGGATATCTCTGAGTTATTGTAGCACATAAGCATGCTAAAACACACATTTTCTGTTGTTCCACCTAGCTTTTAGGGAACCATTTGAGTTTGCACGCAGTTTATTTGGTGTTGAACAGTTTGCTCGTCCATTTAGCTTAGCCTCAGCACGGCTATGGCTACTTCTGTCTCTGCTTCTCCGTCTCCTATCTCTTGCTCTCTGTGTCAGATGTTTAGTTACTCCTCTGCCTCCTTTAGTGATAATGGTACGTTTAATAAATGTAGCATTTTTGTAGCTTTGGAGGCAAGGGTGTCGGAATTGGAGTCCCGGCTCTGCACTGTTGAAAAACCCGTAAACAGCCGTAGCTACTTTGCTAGCGCGGGGCTAACTAGCTCAGAACCATCCCGTAGTGTTCCTCCAGCAGAACCCGAGCAGCCGGGACCTCAGGCCAGCTGGGTGACAGTACGCAGGAAGCATAGAACCCAGGCCGTGGGCCACCACCAACCCGTCCATGTTTCTAACAGATTTTCCCCGCTCAATGATGCACCCAATGACAAGCTGACTCTGATCATTGGCAGCTCCATAGTCAGAAACGTGGCATTAGAGGCTCCAGCAACCATAGTTAAAAGTTTACCTGGGGACAGAGCGGGCAACATTTAATCTTACCTGAAACTGCTGGCTAAGGATAAGCGTAAATACAGTAAGATTGTTATTCACACTGGCGGTAACGGCACCCGGTTACGCCAATCGGAGGTCACCAAAATTAATGTTGCTTCAGTGTGTAAGTTTGCGACAAACAACATCGGACTCCGTAATTTTCTCTGGCCCCCTGCCTGATCGGACCAGTGATGACATGTTTAGCCGCATGCTGTCCTTCAACCGCTGGTTGTCTAGGTGGTGTCCTGAAAAAAATGTGGGCTACATTGATAATTGGAAAACTTTTTGGGGAAAACCTTGTCTGATGCAACGAGATGGCATCCATCCCTCTTTGGATGGAGCAGCTCTTCTTTCTAGGAACATGGCCACTTTTATTAGTCCTCCATGACAACCCAGGGTCCAGACCAGGAAGCAGAGTCATAGTTTAACTCACCCCTCTGCAGCTTCTGTACTGTTACCCACCCACTACCCCATAGAGACAGTGTCCTGCCCATGGCCAAAATCCCACAGATTAAATATCAGCCTTAATAAAGCAACTCATGGAAATCTTATAATATTAGAACTAATTCAACTGAGCAGAAAATTAGACAAATTAAATGTGGGTTATTTAACATTAGATCTATTTTTTCTAAGACTTTGTTAGTTATTGACCTGATTTGTGATAATCAGATTTCTTTGCTCTCTCTCACAGAATCCTGGCTGCTGTTAGTTTAAATGATTTGACTCCTTCTAATTATTTAAATCATCATCTTGCTCGAAGTACAGGGCAAGGAGGAGGAGTAGCAGCCATTTTTCATATGGACTTATTAATCAATCCCTTACCAATTAATAGCTACAGTTCGTTCGAACATCTTATTCTTAGTTTTCCTAATACAGATTGCAAAACTGTAAAACCAGTCTTGTTTGTAGTTGTATATCATCCACCAGGCCCTTATTCTGAGTTTTTGGATCAGATCTCTGATTTTTTATCTGATTTGGTGCCAAATACTGATAATGTCATTATAGTGGGGGATTTTAACATTCATGTGGACACTGAAAATGATAGCCTCAATGCAACCTTTAGTAATATCTTGGACTCAATTGGTTTTACTCACAGAATACATAGCTCCACCCTCTCCTGCCATCATATATTAGACCTTGTGCTGACTTATGGCATAGAGTGTGAGGAAATAACGATCATTCCACATAATCCAGTCCTCTCGGACCACTTTCTGATAGCCTTTGAGTTTTTTTATAAGTGAGTTCTCGAGACATGAAAGTAAATTTCACTATAGTCGGTCTCTCTGACAACGCTGTTGCATCTTTTAAATCAACTGTTCCATCTTTACTGTCCTCTGCATCTCAGAGGAACGTAGCAGAGGGAAATATTTTCATTTCTAGCCCTTCACAAATTGATGCCTTAGTTCATAATGTTACTTCCTCTTTACGTGTGGCATTAGATGATGTTGCCCCTTTTAAAAAGAAGGTAATAAGGGACAGGAAGTTGGCTCCCTGGTTTAATTATCATTTACGAGCTTTAAAAAAAACTCTGGAAAATTGGAGAGAACATGGCGCTCTACGCACCATGAGGAGGCCTACCTATCCTGGAAAAATAGCCTTGTACTTTATAAAAATAAGCTTCGACAAACTAGAACTGCTTATTTCTCAGCGTTAATTGAGGAGAATAAGAATAATCCTAAATTTCATTTCAGTACAGTTGCCAAAGTTACACAGAATCATAGCTCTGAACCATCTATTCCCTTAGCCCTCAACAGTAACGACTTTATGGGATTTTTCACAAGTAAAATTAATTCTATTAGAAAAAAAATCTTTAGCATCCTCCCTAATGCGATTTCTTCTTCCTCAGTGAGAGAGCATCAGAGGCAACTGTAGAACCTCATCTGTGTTTGAACCATTTTGATCCACTTGAGCTTTCAGAGTTATCAAAAATATTAGCTTCATCTAAACCTTCCACTTGCATTTTAGATCCAATCCCAACCAAATTATTTAAAGATGCTTTCCTTTGGTTACTGCCCCCATTCTGGATATAATCCATCTATCCTTAGTAAATGGATGTGTACCACACAATTTTAAGGTTGCTGTAATCAAACCTTCACTTAAGAAGTCTTCTCTTGATCCAGATGATCCAATGAATTATAGACCAATATCTAACCTTCCATTTTTATCCAAAGTCCTGGAGAAAATAGTGGCCATCCAAGTATGTGAGCATTTAAACACTAATGATCTGTTTGAGGAATTTCAGTCTGGTTTTAGGGAGTATCACAGCACTGAAACTGCATTAGTGAGAGTTACAAATTATATTCTCAGGGCCTCAGATAAGAATCTTGTGTCTGTTCTAGTCTTGTTAGATCTCAGTGCTGCCTTTGACACAGTAGATCACAATGATCTTGTAAAAAGACTTGAACATGTTGTAGGGATCAAAGGAACAGCACTAGGCTGGTTTAAATCCTACCTATCTGACAGATTTCATTTTGTAAATGTACATGACAAATCTTCTTCATACTCCAGGGTTACTTGTGGAGTACCACAGGGCTCAGTGCTTGAAAAAATTATTTTTACTATGTATATATATCTATATATCTATATAGATATATATACAGAGAGAGAGAGAGAGAGAGAGAGAGAGAGAGAGAGAGAGAGAGAGAGAGATACATATACACACACACACACACACACACACACACACACACACACACACACACACATGTTGTCCCAATTGGTAGAATCATTAGACAGCATGGGATAAACTTTCACTGTTATGCTGACGATACTCAGTTATAATTATCTATTAACCCTGATGAACCTAATCGGTTAGGTAGATTACAGGCTTGTCTTGAGGACATAAAAAATTGGATGACTCTAAACTTTTTGCTTTTAAATCAAGACAAGACGGAAGTTCTCATCTTTGGACCAGAAATCCAGAAAAGGAAATTGCTTAGTCAATCACCTGACCTGAATGGCATTACATTAATCTCCAAGAACAAAGTAAGGAACCTTGGTGTTATCTTTGACCAGGACATATCATTCAAATCCCAGGTTAAACAGGTTTGTAGGATTTCCTTTTTCCACCTTCGCAATATTACTAAGATTAGAAGCATCCTTTCCAGGAGTGACGCTGAAAAACATTCATTAAATCAAGACTGGATTACTGTAATTCATTTTTCTCAGGAAGTTCAGAATGTCGTTAAAAGTCTTCAGCTTGTCCAAAATGCTGCAGCTAGAGTTCTGATGAGAATTAAAAAGAGAGATCATATCTCTCCTGTCTTAGATTTCCTACATTGGCTACCTGTTAAAATCAGAATAGATTTTAAGACCCTTCTTCTCAAATAATCAAATAATCAAGCTCCATCATACATCAGTGATCTGATTGTTCCATGCGTTCCTAACCGAGCACTTCGCTATCAGACTGCAGGTTTACTGGTGGTTCCCAGAATATCTAAAATTAGGATTGGAGGCAGATCTTTTAGTTGTCAGGCTCCTCTCCTGTGGAACCAGCTCCCAGCCTAACCCCCAAATTCCACTACCTCCGCTCCGCTCCGCTGCGGTCCGCCCCCGCCTTCCGCAGCCGCTCGCTTCTGAACTCAATTTTTACTGGTATGCGCTCTACAACGGCTCCACTCCGGTGCGGAGACCTGAGGTGGGCAAACAAGCATGCGCGGGATTTTCAAGATCTTGCGATACAGTCCGAGCAATAAACGCGGAAGTTAGATCCAAACACCCGTTGTGTGGGAGAAGCATCGGCATGAGCTGTTTAATCTGCCCATCATTTGTGTTGAGAGATCAGCAGTGTTTGGATCAACAAAGTGTGACTACTTTGATAGCGGAAACTGTATTTATGGCTTACTTTTGTGCATTTAAAGTTCAGCCGCCATTGATAGTTGTTAAAAGTTGTTAAACCTGTGCATATGAAACAAAAAACGCCTTTTGTTTATCGATTTATTGTGAAAAACGGAAGTTGTGCTTGCTCCTTTTCCTGTTGGGCCGTTGTGATTTCTGTCCATTTACTGCGGAGGTGCTCCGGCGTCCGGCAAAAATAGGATCGATTCTATTTTTGCCGGACGCCGGAACAGAGGGCGGCGCACGGCGCCGCACTGCCGGAGCACGGCCGCAGTAGTGGAATAGCTCTGATTGACTACAACGGGACCGATTTTGCTCCGGCGTTCGTGTCGGAGCGGAGGTAGTGGAATTTGGGGGTTAGTCCGTGAGGCAGACACCTTGTCTACTTTTAAGACTAGGCTTAAAACATTTTTATTTGATAGGGCTTATGGTTAAAATCTGATGTTAGCCTAGATCTGGACGTGTACAGTCGGTAAAGACGGCTCTCCCTTGCCCAGCCTCCAACATGCCTCCATCTAAAAAGGCTAGGTTATCCAGAGTTATCTCTGTAGTTATGCTGCTATAGGCTTAGACTGCTGCAGGATACACTGACCACTTTTCACACTCTACTACTTTCTTCTACAATCTGCTCTTTAACTGTATTATTTTCTGCCATTTCAGCTGCTAACTTTATTTTTTCTCTAAGTGTTTTTCTCCCCAGAAGAAGCTACAATGAAGTTCTGCTGAGCTGTGGTGGCCTCATGGAGGGGGCCACTTTCTAGCACACTGCTGCTAACCACTTAGACATTCTTCCTCTCCTGACAATAACTTTTTGCTTTCCTTGACGTTGGATGTGCTACTGCTAGTTTACCCATTTAATTATAGATTCACTAGGATAAATACAATAAAGTTTATCTCTTGCCAAATAGAATATTTACTAAGAAATCACAATGTAACCATAGACACATTGCTTGGTGTGTGTGTGTGTGTGTGTGTGTGTGTGTGTGTGTGTGTGTGTGTGTGTGTGTGTGTGTGTGTGTGTGTGTGTGTGTGTGTGTGTGTGTGTGTGTGTGTGTGTGTGTGTGTGTGTGTGTGTGTGTGTCAGCACTGTCTTCTCGATCCCCAGTGAGTCGTGGTGGATGGCTGCTTATACTGAGCCAGGATCCTGTGGAGGTTTCTTCCTGTTAAAAGGGAGTTTTCCTCTCCACTGTCACTATATGCTTGCTTAGTATGAGGATTGCTGTAAAGTCACTGACGCTAGTCAGTGACTTGATGCAATTTGCTGGGTTCCTTATATAGAAAACATTTTTTCTGATTGGCTTAATGAACTGACCTGAATTGGAATGTTTATTATGTAAAGTTCCTTGAGATGACTCTTGTGGTGATTTGGCGCTATATAAATAAAATTGAATTGAATTGAATTGAACCCTTCTCATCAGGCTTCCATGGATGGCCTGGACGTCTCAGTAAGATGGTTGCACTTCCACCTCTTTTAAATCTTTGGATCACTTTTCTCAGATTTTGTGACATTTCTCTTCCATATGGAGCCATTCCTGACGGCATGAAATGGGAAAGGCTTTTCTTTGTTAAGTAATGCTCTTTTATAGTCACCTGTCTGCTGGACACCTTTTAAATCAACCATTAGACTCACTGTGGTTCAAAATTTGTAGAACTAAGTATGGCTTTTCTCCAAAGGCTATAATTTTTGCAACATAGGCTTGAATGGATTTGTCAGGAAAATCACTTTTTTGTGTGCAAATTAATAAATCTTGTTTGCAGTCAGTGGCCCACATTTATGGGGGTCTTTTGTGGTATGGTATGTCATAGATTTTCTGACAAATGTAGTGGTGTCAGGTTCGTTGGCAGATCTGAAGCGTGAATGAGAGTGCTGTTGCCCAGACGCGGAGAGACGGAGATAACCGGCGTGGTTATTTCCTGTAGGTGTAGCTTGAGGGTTTAGAGGGCTGGTAAGCCTGGAGACTCGATGCAAAGTCTGGTGAGAACGATGACTGAGCAATGAATGAAACGCCGGCACTTCCTTAAGTAGTGTCGGCGTGATGACGTCAGTCGCCACGTTAGTGGCAGGAATGAATGGAATGCAGTCAGCTGGAGGAGTTCGTGACAGGACCCCCCCCCTCTAGGGACGGCACCCGAAGTCCCAGGACGGCGGGCCCAGAAGTCTGTTAGCAGGGCAGGATCGACAAACGAGCTCGTGGGCTCCCAAGAGCGTTCCTCAGGCCCGTACCCCTCCCAGTCCACGAGGTACTGCCAACCTCGTCCCCGGCGGCGGGCGTCCAGTATCCTGCGGACCGTGTAGGTGCGATCCGCCTCAACACCGCGGGGCGGAGGCACCCGGACCGGTGGAGGGTGGAGAGGAGAGGAGATCACCGGCTTAAGCTGGGAGATGTGAAAGACCGGGTGGATCCGGAGAGTAGCCGGGAGGCGTAGACGGCAGGTGACTGGATTGATGACCTTGAGGACAGGGAACGGACCCAGGAAGCGAGGAGTGAGCTTCCGGGAGCCAGCCGGCATCCTCAGGTTAGCGGAGGAGAGCCACACCTGGTCGCCAGACCGTAAGACGGGGCCAGGCCGGTGGCGGCAGCGATGCTGACGGGCATACTCCGTGTTGGCCCGGGTGATGGCCGCACGGGCCCGGATCCAGGCGAGCCGACAGCGGCGGACCAGCGTCTGGGCAGCAGGAACCTCCACCTCTGGCACCTGATGATCAAACAGAGGAGGCTGATAACCGTAACAGGTCTCGAAGGGAGACAGACTCGTGGCAGAGGAGGTCTGGATGTTGTGTGACAGCTCCGCCCACAGGAGGAAGCGGGGCCAGGTGGTCGGCTGGGATGAAGCGAAGCAGCGCAGGTAGCGTCCAAGCTGCTGGTTAGCTCTCTCTGTCTGACCATTTGTCTGCGGATGGTATCCAGAGGACAGACTGGTGGAAGCACCGACCAGGCGACAGAACGCCTTCCAGAAGCGTGAGACGAACTGGGGTCCTCGGTCGGAAACCACGTCCTGAGGGAAACCATGGAGCCGCACCACCTGTTCCAGGAGCAGTTCGGCCGTTCTCTTGGCAGTGGGGAGGCCGGCCAGGGCCACTAAGTGCACGGCCTTGGAGAAATGGTCCGTGATAGTCATTATAGTGTCCAGGTGGTCGACCACTGGCAGTCCCGTGACAAAGTCCAGCCCGATGTGTGACCACGGCCGTTTGGGCACAGGGAGAGGCTGCAACTCTCCAGCGCCGGGTCGGTTGGAGGACTTGGAGCGAGCACACACATCACATGCAGCTGTAAACTCGCGGACGTCCTTCCTCATGGACGGCCACCAGAGAGCCCGACGGAGGAACTGTAGGGTACGGGCTTGTCCTTGATGTCCCGCGAGCCGCGAACAATGCCCCCACGTGAGCGCCTCTTGCCGGCAGGAGGCGGGAACGTAGAGACGGTTCGGTGGGGTCTCCGGCGGCGCTGGATCGCCAGGAAGTGCCGCCTGTATGGACTGCTCCAACGGCCATTGGAGGGAGGCCAGGAAGCGTTGAGTCGGCAGAATGGTCCGAGGCTCCGGGGGGGCGGCATCTGGTGCGAAACGCCGAGAGAGAGCGTCCGCCTTGAGGTTCTTGGAGCCGGGCCGGTAGGCGATATGGAAGTGGTACGGCTCGAAAAAGAGGGCCCACCGAGCCTGACGTGGGTTGAGCTGGCGGACAGTCTGTAGATGAATGAGATTCTGGTGGTCGGTCCAGATCAGAAAGGGATCGGTGGTCCCCAGGAGCCACTGCCTCCATTCCTCCAGCGCCCATTTTATTGCCAGCAGCTCTCTGTCGCCGACCCCGTAGTTCTGCTGTGTGGGGGAAAACTTCCGGGAGAAGTAGGCACATGGGTGGAGCTTAGAGTCTGGACCCCGTTGCGAGAGAACGGCCCCCGCTCCCACATCTGAGGCGTCCACCTCCACGACGAAGGGCCGGGTCTGGTCCGGGTGGAGGAGGATGGGTTCCTTAGTGAAACGTCCGACCAGCTCATGGAAAGCACGGACAGCCTCTGGAGTAAGGCGAAAAGGGCGAGGCTGATTGGTGGTTTTGGTGAGTGAGGTCAGTGGTGCTGCGAGGGAGCTGAAGTTGCGTATAAACCTCCGGTAAAAGTTCGAGAAACCCAGGAAGCTTTGCAGCTGCTTCAGGGTCGTGGGTAGAGGCCACTGAGCTACGGCCTGAACCTTCTGGGGGTCCATCTTCAGGCCCTGGGAGGAGATGGTAAAACCCAGGAAGGAGGTGGACTCCTGGTGAAACGCACACTTCCCCAGTTTGCAGTAAAGTCCATGGTCCAGGAGGCGGGACAGAACCGCTCGAACATGACGGATGTGCTCTTTGGCCGTGCGGGAGTAGATGAGGATGTCATCTAGATAGACAAAGACCCAGCGGCCCAACATGTCTCTCAGCACATCTGTAATGAACCGCTGGAAGACGGCGGGGCTGTTGCAGAGTCCAAAAGGCATCACCAGATATTCATAGTGGCCAGTGGGCGTGATAAAAGCGGTCTTCCACTCCTCACCTTCCTTAATACGGATGAGGTTATAGGCGCTGCGCAGATCCAGTTTAGTGAACACTGCGGCTTGTGTGATGGCGTCCAGAGCGGTGCCCATGAGAGGGAGAGGGTGACGGTCCCTGATCGTTATTTTATTTAACCCTCGATAGTCTATGCAGGGCCGGAGATCACCCTCCTTCTTCTTAACAAAGAAAAACCCTGCGGCCCCGGGGGATGTTGAGGGTCGGATGAATCCCTTCTGCAGGGCATCAGTTATATAATTGTCCATAGCCCGGGTTTCCGCCGGAGAGAGGGAGAACAGGCGACCCCGAGGGGGGGTGGTGCCGGGCTGGAGCCTGATCTCCAGGTCGTAGGGTCGGTGAGGAGGTAACCTGGTAGTGGGTTCTTTAGCGAAGACCTGAGCGAGGTCGTGGTATTGAGGAGGGATGAGCGTCAGGTCTACGTCTGTGGGAGTGGCTGCTCTGGTCCGAGGTGCAGGGGAGTCCCGGTGGTTATGGCAACCCGTGCCCCAGGCCAGGACTTTACTGGTGGACCAGGAGATGTGAGGCTCATGGCGGCAGAACCAGGAATGACCCAGGATGAGTGGCGTGGCCGGAGCCTGGATGACCAGGAAGTGGAGGGTCTCCCGGTGTTGGTCAATAGTCATGTGGAGACCCTGAGTTCGGTGGGTGAGAGGGTACGGCATGATGGGCCGGCCGTCCACAGAGGTCACGGGAATGGGTCGGTCGAGGGCGGTGAGGGGTATCTTGAGCCGAGTAACCAGTCCGTGATCGATAAAACACTCCGCAGCCCCAGTGTCTAAAAGTGCCTCCAGTCTGGTCGGGCCTTGGTCCAGGTGGAGGGAGACCGGGAGAGTGGTTCGGTGTGGAGCCGGAAAGGTGGAGACTCCGGGTGGGACAGCTCCTACTCCGACCCGGAGGGACCTTTTCCCGGTCGTTTTGGGCACGTGCCACGGTGGTGACCCAAATCCCCACAGTAAGCGCATCTTCCCTCCTGGTAGCGCCGTGCCCGTTCCTCAGGGGGAAGATGTCCCAGCTGCATCGGCTCCTCCGTCAGTTGGTGAGCCGGCCGGCGGGGTGACATCCTGGTGTGTACGGGGGCTGACATGGTGCTCGGCCGGTTCAGGATGCAGCGGTCCAGTTGGAGAGCCAGATCCACTGCCAGGTCCAGGGAGGTTGGGACCTCGTGCCCGATCATGCCCTCCCGGATTCTCGGTGACAGTCCCTCCAGGTAAACGGCCTTTAGGGCGGCGTCATCCCACCTCAACCGAGCTGCTGTCGTCCGGAAGCGAGAGGTGTACTGAGCCGCCGTCTGGGAGCCCTGGCGAAGCTGAAGCAGCCGCGTCTCGTCCGAGACCTCGCTGCTGGGGTGCACAAAAGTCTTTTTCATCTCCTTTACAAAAGTCTCATAGTCATTGCAGGCAGGAGATTTCTGATTGTAAAGAGCCGCCGCCCATTCACCGGCTCGACCTGTCAGCAGTGAGGTCAGCAGGGCGACACGAGAGCAGGATGTGGGGTAACGTGCCGGTTGGCACTCGAAAGTCATGGCCAGGGTCGCCAACATGCCCTCCGGGGATCCCCTGGTTCCGTCCCACTTCTCTGGAAGGCTGAGGCGTGGTTCCATCCTGTCAGGAACAGCTGCGGTCTGACGTTGCAGAGCGGTGGTCAGCTGGAGTACTAGCTCGGTGAGTGACTCGATCTTAGTTGCTTGGCGATCAGCTATGGCACGGAGCTGGTTCATTTCTGCCGTATGCTGATCCAAGGTTGCGCGCTGTTGAGCCACTTCGGCACGCAGACGCGCAAACTCCGCTGGGTCAACTTTTGGCTCAGTCATCCTGTCAGGTTCGTTGGCAGATCTGAAGCGTGAATGAGAGTGCTGTTGCCCAGACGCGGAGAGACAGAGATAACCGGCGTGGTTATTTCCTGTAGGTGTAGCTTGAGGGTTTAGAGGGCTGGTAAGCCTGGAGACTCGATGCAAAGTCTGGTGAGAACGATGACTGAGCAATGAATGAAACGCCGGCACTTCCTTAAGTAGTGTCGGCGTGATGACGTCAGTCGCCACGTTAGTGGCAGGAATGAATGGAATGCAGTCAGCTGGAGGAGTTCGTGACAAGTGGGGTGTACTCATTTATGTTGAGCACTGTTTATATATATATATATATATATATATATATATATATATATATATATATAGTTTCAAACTTTCACATCTGTATATATTAGGGATGCTCGATACTTGTTTTTACACCAATACCCAATACCTCACACAAAAAGCGCACCAAATCTGATTTTTTTCCCCTGCATTTGGCCCATATCTGATTTTTTATGACAGTCTGAACTTTTTCAGATTTTTTCCAAATCCAATCCAGATCACTTTCATATGTGGTTCTGATACTGATACATATCTGATGTTTTTGAAAGTGACTGTAGTCTGAACGGTCATGTCGCATTAAATCCGCCTTATACGTCACTGAGTCAGCGGAAGTGAGCGTCATGTGATGACGTTCCTGAGAAGTGCTGACAGAATGATTCTGAGATCTGTCTGAATATACATTCAAGTTTAAGAATTAAAAATACAGAAGAGCTTGACAGGAGAGGTAGGTGCTGCTGGAGCGAGCGTCTCACCTGTCTCTGTCTTTGTCAAGGAGAGGGGGAAGCTCCATGAGAACAGGGAGTCCTCTGTGAATGAACTTAATACCAGAACAATTTTGGTGAATAATAATTCGGGGAGATGGCGGGATTAAGGAGTAGAATATTTTACAGTTTTTAAAACAGTTTCCAGCCCAAAACAGGATTCTTGGTGTGATCCTGCCATCGGTTCTTGTCAGGTGACGTATCACCCCGGCTTTCCACAGGAGCCGTCAGCAGCACGTTACTGCAGCAGCACGTCATAGCTGCTGATAGGAACGGCTGTGGTCAACAGAACCTTTTCCACTGGAGCCGTCGGCAGCCGTCAGCAGCGCGAGTCGGCCGCGTCTCAGGAGCAGCATTTTGCGGCCTTTACGCGCCGGTTCTATTTCCTACGCGCGACGCCTCTGAAACGGGTCAAGTTCGACATTTTTGGGGAAGGAAAGACAGGAAATCGGATGCGGAAATGGAGAGAAGCTCCCGAGATTTTCAGAATAAAGAACGTACTGCCTTCCGGTCGCTTTACTTTAAAAAAGGTTACTAACTGTGCGTCCCCGTGAGAAGTTATCACCTAGCTAGCGGTCTCCTTTGTTTTTCAGGTCCGTATTGGCAATTATAAAACGGACAGAACATAAAAACACAAACATTTTGGAGCCATGTTGTAGTTTTCTCCTGCTTGTTTTTGTGTTTACTGACGAAGTCATTCGTGTGACTTCGTGCTCGGTCGGTGACAGCTGCTCCCCTGCTGCTTCGCGTCTCGTGGGAAGGGCCAAGCAGCAGCTTACGCGAGCAAGACGTGCTGCTGCAGTAACGTGCTGCTGACGGCTCCCGTGGAAACCCGGGGTCAGGTGCTGTAGCGCGTTGCATGATGGGATAGCTTGGTGTATAAACAAAGGAAGCATAGGTCGCTTTATGTGTTGTGAGCTTATTAAATAGCAGAAAATTGAACACTCCTGTTGTGTGAAGGGCTGCCATGCTATCTTCACAAGAAGGCAAAAAAATAAAATGTAGGCAGCAATCAGGTTAATCGGATATTTTCCGGTTTTGACAGTTTATTTTGACAGAGAAATCTCAAGGCTGTTGGTCACTGTGACATACTGGAATTACTCCGATGCAGCCCAGCAGCAGAACCAGAACACAGCAGGTAAAATGTGAAATCGTTCAACTGAAACTGTCACGTTGAGAGCAGGGGGGGGGGGGGGGGGGGGGGGTTTGGACCCAAGATGCAGAACATCCAGAACGACTCGAGGCAGGAGTGGCTTAAGAAATAAAGTTCCTTTTATTAAAGGAGCAAAAATCCAAAGGCACAAGAATCCAAGCCTAATCTCAAAATACACTGAATGACAAAAAAACAAAAACAAAAGCTCACTCATGAGCAAGAACCTAGAGAATCTCAAGAGGGGCAAAACAACACTGACAAACACAATGGACCGACACACGCTGAGAGACGAGACAGGGTTATATACACAAGGGCTGGGTGATTAGGGGAATTGGGCGCCGGTGAAACTAATGAACTGAGAGGAAGAGCGGAAACAAGCAGGGGAGAAACTCATATCTAATTCCTGTAAAACAAAAGCTACTAAACTAACCTAAACTTAACTTAAACATTGTAGAACAAAGACACGGGGGAATCTAGAAATAAGTAAACGAATGATCTAAGTGGGGAAGGAAACACACACACACTAAAGGAGACTAATGAACTGAAAATCTGAACCTATAGAAAACTACAGATGAGTAACTAGGAGGGAGCTGGGGACCAAAGGGGGCACAGAAGTCTTGGGGACACATGAGGGGAACCTGAAGGGAAACCTGGAGGGAGGCCTGGAGGGGGCTGTGGACTACAAGGATATAGAAACACTAGGGGGGGACATGAGGGAAACCAGGAGGGAGCTGGGGACAAAAAAGGGGCAAAGGAGACTTGGGGACACATGAGGGGAACCTGGAGGGAAACCTGGAGGGGGCTGGGGACCACAAGGACACAGAACCATTAATATGTTGCTGCAAGACACACTGGTCAGCTTGTTTAGACTAAATATTTAATGAAAAATAATAAATATTAAATAGTGAATTATTGTCATTATTATTTGAGAAATAAAAAATTGTGTGAGGAAACGATCATGACCATTTTTTTACTCTATCGGTCAAAATGGAAACAAACATGTCTAGCACGGCCTCTTCATGTAGGTCTGAGCTTCGTTTGTTTCCTTTGAGGTTGTAGGGATCTACAATGTCAACTGTAGACAATTTCTGAAAATACTGATCTCTATCCTCCTTCACAAGTTTATCCCTGTGAGGGATGCGTTCATCCTTGCTCTTTTTATCCATTCTTTTGACTCTTCTTCTGCTTCAACTTCAGCTGCGGCTTCCCCTAGCAACGCAAGTCATACACCTAAAATGGTGCTAATGGGGTGCGGTTGACAAGAGGGTCACATGTCTGACAGAGACAGGTAGTAGAAGAACTGTCAGTGAAGGCTTTCACATCGCAACTCCGCCTCTACTGGCTCAGACTCCACTGTGACTTCTTGTCGTGTTCTGCACATGCGGGTCTCTTTGGAGCCATGAAGCGTTCCCACTGGAAAGAGATTGATCTGGCATTTCAGCCAAAATACAACATACTAGCTAACCCTTAGTTCCCGACATAAACCGATACAGATATATGCTGTGTCCCCCCTCAGAGAAAAAAGAAACACTGCGTAATTTTAGGATGCTAACATTACATTTCTCCTATCATGTATGATAAAAATTATAAGTGTGAAATGACAACTACTTCAATTTGACTTAGTGATAACAAAAAGTGTCAGGATACCAGGTTTGATGCTGATATGTGACATTTTTTATTTGGGTCCATCTGTTGTAGGCTTCACCTAAACTCACTGGTTTTAGATCTTTTATGGTCACTCCTCTTCTGAGAAGAATACTGACATCTGGGCTCAGAAGCAGCTGTTTGACTTGCCGAGTCCGCCATTTTCCACAGTGCCAGCCTCACTTTGCTGAGCGGACTGTTTATCAACCAAAAATGGTGCCCCCTACTGGCTGGTAGATGTAAACATAAACCCAGTATCGTGCCCATCAAAATAAATATTTGTATTTTTTGTTCAAATATAGCTTTTAAAGGAAATACTGCACCTTCATTCTGCATACCTCTAAGGTTTTATTTTTAAATAATATAGCTTTTTTATTAAATTGTTCCATATTCAACCTTTAATTACATTGAGAGATTTTCACCTCATTAATTAGTGAAGGACAACATGTCCACTGGTGAAGAGGTAATTGTGCTTCACTTGTCCACGAGTGCCTACACAAGTGAGTACGTGTCTGAGTACCTCTCACCTGTGTGATTTTAGTGTGAAGGGTGCTTCAGTCAAATGCTGCTCATTCCCGACACTCGGCTCACTCCCAGCCTCGTTTGACTGAGCACCTGGCTGCCTGAGCAGGTGGCGACATCGGCAGCCAAACCAACCTGGTAACCCTCCAATGAGCTTCCAAGCCTCCACAGGAGCACATGGAGGTTCTGCTCGACGTTCTCAAAGTGGGTTGGTGTCAAGCTGGATTTACTAAGGACTGGGGCTTTCTTTATCCCCGCATCGCTCACACGATCCTAATTGTTACGTTTGATCAAATGTCACCTCTTTGGATGTGTGATACAGAATTTCTAAAAACATAATTTCATACAATTATTTTAAAAATGAAAGTTCAAAAGATAAATTTTGTTTAAGTCACTCTAAAAAAGTGTAGGAGTAAAGCTGTTCTGGCTTCATAAATTCACATTGAGAAAATTAAACACTTTTTAAAAATGTAAATATGTACGTTCTCCAGTCTACAATAACATCGGCAACATGTGCATGCAACCTTGTGCAGCCCATCTTCAAGCTCAGAAACTGAGCGGAGATTGTTTTTTAAGTCACTGCATGATTAAAAGTAGAGACAGATATTCACTTTGACACTTTTAAAAACTTTTCTTATTTTTTGAGCAGACATAAACACAAAAAATATTAAATAAAAATGATTATAATACACAAAACTGATTGTTGATTTAATTTTAACCACATTTTCTAAAATGATAATCTCTTATATTTAATCTATTTCTGCCACAGCAATGTTGCCGGTAATATTTATTGCTATTCCAGTAAATAGGAGACTTTGTAAAACTATTTTTCCAGATGTAAGTTCTATGTTTGAACTGGAAATATTAAGGTTTCTAGCTGCGGAAGCTCACCTGTGAACACACACGGCGCTGCATCAGCCGTTTCGTGGAAAGTAAATTACTTTATTAAAGGTCGTGAGTTGACATTTATCAAGAAAAACTATACAAACAGACCCTGAGATGATAAAACTGGATCCGGTTTTATCAGTGAAGATCTAACAAAGTAGTAGCACTTAGAACTTGAGCATCTTTGTTCCGTTGCTGCTTGATTAAACCAAAATGTTTTGCAGACATTTCTAAAAAGCACTATCAGCCTGTTGTGTATTTTCTGTCAATTAGCCTCATATAAAACGACCATAATGGGTCAGTAACTGATGATTTTGACAAAATGATTGAAGTTATTTTGAAGCCATCATCTAAAATGACAAGATAAGTGTCTTAATTGCTTATTTAGTCTTTATGTCAGTGAGCATTTTGCATTTTACTCAGGCATGAATGACCAGAACATAGTGGGTACTTGACCTTTTAGATTCTGCCTTTCAAAAACATTAGCGCATCTGTTTGATACCTTTAGCCTGTCTAGACCACTCTACCCACCTGTGCAAATCATGAAACATGAATATAATTTTACACTCTGTTTCATGTCTTGCTTTTCTCTCACCTGTCCATCTTGATTTTTATAAACCCAGCAATCCAAAACCCTTCAGAAGTTTTGATGTTTTTTTGTTTTATCCTGTCAAATTGGGGTGACCCCTGACAGGTTCTCTCTCCATCACATAGCTAACAAGCACAGAAATAAGACCTTTGTTCATTTTTAAAATCTCTTTTTAACTATGCATACACACATTTTATGAGAAAACCTGAAATCCTGCAGAATCACAGAGGAAACTAATAAACTTTGGACAAAACATCTCGGTTTGGATTCAAAAAGGAACCAGTGAGGGGTTGACGCAACGCCGGTCACAACGCTACACAACATCTGGAAACTTTATACACTAAAGTTCAACAATCAGGTGGAACTCTGATTAGTTTGGTTAAACATAAAGATCTGTTCACTTGTGTTTTTTTTTACAAATCAGCAACTTAAATGAGTTTCTGGACTCAGGCTCGAGATTAGAGTGAGGAAATCCGAACAGAGCCACTGCTCCTCCACGGCGAATGAAGCTAGATGATGCATCTGTTGAATGTCTTGATGGCTCCTTCCATGGGATATGTTTCAGACATGTCTTAATGGACAGAGATGTCAGGGCAGGAGCAGGAGATTAAATCGTATGGATGACCAAGAAAGGCCCAAGAGTCACTCCGGATGAGCTGGAGAAGATAAGGCTTGGTTCACACGGCAGGATTTTAAAATTGTCGGATGATCATACAAACACGAGAGACCACACACACAAGGATAATAAATCACAGATAAAACAGTTGTGTGGTGTGTAGAAACATGGCAGAAACATACACAATATACACAAATCAAGTTGACACACGTGCATTCCCCGGTCAGACAGGAACCCTCTTGAGATCAAACATGACTTTGGAGTAAATAAACATGGCAGAGAAGGAGAGTGCAGCACTTGCATCACCTTGCTTTCTCACTGGCAACCTGTCACATTGAACAGGGACGGTTGTCCTCAGAAATCAGAGCAAGACAATCCAACATGTTTGAAAGCCCTGATATATTATCGGAGCAGTCCCCTCATGCTTCCCAGCAGACCAGAGGACTCTTAACACAACACACACACACAGTAAGAAAGTTTATTAAGAATGTCTTTAAAACCATTACGGTAAATGGATGTGTCCTTAAGATTGTCAAAAGAGAAGCAGCGAGTAAAAAATCAGAAAGAAGTCTACGTCATGTGAAACGAGATTAACCAGGAAGAGAGAGGATGGATGTTTGACACTGAACATTTAGATTCATTAGATCATGTTTAGCCTCTGGCTTTAGGAACACTTTTTAGGCTCTGACATTAACACTGGACATCCACACCAGCACAAAGCTTCCAGTGACACATGCAGCCATGTTAGCTCTGTAAAACCTGTAGCTAACTTTATTCTAAAACCAAGAAATTCTAGGAGATTCCATTTATATCCCTCCAGACATTTATAAGCTTTCAGCCAATCTCCAGTGTAGTGTGAAGGAAAGCTGATTAGATCATTGTGTCGGGAGATGCAGGAGTCCTGCACCGCACGCCACCTCATCTACTGTTTTAAAAAGTTAACTCGGAGCTAAGACGGATCAATAATCTGTTGTCTTTGAAGTTTTGTGGTGTGTTGATCTTCATTGCTTTTCCTAATTAGTCGTTATTTTTCTCTTCTTCATGTTCGCATTATCCTGTCAAGATGGCGCCACAAACAAACCAAGTCATGTAACGTCAGCAGCTTTGTTGAAGGTAAGTTCAGGTTTTTAATTTACTGTGACTTTTATTATTAGTTAAACGATGCCTAAAGAAATAAGGAACAACAATGTGAACTTCAAAGGTAATCTCCCTTACTTTGACAGTTAAAGCATTAAATGGTTTCTAAAGTTTTTCTTTTACTGTGAACAGTTTTGAAGTAGTTAAGAAACTGTAGAAGTAGATTTTTGGTGCAACACTAAACCATAAATATTTGTTTTCAAACTTAAATGGACAAATGATGCACGAGTTAGAAATAAACAAGTTTCTTTTGTTGTACTGTTGTTATCACCAAGCAGCACCAGAAGAAGTCCAAACTAAGACATTCAAGATGGAGTCAGTGGCGTGTGAGAAAAAATTAAGTCCGTGCTTGTGTGCACATCGCCACAATGTGTGTTTTTGTTCCAGCTAAGCAGAGCAGCAGTGGTCAGACTTCTGCCTGGAATCACGAAGCACAAAACAGATAAAGCAGCAACTCAATTCCACAACATCGCTTGTTTCCAAGCCAAACCACGACTTCCAGGATGTTCTTAAGCCTCTTACTGGACGAACTTCCTCTTCCTCTCCACCCAAGTTCCTTCTTTTTTCTCCTTTCAACCCGTTTCATGTATTCTTTCATTACTTGGGACTATTTTAACATCAAAGTCAGACATCAGCACAATAATTATGAAATTGGTGTTTAATCGAGACGAACAATGACAATCACACCAAAACGTGATTATGACTGGAAAAAAAACAATAAGCATAAAAAAGGTCAGAAAGTATTAATAGAGTAGACTTTAGGAAACTGGCATTGATAGGTGAATGCGTGTGGACTGTTTTGGTTGTTTTAAGGGTTTTAAGTGGCAGCAGTATCAGGAGGTAGAGCGGGATGTCCAGTAATCGGAAGGTTGCAGGTTTGATCCCGGCTCCCGCCAGACAATGTTGCTGTTGTGTCCTTGGGCAAGATGCTTAACTGACCTTGCCTGCTGGTGGTGGTTGGAAGGGCTGGTGTTCGACAGGCCTCGCCTCTGTCAGTGTGCCCCAGGGCAGCTGTGGCTACACTGTAGCTCATCATCACCAGCGTGTGAATGTGGGTGTGCTTAGATGGATGACTGTTTGTATTGTGAAGTGCCTTGGGGGGTTGAACAACCCTAAGAAGGCCTTTTATCTTTTTTTTTCAGGCAGCCCGCGATCGTTTCAGAAAAACACAAAATCAGTTTTCTGCTGTTGAGCAACACACAAACCATTCAGATATGTAAGACGAGGTGTACTTAAGTAAAGGTAGGTGTGTGTGTGTGTGTGTGTGTGTGTGTGTGTGTGTTTTCACAAAACACAATGGCTTTCCCTGTGCCTAAATTGCATCTGAAATTTAAAGTGACACATTTGTCTCCCTTCTTCTGTCACTCCTGTCGGGATCTGGCAATGTCTGCAGGCCTCCATCAACACGAACTGAACAAGTGATTGCTTCGCCGCAGCTTGTCGTCACACAGCCGACCAGGATCTGAGCTCTCGGCAGCTGCAGGCCCTGTCACGGGTACAAATACTGGTCTCACAGACGTTTAGATGGAAGTAAAAGTCACCCAAAGAGCCTTTATTGATTAAGTGCTTTCTGATTTTCTTTTTCATGTTCTTTATGTTAAAAAGTTCAATGCCTTTTTATAAGTTTTATTAGAAGAGGTGTATATTACAGATAAAACAGCAAAAACGTATATAAACAATAACATACACACAAAATTTAAAAAAGATTCACGGAAGAAATCTAATTTCATGCCAAAGAAACAAACAAAAAAAAACTAACATGAACAAGAAAATGGTACAGTCTATCCCTCTGATTAAATACATAATTAGCTACAGCAGGTACTTCTCTCGTGTACAAACGAAGAGGATTTTGATAAAATAATCTCGAGGTTACAGCAGAGCAGATAAATGGTGAGCTCAGTGCGTGTAAAATTGACTGTATTTTCTGTAAGTGTGAAGTTTTCCTCATGCTCTCATAATATGTGCTGACAGAAGTTATCCTCCTAAGATTTAAGGCAATGCCAATGTGCCAGCAAATTCGAATAACAGGGTAATGATCTGGAGATATGCATAAGTTCTCAATCTTGGAGTGTGGTTCCTTGATCATGGTCCCTGCTGACTCTCAGTAGCAATGTTCTGCAGCACTTATCTAAACTTCTTCGACCGCGTCCAACCACACAACCACTGTGCCTTTGAAGGATGCTGATCAATGAGACCTTGTGGGAGACAAGGTGAAAAAAGGAGCTGAAGTGATGTGGCTGCTGGAAAGCAGAGAGATCAATGATGGATCATCAGCTGTGAGGTTTTCTGCAGCCAACTTCAAACTGTCTTCCATTAAGTTGGGATCCAGAGTCCATCAGACATCTCACTAGTTTAGCTACCAATCTGTTTTCCACCAAAGTCCAAATTTGGATGACAAAAGGTGACAGACCTTGGAGGAATTCCTCTTCCGAGTCTACTGTCCATCTCCTTCAAGTAGACACCAAAGAGTTCCCAAGTCAGAAGGGAAGTCAGAAGGGATTTGCCATGTTTCCAATGACGTCTTGGTCTGACTTGTGGTCCTTTCCCTGTAGGATGTACCCTGAAAATCTTCAGAAGAAGGCAAACAAGGAGGTTCCTAGTCAGAATCCAAAACCACCCCAGGTGATTCCATTCGTCCATATCGCTCCATTTGTCAGGATTTACTTACCCCTGCCCTTGTCCTGTTTGTGCTTTTCCTCATTTCCATGGTAACCCTCACAGCTAGTTCTGATCAATATTACACACACCTGTCCCTCGTCTCCTCTCACCTTCTCTGTGTGTTAAACCCAGGTCTTTTCATTCACATTTGTTGGACTGTTGATGTTTATTTGACGTCTTCTGTTATGTTGCTCCTTTAGTGGAAAACAAGTCAATGGATTTCAGCATCATTACCAGCTGCCTTCTGGAGACTCCTCTCCTCCTGCTCCTCACACATCATGACACCCTGAACCCTCTCAGGCTCAAAATAAGTTTTGATAAAAGGAAAAACAACTAAGTCCTTCAGGGGAACTTTTGAGTTAAAAAATGCTCAAGAAACACGTGTGTGGAGTAACCAGGTAGGTAGGTTTTAACTGTTGCAAATCTGCAACGCCTGCCTCCAGAGGGATGACACTGAAAACCACAGAAAGTCCTGCATCTACGAATCTCTCTTGTCAAAAGTAAATTTTCCTCAGTGCAGCACAGATGTGGGCACTGAAAAGGAACTTCCACGAGCTAGTCAAGTCCATCATTTCATTTTCACTCCTTTTATTGAACAAGCTGTGTTCTTTGAGGGAAAATTACACGTGGTTAGATAAAGCCAATTTGATAGTCACCCATGTGGTCCCCGAACTATCTACAATCTCTTTCCCATTTTGCTGCACAATCACCCTCTCCTCACAGCAGCCGTGAGTTCAGATGATTGACATCATAATGGGCTCAGCTAAATTATGATAGAGGTCAAATTAGAATTTAATCATCTCTGTTTTACCCACTTCCCCTTGAGGGCAAAATGAATAAACATGATTTTGTATGAGACTGATGGGCTGGTTATGCAAAAACCATGATAACTCTCTCAATTTTTCTCCTTTGTTGAAGCTTCAAAGAGTTGAATGAAAGAAAAATACGGAGAGTTGGTAACAAGAAAGGCGGAGGTACAGAGATGAAGCGAGGGTGAGAGATTCTTCACTCATCCTGCAATGCTGTTCCACGTCAGCTCTGGCTGTGCCGTTTTTGTCAGTTTTCATTCAAGTCCAATAATTCTGTCACCCAAATGTCATGATAATCAGTCATGCAGATGTTTTTTTTCACCTATTTTATTGTTTCAACTGATAAATGCCTCAAACAATCCAGCAGAACAGATAAAGATACCAAGAATCCAATCTTCCTCAGTGGGAGCATTTGAAGACACTGTGAATATTTTACTTTGAACTCATTTATTAACACTAATTTCAGTTTGCGACACAAAAAGTTTCAATTATGTGGAAGAAAAAGAGAGTAAGCTTTGAAAAATTCAACTTGATGATTTTTTTAAGATGTGCTCTAAAATAAAAATCATTGAGTCATTTTTACAACATCCAGGCTCTGACTAAATGTGTAATATTTAATGTATTCAACATCAAACAGCATTTAGTGTGATATGATGCTGAACTTGATAGGTATTTTCTGTATTTAATGTACCTTTTTGAGGTCTAAAGAACGTTGCAGGATTTGTTTAAACGAAAGGTCATCGATCTTCTTTGATCACATTTTAGAGTGGTGAAGAATGGCCTCTGTGATCACTTCCTGAGACAAGATGAAGGTCCAACAACATGTGTTGACTAAGTTACCCCGTTCAGTTGATTCTAAAGAATGTTGATTAAGTTACCGGTCAGCTGAAGAAATTGTGTAAACTTCTGGGTGTGTCTTCCTAAATAAAAGGAGCTCTAAGGATTTGCCTGGTGTGAGCAAACTGCCATTGTGTCTGGTGTGTTTGATTCTCACCCTCTGCAAAGTATTTTCCCTTTCCAGAGTATTTCGATGTTGTATGTTTAAGGGTTGTTTACAATTTACCAAATTATGAATCTGATCCCTCTGTGTGTGTTCTGACTTTCTTTGAGGTAATATAGACGCAGTATTAGAAATTACCCATCAGAACTGTTCTGTGCTTTAACTTTAAACACCATAACCGTCCAAACTACACCACGGTAATAAAGCACAAGACGACGGACTTGGCCTAGTTCCTCACCTCTGAAATGAGACGTTCATGAGGCCAAAGCAAGTGGCTTTAGAGCTGCCTTGCACTTTTGTCCAAAGAATAACTATTGACTAATTTTGATTACTTTATTCACACTCAAGGCTAGTTGGTAACATTCACTTACATTGTTTTATGCTAAGCTAAAAGAGGACTGCCTGATCAGGAGAATAACCAGGCTGGTTACAAATATGTTTTCCTACTGATCAAACTTTGGGGAATATGGCAACAAACAAAATTTTACTTAATTTTACTTTAAATTAACGGTAACACTTTACAATAAGAGTCCCTTTATTAATGTTACTTAGTACATTATTAAGCATTAATAAACCATTAAATAAAGTGTTAACTGCTGTTATGCATTACATAACATTACTAAACATATTATTTAATGCATTATTAAGCAGTTAATTGATGTTTATTACTGAACCTTAGTTAATGCAGTACTGACCTTTAAATAATACTAAAATCATTTAATTACTTTGCACCACTTGTGTTAATTACCATGCTAATGTGTTAATTAACCCTTAATAATTATTCAAGTAACATTTATTATGGTTGTGTATTTGCAGCGAATAAGCAATAACAGCTAACTAATTCATGCATGTGTCCTACCCTGTACTTTGGATGTTACTTGGATGGGCAATTGTAACATCCAACAATGGTCAGTTTTCACCTACCGATTGACCTACATGCCACCGGTCATCTACAGACATGAATCTGCCTCTGTGCATCTCTTAATCTTCCAAGCTGCAGGAAAAGATTCAACACTGCGTGTTTACACTCAAATTGTCAACATCATGTTCCCTATTCAAAGGTTCTTCTTTGCCAAGCCTGTCTGCTTATCTAGGCTGTCCTGCACAGAATAAAGGACTGAACCGTTATAATAGTAAATAATCATATGGTTGAATGAACAATAATGACTGATGAAAAATAATAATGTTTTGATTAATCTGTGTTTTGATTAATCTGTGCTGTCTCGAGGGGGGCAGGGGCCTTTCTGGTTGCAGTCTCCTTGGGGTTCCTGTGTTCTGGGGCAGCGTCTGGATCTCTGGGACTTGGAGCTCCCCCCATCTCCTACGCATCTTTGGGGGACGAATCTGTGGTCCCTCACACTCTCTATTGGACGCTCCTATAGATAAACCTTACATAAACAAGCATGTGTACACACACAGGTGCTCACATGGTGCTCTCAAAAGTATGGGCTTGGGCACCATCAGGTTGACGCGGTGATAGCTTGCTCCTGATGTATTGTTGTGTGTCCCTTTTTTTCTTCTATTCTTTCTCCTTCTGCAGGTCTAGAAGCAGACTCTTGTTAATTATTGTTTATTTTTGAGGACCCCCCACACACACACAAACACACACACACACACACACACACCTTCCCCCCTTCTCCCCACCATTTGTCTTTTCCTTTCTCTTTCACCTCTGACTCCGTGTCTGGTCGGAATTACAAAGCATTCAAAAACAATAACAATAAAGTTTTAAGTATCAGGCGTGACATTAAAAGCAGACGCTTTGATGCTCCACCTGAGCGTAAATCTGTAAGGCTTGTTACCAGCATTCAGACATCAACTGTCACAATTATTTTTTATATTTTGGGGGAAAGTATGGGATTATGGATTATATGGGGTGATTTTAACCTGTAAAGCACTTTGGGCTGTATTTTTTGTATATGAAAAGTGCTATATAAATAAAGATTTATTGATTGATTGATTGATTGGTTGATTCATTCATTGATTCATTGATTGATTGATTGATTCATTAATTCATTTATTCATTCATTCATTATGAAACCCAGAATTCTCAGAACATAAAACATGAAAACATCTGAAAATATTCCAAAACACTCCATCCATCCATACGTCCAACCATCTATCCATCTGTCCATGAATCCATCCATTCATCTGTACATCCATTTCTCCATCCATCCATCTTTCCATGAATCCATCTGTCCATCTGTCCATGAATCCATCCGTCCATCTATCCATTCATCTGTCCATACATTCATCCATCTCGCCATCCATCCATCCTTCTGTTCATGAATCCTTTCATCCATGTCCTTTAGGCTGCAATTAGGAGAGCAGAAGACACTTGTTTTGTTGTTGAGGCTCTTCCACTTTGGAGGATGAGTATTTGTCTGCAATGTCATCCGGTCCACTTACAGGTAGAAAACAAATGCCTGCAATATATTTAATACCCCTGGAGATCATGTCACAGCGAGCCCGAGGCAGCCGATCATTCATAGGAACTTACAGGCAGTGCAGCCAAATAAATCAATAATTCAATATCAAAAAAGGAGTGGAGCATTATGCTTTAGTGGGCAATAAAATGTGGCATGTCAGAGATGGCAGCGGCTGCCGAAAGAAAGAAAGAAAGAAAGAAAGAAAGAAAGAAAGAAAGAAAGAAAGAAAGAAAGAAAGAAAGAAAGAAAGAAAGAAAGAAAGAAAGAAAGAAAGAAAGAAAGAAAGAAAGACAGTGCTGCGTGTTGGAGAACACAAGGAGTCGGGAAGCAGAGGAATAAATATTCACAATCATAATAAAGGAACTCCCAATTTAGCTTTGTTGGATGCACAAAAGACCCCATGGGTGATTATAGATGACCTTTCTTATAAACATATCGTGTATTTAGTGTTAAAAGCCTCTAAGGACAAAATCACAAATATATGATGCACGTAAAGGAAAAAATAACCTCATTTTTTTAAATATTTTTTTTCTTTAAATACCAGAGTACTGGAAGCAGAAAACATAACAACACCATAGAGGCATCTCCATGTGCTGACTAAAGACCCGCAGAGCAAGGCTGTAGAAAGTCCCCAGATGGTTCTCCTCTTTTTTTTAAAGAGCCAATCAGAATTGCTGAAAGGTTCACTGGTGTGATGCTGCAGTGTACACACAGCGGGATATAAAGCTGCTTTGATGTGAGGAGGGAAACGCACAAAGAAAATCCAATTTTAAGAGAAGATGCTGCTGGACGATTGGAAGGGAATTTAGTATCTTGACCTCAATGTAGATAGCATATTTGTTGATGAAGAGCTCACGACTCAAAGTGAGGAAAGGATGTGGGGATGTACCTGCCTAATAAAGTTCCCAACAACAGCACTGGGAAGACGAATCCCTGGTAAACGAGTATATATATCATCCTAATGTTCTGTGAGGTTTCATCTTTCAAAGAACTGCAAGTTTATTTAACATGAAATTACAGCAAAGGCAGTAGGGACCACAGTGACCACATGCTGAAGTTGTTTAAATGCTTTATAGTATTTTATGATGATCACGAACCCTTACAACCAAGTCTTATAAAACCTTTATGAAACAGAAATACACCATGCACTTTTATTTTGAAAAGCTGTAGTTCTACCACTAAAAAGCCAACAGCAGCTTTATGTGCTGTCTTGGCTGGTGTTTATTAATTTTTATACTGATTTCTACTGTTTTTAAGACATTCTACTTTTACACCTTAAAATAATGTTTTATGATAAGTTTTGGTGGCATACTATCATCTGTTTTGTTTATTTTCGGAGTTGTGATAGCGCTATCCATGGTACGCCGCTGGAAGTTCTTCTGACTGCATGTTGCTTTACGGCGGTATCACTTAGCCCAGCGGTTTAGAGACTTTAGCAATAGCAGATCCACTAAAGAAAGCTAGGAATCCCTTATCAGAGAAAGCTAGGAAAAGAACAAGAGAAGGCGATAGAGCAAAGACCAGAGTTAATATTGGGCTGGCTTTTCCTCGCTGGACAGCTCTTCTTCAAAGTATGGAATGTACTACGTACTCTGACCTAGCCATGCTGTGTGACAACCCTCATCCCCTCGGTCCGTCTTCTCATCTTTTCCTGAGCCTGTTGTCCCCACTGCCGAGGAATCAGCACCAGGGACAGTGCCAGAAACAGCTTACTCTCCAGCGCCCCAGCGCCAGTTCAGGACCTCGGAGAGAGGCACGCCGGAGAAGACAGCGGCTGATCTGAATCAGCAATCAAGCAGCTCCCTGGACTTTAAAAGAGGAGCGAAGCAGACAGTCTGAGAACCAAAATTAGTCTGAGATTCTCCTGAGCTCGGTTTACATTCAATGCTAAGGCTGACTCGTGGCAGTACTTGTTTAGGGTTGTTTCTAGGGGAGATCCAGAATTAGTCTGAGATTCTCCTGAGCTTGTTGACATTCCTTGCTAATGTTAAATCATTTCGGTACTTGTTTGGGGTTGTTTCTATCTGGAATAGACTTTATTTTCCTCATTTGTAGGATTTAGCTGACCTAGCGTCAGTTTTCTTATTTTGTTGGCTTTTATCCCCATTGGACTTGTGAGCCGGGGATATTTTTAATTAGGTGGTTGTTATTTAAGTTTTGCAGAAAGCCATTTTCATAAGCAGTTAGTTGCTTATGTTTTCAGTTTCCACCTTTTTCGTTCACTGTTATTGTTAAGCCTTATTTTGCCGTTCGACACAGACCCCCTTGGTTAATAAATCCTTTTGTTTTTACTCTCACCACCTCGTCCTTTATACACACACACTCTCCTGCACCTATTTTCCTGTGTTAGTCCCCTCATCTTCCTAGACTTTCAGGAGGGGACGTCACATAATGGGGGCTCGTCCGGGATTTTTTTAGTTAAATATAATTAGAAATTAATCTAAGTCTGCCCGGTAATCAATAAATAGGTCGTGCGCCCATTTTGTTTTTCTTTGCAGTTCCCTGAGTGTGTTAAGTACCCTGGGACTTCTTCATTTTGGTGGTGCCACTCTCTCTGTGTTTTGGCTCTTCCGAGGTGAGCCCAATTACAAATAATTATGTTTTCTCTGAAGGAGTTTCTCCATGCACCGTCACGGGAAGCGCTTGAGGCCTGTCGCAAGAGCGATCTGGTGGAGGTGGCTGAGCACCTTGATCTCCGTGGCACCCGCACAATGGCTAAAAAGGATCTAAAAGACACCGTTATTTCTGCTTTAGAAAACCTGAACATGCTGCCTGATAAGGAGACTGGAGATTGGCCTGTCCTTTCCCCGTGTGCGGATGACTTTGCAGGACATGAGGACGGAGCAGGAACATCCACGGCGGCTCCCGAGGAAACGGCTCCCGGCCACCAGACCCCGCCGGCTGACAGTAAGACTCCTCCTTCACCACTAACTCTGCCAAAATATGATCCTGTTTCAACAGCCTCTACTCCGAGTTTGCTGGAGTGCTTGAAACTACATCTGAAAGTACGTTTGGCTCGGCTAAAATATGAGGCCGAGGAGAAGGAAAAGCGCCGCCAGATGGAAATGGAGCTGGAGATCTGCAGAATGGATCTGGAGGCAGACACAAAGATCAAGCTGAAAAGACTTGAACTAGAGGCCCAGGCCTGGAGACAAATGGAGATCTCCAAAGGAACTGTACAGACTGTGGAGATGCACAAGGACGCGTTCTGACCCGAAGAGTCGGGAGAAAAGATTTCCCCTGGAGAACGACAGAGACTGGATATAAGTAAGTGCATTGTGCTGGTGCCACCTTTTCGGGAGTTTGAAGTGGACAGCTCCTTTCAGGGATTTGAGTGCATTGCAGCAGCTCTTGAGTGGCCTCGTGACGTGTGGGCGTTGATTCTCCAGTGCAAGCTCACTGGTAAAGCCCAAGAGGTACTGTCATCTTTATCCCTTTCTGACAGTTTAAATTATGAGTGTGTTAAAAGTGCAGTGCTAACCGCATATGAATTGGTCCCAGAAGCATACTGACAGAGATTTAGAGCGTTATCTCATAAAAAGCCACACCAGACCTTTGTCGAGTTCTCGAGAGAAAAAGTTTTATTGTTAGATAAATTGGTTGCAGCATCAAAAGTGTCCTCTAGGTCCAAACTAAAGGAAATTAATTCTCTTAGAAGAATTTAAGAGCTGTTTACCAGAGCGCACTGTTTTATATTTAAACGAACAAAAGGTAGCGACCCTGTCTTCTGCAGCATTGTTGGCGGATGAGTTTTCATTAACCCACCGCGTCAGCGGCGAACTTCCGCCCAGAGATGCCAGGCGGCCTCCTACGATGAGGCCTGCTCACACCGGTTCTGTAAACGTAAACCAGCCGAGGTGTGTTTACTGTCATCGGTCAGGTCATGTGGTAAAAGACTGTTACAAATTAAAAAGGAAAAATTAACAGAAAAACTCCCCTTCTCGTGAGGTTGGATTTATAACAGAAAACAAGCAGTCTCGCGTGACAGAAATAAATGACTGTTTTCAGCCCTTTTTGTCCAAAGGTGTGGTTCAGATAAATGACTCGAGTCCAGTTCAGGCACCAGTTATCATCTTACGGGATACTGGGGCATCACAAACTCTCATATCTAGCAATGTCTTGCCTTTTGATGAAAACAGTGCCACTGGCGTGTCAGTTCTCCTGAACGGAATAAATGATGAGCCGATTTCTCGGCCTCTACACCAAATCTTTCTCTCATGCGATTTAGCCAGAGGTTATTTTGATGTGGCTGTTTGTCCATCTTTGCCTATCGCTGGAGTTACACTCCTGCTCGGAAACGATGTGGCTGGAGGAAATGTGGTCCCTCCACAAATAACACAAGCCTGGAGGAGCTTCTGCCTTGTCTTGGAGTTGCTAATGCTAATAGTTAGCTTCTACTAGCCGAGATGTTCTCTGATGTTTCCTGGACAATAAACCAAAAACATCCTTCCCTGGCGTGGGCCAAGATGGGTGAGTCCAGGATGTTAGGTGACCGAGTGATGCATAACCGTCAAGCTTTTATTTATCAGAAACTAATCCAGAAGATGGGGTAGATGACTATTTTCATGTTCAGCCTGCATGTTAAACTCAGTGACTGATCATTTTATAAAAATGAGTGAAAGGTTTCTCTGTAAACCTTGTCTTTAATGGCAATAAGAATCTATTTACAAAAGCAACACTGAGTGAAGTTCAGCCACTTATCCTTCAGATTTCCAGTAAGTCTTAGGTTTTGTTAAATGGCTGAAATATAAATGTTCTGAATTCACTTCTAAACCAAACATGAATGTTCTCTCATCATTTGCCGTGAGAATGCTGCTCAAAGACTTTTGACTTCAGAAAAAAAGATAAATTTATTTATAGTAAAACAAATCCATTTGGCTTTCAAAGGTCAAACAAGTAGCTTAGCAACAGGCACCCAGAGAAACTTTTTGTTGCTAAGGATTTCATGATCAAGGGAACTTGTGCAGCTAGAAATACAGTCAGGTCCATAAATATTGGGACATCGACACAATGCTGACATTTTTGGCTCTGTACACCACCACAGTGGATATCAAATGAAACGAACAAGATGTGCTTTAACTGCAGACTGCCAGCTTTTATTTGAGGGTATTTACATCCAAATCAGGTGAACGGTGTAGGAATTACAACAGTTTGCATATGTGCCTCCCACTTGTTAAGGGACTAAAAGTAATGGGACAGAATAAGAACCATAAATCAAACTTATACGTTTCAATACTTGGTTGCAAATCCTTTGCAGTCAATTACAGCCTGAAGTCTGGAACACATAGACATCGCCAGACGTTGGGTTTCATCCCTGGTGATGCTCTGCAAGGCCTCTACTGCAACAGTCTTCAGTTCCTGCTTGTTCCTGGGGCATTTTCCCTTCAGTTATGTCTTCAGCAAGTGAAATACATGCTCAATCGGATTCAGGTCAGGTGATTGACTTGGCCATTGCAAAACAGTCCACTTCTTTCCCTT
Source organism: Nothobranchius furzeri (assembly GCF_043380555.1). NCBI lineage: Eukaryota > Metazoa > Chordata > Actinopteri > Cyprinodontiformes > Nothobranchiidae > Nothobranchius > Nothobranchius furzeri. Next base: position 64,524,478 of record NC_091748.1, read on the forward strand.
CAACAACTCTTTGGTTGCTTTTGCAGTATGCTTTGGGTCATTGTCCATCTGCACTGTGAAGCGCCGTCCAATGAGTTCTGAGGCATTTGGCTGAATATGAGGAGATAATATTGCCCGAAACACTTCAGAATTCATCGTGCTGCTTTTGTCAGCAGTTACATCATCAATAAATACAAGAGAACCAGTTCCACTGGCAGCCATACATGCCCACGCCATGACACTTCCAGCACCATGCTTCACTGATGAGGTGGGATGCTTAGAATCATGAGCAGTTCCTTTCCGTCTCCATACTCTTCTCTTCCCATCACTCTGGTACAAGTTGATCTTGGTCTCATCCGTCCATAGGATGTTGTTCCAGAACTGTGAAGGCTTTTTTTAGATGTTGTTTGTCAAACTCTAATCTGGCCTTCCTGTTTTTGGGGCTTACCAAAGGTTTACATCTTGTGATGAACCCTCTGTATTCACACTGGTGTAGTCTTCTCTCTATTGTTGACTTTGACACAGATACACCTACCTCCTGGAGAGTGTTCTTGATCTGGCCAACTGTTGTGAAGGGTGTTTTCTTCACCAGGGAAAGGATTCTTCGGTCATCCACCACAGTTGTTTTCCGTGGTCTTCCGGGTCTTTTGGTGTTGCTGAGCTCACCGGTGTGTTCCTTCTTTTTGAGAATGTTGCAAACTGTTGTTTTGGCCACGCCTAATGTTTTTGCTATCTCTCTGATAGGTTTATTTTGTTTTTTCAGCCTAATGATGGCTTGCTTCACTGATAGTGACAGCTCTTTGGATCTCATCTTGACAGTTGACAGCAACAGATTCCAAATGCAAATAGCACACTTGAAATGAACTCTGGATCTTTTATCTGCTCATTGTAATTGGGATAATGAGGGAATAACACACACCTGGCCATGGAACAGCTGAGAAGCCCATTGTCCCATTACTTTTAGTCCCTTAACAAGTGGGAGGCACATATGCAAACTGTTGTAATTCCTACACCGTTCACCTGATTTGGATGTAAATACCCTCAAATAAAAGTTGACAGTCTGGAGTTAAAGCACATCTTGTTCGTTTCATTTGATATCCATTGTGGTGGTGTATAGAGCCAAAAATGTTAGCATTGTGTTGATGTCTCAATATTTATGGACCTGACTGTAGCTACAGTAAAGAAAAGACAATAAAATCAACACTGACCCAAATTCAGGTGCCAGAAAACAGCAATTAATACCAAGATCTGCTTCAGCAGATTCATCAGACAATAAAGGCTGTGGTGTGAATGTCAGCATCCAGAATTATTTGTTATGATGCTAATATTTGTTCTAAATTGGAGTCAAAACTCCAAGTTAGGCGCATTGTGCTTTGTAGAGGTGATGGCGCAACGAGAGCTAAGTTCATGAAACGTGCATGGAGGACCATAATTTAGAAAACTTAGATGATTTACTGGGATGACCAACTAGAATCTAAAAGTTAATGTTAGACCCATGAATCAATTTCCCATTGAAGGACAGGCAACCATCGTTGTGGGACTCTTCTCGGGTGATAAATATTTTATTGCAGAAAATTACGACAAGGCTGTGGGAGATATCAGGTCTGTGTTAATTAGGTTTACAGCGCTTTGGGGCATGTAATTTGGTGACAACCGTAAGACGAGATCCACCAATGACAGGATTTCAAATCCTCCAAGTAGCAAGCCCTGGATCTGTGTTGAGTTTAGAGATGGGTCGTTAAGGTCATGTTTATGTTCAATCTTAACATAGAAAGAAGCCTCAACACTGAAACTCTGTATTAATAAGTTCAGTTTTCTCTCTTTGTGTTCAGCTGACCAAGACCTAGATTCTCAAGAACTGATGGTGGTGTTAAAAAAATATGATAAAGGGCAAAAAGTCAAAGATTCAGCTGGTCCATGTGACTGAAGATGGATTTTACTGAGTTAGATAATTGGAGGTTAAACTGAGACATAATGAAGCCAGAAAAAATGACAGGAAAGTAAAAGATCGTCTTGGGTGAGAGATCATATATTAAAAACTGGGAGTATGGGTGGATTAATGGTAAAGTCTTCAGTGATTTAGTGTGAAGATGTGAGGTGTGCTAAATTTGCAGAGATGTTAGAGCAGCATGCAACTGCCTATAGAGAGATGTGGATTCATGCCTTCTGCATTCAAACTAATTTATTGTTTTTTATTTATGAGCTGAAGAAAAAAGCACAAAAGAATTTTCTGATGGTTAATTAAAAGTTGTAACAGTTGTCTTCCTCAGGCAGTGAACTCAATTGGTCAAAATGAGGATTTCAACATCTGATATTTATATTTCCCATCTAACCATCCGCAGGTGGTCTCCTCCTTCCAAGCTCGGGTCCTCTACCAGAGGCCTGGGAGCTTGAGGGTTCTGCAGTTACTTAGCTTTTCCTAACTGCACTTTTCTGGACTGAGATGTCTGATGTTTCCTGGGATCTGCTTTAGCCACTCCTCCAATTTGGGGGTTACTGCCCCAAGTTCCCCGATGACCACCGGCACCACTGATGTCTTCACTTTCCAAACTTTGTCAAGTTCTTCTTTGAGGCCCTTTTACTTCTCTAGTTACCATCACTTGGTATTGCCACATCAACAGCAACAGCTGTCCTCTGTTGTTTGTCCACCACCACAATGTCCGGTTGGTTCTCCATCACAATTTTGTCAGTCTAGATATGGAAGTCCCACAGGAGCTTGGCTCTCGTTCTCTTCCACCTTAGGGGGTGTTACCCACTTTGACCTTGGGGCTTCCAGTCCGTACTCTGCACAGATGTTTCTGTACACGATGCCAGCCACTTGGTTGTGGTGTTCCATGTATGCTTTCCCTGCCAGCATCTTCCACCCTGCAGTTATGTGGTAGATTGTCTCAGGGGCCTCTTTGCATAGCCCACACCTTGGGTCTTGTCTCATGTGGTAGATCTTGGCCTTTGTTGCTCTGGTGTTCAGGGCCTGTTCTTGTGCAGCCATGTTGAGTGCCTCCGTGCTGTCCTTCAGACCAGCTCTTTCTAGTCATTGGTAGGATTTCTTGATATCTGCCACTTCAGTTATTTGTCTGTGGTACATCCCATAGGGGTTTTTCCTCCCAAGATGGTATTTCCAGTGTCTCCTCTATTCACCATTGTCTGATACATTCATTGAGCACATCATCTGTCGGGGCCTTGTCCTTGATGTACTTATGGATCTTGGGCATTTAATCCTGGACAGTGGCTCTCAAACTCACTAGTCCTCAGACTCGTTCCTTATGGCTAGTGTACAGTCTCAGGGTGCTGAATTTGGGATGGAACCCTCCATGCATGGTTAGGAGCTTCCATGTACTAACATTTGTGGTCTGTATCTTTTCCTTTGGCCAGTTTATTATTCATATATATATATAAATAAATAATTATATATATATATATATATATATATATATATATATACATACATATATATATATATATATATATATATATATATATATATATATATATATATATATATATATATATATAATGAATTGAACTTATATAGCGCTTTTCTAGACACCCAAAGACGCTTTCACACACTCTCACATTCACACACTGCCAGTGATGGTAAGCTACTTGTAGCCACAGCCGCCCTGGGGAGGTCTGACAGAGGCGAGGCTGCCATTTGGTGTCACTGGCCCCACTGACCACCAATAACACAGGCAAGTTGGGTGAAGTGTCTTGCCCAAGGACCCAACAGCAGGATAAGCATACCTTTGTGAGTTTATATATATATATATATATATATATATATATATATATATACATAGATGGATATATATAAACTCACAAAGGTATGCTTGAGCTGTGCTGTTTTCAAAACTTTTAGTACAAAATGAATATTTCACTTCTAGTGTAATATTGCACAACTTTTGGGAAAAATAAAGAAGAGTCCATAGCTAACTTTCATAGCAACAAGAGTTCAGAGGAACATGTTTTATATTTTTAGACCAAACTAAGTTAATTACACTCACCATGCTCATAACTGATCATAGGTTAAACTTTTTACAATAGGTATACAGTGTGTGTGTGTGTGTGTGTGTGTGTGTGTGTGTGTGTGCGTGCGTGCGTGCTTGCGTGCGTGCGTGCGTGCGTGCGTGTGTGTGTGTGTGTGTGTGTGTGTGTGTGTGTGTGTGTGTGTGTTTCAAGGAAAGATGTTTTTTGTACAAAATGTTGCAGTTGTGCTGATTTAGGGGAAAAACTTAAGGAACCCTATAAAAGGAAAAAGAAAGTCATGGACAGTGTTCATCTTTCTTTTGACCAGAAAACTGCTTCAGCAGAAAAGAGTTTCTGTGATTTTTTTTTTCTGTTCCTTCCAACGTTTGCTAAAAGAAACATATCCGTCAGTATAAATCTATTCATCTACAGGAAGGTTTTTTGTGGCTTTTATGGTAATAAAACGGTCTTTATCACAGATGCTCTGAGAAGACATGTTGCTTTGTGAAACCTTGGGTCGTTGTTTTTTTAATACTTCATGGCCACGAGGGCAATGGTACGCACATTCGTGCTTTTTTAATTCTAACAGCTGCAGAACCAACAGTGGACCAACTTTCTCTCAAACTCATTTCAAGTTTTTTTTTCTGTCAACAAATAAAATGACTGAATTCACACTTTCTTCTTCTTTTCACTTCAGAAAGTTTAGAAAGTCAAATTGTTCAGCCAAAGTCATTTGCACTGCACAGCAGATAAAATCAATTTAGATTCTCATCTGTGGCTCCAAGTCGTATTTGTCTGTTTTGATTTTGTAACTGCTTGTACATAAACACAGTTTGAGCTATCTGCTGCCATTTTTCTCCAAACAATACTTGGCAAAAAAAAACCTAACAAAAAAAAAAGACTCAAACAAAAAATTGTGAAAGAAAGAAATATTTGTTTCTCACAGCTACAAGTTTGTTCCAGTTGCTTTTGAAAGGTTTTCACATGAAAAAGGTTTCAATCTAAAGTCGACGCATGAAAGTTCAGTTTACTCCGTTTTTTTTTTAAAGTGGTGTTTAACCCTCTCAGGCTCATAAATAAGTTTTGATAAAAGGACAAACAACTAAGTCCTTCAGGAGTACTTCTGAGTTAAAAATGCTCATGAAATACGTATGTGGAGTAACCAGGTAGGTTTTAACGTTGCAAATCTGCAACGCCTACCTCCAGACGGTTAATGAGTTAAGGATCCCTGAGTGTTTTTGCGTCTCCAATGCCAAATCAAATAAAACATTGGTTTGTTTGACAACTTTGAACAAAGAAGTTACTGCACGAACTCTTACACAAACGATTGCACCTCAGACCAGTCTGTGAATCTCCTGATGTTTGCAGATGACACCACTGTCTGTGATTTTATGGAGGACAGTGACGGGTATGCATACAGAAGGGAGATGGATCGGCTGGTCCAGCGGTGCGTTCAGGACCACCTGGAGCTTAATCCACTGAAGATTGTGGGGATGACAGTGGACATCCGGAGAGCACATCCCTCACTCACACAGTTTTTCAAGTTTCACCCTTTGCATATGAGTCTCTTATTTATTTCCAACAAAAAATAAGTGCATTCAAACTTCTGCTATGGAGTAAGGTTTGCTAAAAATCTTTAACTGCCCGACCAACCGCCCTTTTGATAAACAAAATATTTGTCTGACTGCTCCTTTTTAAAAATCTTTTGGCTCTTTAAGGTCATCCTTAACAGCTCCAAACCGTTCCACTGCTGGAATAAATCCTAAAAGATATTAAACCTTCTCTGACATTGACTCTTTTAAATTCACCTCATAAAAAGTCATATTTGAGTCAGTTTGCTTAATTATTATTCATTATAACCTTCTCTCCTCCCTTCAAAAAGGGATTCATTTATTTAAACGTCTATTTATGTTCTTGCTACTCTGATGCTGTTCTCTGCTTTATCCAGTTTAGTAACTTAGCCTTTCATGTGCCTCATCTGCATCTAATTTTGGCCCTAGACCTGAGTTTTTGGGCCTTCATGTTCACAAACTCCAGATGTGGATCCCCTGCTCCGTTTCCATCGCCGATCTTCCACCAACTGCTGGGAGGCGCTCCCAGCAGGAACCTAAGAGCAGGTGCCCTTTATGAGTCACAGCTATGAATATCATTTCAGTCAATTTAAAAATCTGCTAGCAGATCTCCTCCTACAGCCTCCTGCTGAGATTATTCCTATAGGCACAGCAGAACAAAAATCTTGATGTGAAACTCATGAGTCAAATTTAAAGCTATAAAGCTGCAGTTATAAAGAAAGTTTTAAAGTTACTCTCTGTTATTTCTGAAAACAAATGTAATAAATGACTATTTGAGGGGAGTAAAAAAAGTAGCATGTGTTATCAATGAGGAACAAGTCAAGTTAAGTAGCTTTTATTCAGGACTCATCCAAGGGGTATACATTGTACAGTAACAGGTTACCATAAGGGTCCCTTTATTAATGTTACTTAGTGCATTATTAAGCATTAATAAGCAAAGAGTCCCTTTATAAACCTTACTAAAGTGTCCTTAAGGTTAGGACAAAGGACCTGGGAGGAGTCTACTTAGCAGCACATTACATGCTATGGTTAAGCAGTTGTTAATACTTTTTAAATGATTTATTAATGCTTTATAATGCACTACGTAATGCCACTAAAGGGACCCTTATTGTAAAATGTTACCCATTGTACAGATTAAATCAAATGAGCACAATAAAACACGGCAAATAAGAAATTGTTTGCATTGTTGTTAAGGAGTTTCAGAGACTGAGCTCTCAAAGCTTGATGGTTTCTACCGATGTAAATACTGCATTGTTGTAGTTAGCATTTTAACCCTGTTACGTTCAAACGCAGGCCCACGCCTGGGTCTCTCAGCTAGCGCCCACTCACATGAGGCTTCACGTGCTTCAGCAGGTGAAAACAATTCCTAATTGTTGTGTGAGAACATTTAGAAAATTTCAGTTTCAATCACTTTTGTGCGGTTTCACAGTTTGGTGCTTTAGGACTCAGAAGTTTATTTAGATCCTAAATGTTCAATCCTGGTCCTCGAGGACCACCGTCCTACAATTTTTAGAGTATTTTTTCTCCTCAAACACATCTGTTGATGTAAAACTAGAATATGTTTCATTCTGGATTGTTTCTTATTTTTGGTATTAGTATCATGATCTAAACATTTTTGGATAATCAGTGTCAGAATTAGTTTAGACCTTAACTTGGTTTTTGAATTTTAAATTTATATTAATAGTTCAGAAAGAGCTGTTTCAGGGCTCTGTTACTTTAAGGAAACAAGTTAGAGCTGGTCACATCCACCTGTCTGCTATAAGCTGAGAAGCTCTGATATCCACTGAGGGGCTCAGTGTAGAGCTGTTGCTCCTCCAGCAGCAGCTCTCTCTTGCATGTCAAAGGTGGTTCTATTCTAACTTTTAGACATATTCCTAAAAACAAACATTGACAGAAAATGAGTAGATGGGGTTTTTAACATTTGTAGTGCTTATAGAGGCAGTAGAGACCCACATGGCAGCACAAAACGATTTGAAAAGTGAGTAAATGGCCCGTATTTGATATGGCACCTTCTAGAGTCCTGGAACCCCCCAAGGCACTTTACATCACAATCAGTCATTCACCCATTCACACACACACATTCACATCCATGAGTAGTGTATAATATGCCCCTTTTACCATAATTAATAATCCTCAAGACAAACGTGAGTTTAAATTCCTCTTATTCAGCATTTCTTTGCATCATAAATGATTTTTAATGTTGGGGATTGGTGAAACATGTCTAAATCTGCCACGGATGTAGGTATATTATTCAAAATCATGTTGGGCAGATTATTACAACACACAAATCACAATTGCAACAATGTGTACGTCGTGGACCACTGAGCCATTTCAGTTAGGAAACAGCCAAGCTCCTTTCTCTGGTTTCTTATTGCATTGTCTCCACAAATTTGTTTGCTGACTTGATATGCAGCTACAAGACAAATTGTACTGCAGGGCTCAGACAACACGGTTAATGCAACAGCCATTTCCTTTGTGCATGCATTAGTCTGGGATGCATCAGTCCCCTGAAATATAACAAATTCTATTCTGTCAAACAGCTAAAGCTGTTTATTTTCTTTTTAGGCATAGAATGGTAGTAAGTGCAGCTGTGGCTAGAATGTAGCTCATCACCACCAGGGTGTGAATGACTGATTGTGTTGTAAAGCGCCTTGGGGATTCCAGGACTCTAGAAGGCTCTATATTAAATACAGGCCATTTAAAACGAGTCGTTTCAAAAATTCTCCGTTTATGACATCACATATGGGGACATTTGAAATAATGCCCTCTCTCACCTCTTCAGGCTGAGGGAACAGACGTCTTCTCCAAGCTCCTCCCACATATCAGAGCTAATTGACTGCTTTGAGCATGTACATGACACAAGAATTTCCCTCGGGATAAATAAAGTTGTTCTCATCTTATCTTATCTTAATTAGCTTGTAGCAGCATGAGCAGAGTATGTGTGGGCATGGCCAGCTCCAGCTTGTTTTCTCACCACGGTTTCACACTGAACGCATGAGCAGCATGGGACGGCAGCGGAACGTCACTTCAAATAGAATCCGTTATAGTCTATGGACTGTTTTAAACCAGCAGCGATGCGGCAGTTTCCAGATGCATTCCAGAAGCGGCACGCCACAGCGCTAAAGATCAGGTCGAGTTCTACTTTTGTCACGAGCCGCTTCTGGGACACATCAATTTCCACAGTTAAAATAGGGCTAGACAGGAAACCACACACCGTTTCAGTTTAAAATCCCTGGTAATTTTCTAAATAAAAGTACGGCGCTGATGCTATTTTGTATATATGAAGCTTACGTATGACCCAACTGTTTATTTACTCACAACATCATTCCAGAAATGCAGCAGTGTTTTTTTCATGTCTTTATTTCTGGCAGTGAAGAGGAACAACATCATTTGTGACATCAAACATCCATCCATTCATCCATCCATTCCCATCCGCTTATCCAGAGTCGGGTCGCGGGGGCAGTAGCCTAAGGCGAGAGGCCCAGACTTCCCTCTCCCCAGCCATTTGGGCCAGCTCCTCCGGGGGCAATCCCAAGGCGTTCCCTGACCAGGTGAGATACATAGTCCCTCCACTATGTGAGATAAAAAAATATCAAGAAACCACATTCTATGATGTTATTTGTCGGGTAGCAGTAGCTCAACAGGTAGAGCAGGTTGTCCAGTAATCGGAAGGTAGCAGGTTCGATCCCGGGTCTGGACAGAGAATTCTGCTGTTCTGTCCTTGGGCAAGACACTTAACCCACCTTGCCTGCTGGTGGTGGTCGGAGGGACCGGAGGCGCCTGTGCTCGGCAGCCTCGCCTCTGTCAGTGCTGCCCATCGTAGCTCATCACCATCAGTGTGTGAATGTGTGTGTGAATGGATGAATGGTACACTGTAGTGTAAAGCACTTAGGAGTCCATAGTCTGAGAGGCGCTATACAAGTGCGGGTCATTTATCATTTGTATTGCACTGCTACACATACGTTTTAAACACCTGAGACTTCAGTGTGAATATTTGGCACAGCAGCCGTTATTTATATTTAGAGAGATCAGACATTTCTTGTAGTTCTTGACCAGGTTTGCACTAACTGCAACAGGGATTGTGGTCCACCACTCCACACAGATCTTCTCCAGATCTGAAAGGTTTCAGGGCTGTCGCTCAGCAACACAGAGTTTCATTCAATTCAATTCAATTCAATTCAATTTTATTTATATAGCGCCAAATCACGACAAGAGTCATCTCAAGGCACTTCACATAATAAACATTCCATTTCAGGTCAGTTAATTAAGCCAATCAGAAATAATGTTTCCTATACAAGGAACCCAGCAAATTGCATCAAGTCACTGACTAGTGTCAGTGACTTTACAGGAATCCTCATACTAAGCAAGCATAAAGTGACAGTGGAGAGGAAAACTACCTTTTAACAGGAAGAAACCTCCAGAGAATCCTGGCTCAGTATAAGCAGCCATCCTCCACGACTCACTGGGGATTGAGAAGACAGAGCAGGCACACACACACACACACACACACACACACACACACACACACACACACACACACACACACACACACACACACACACACACAAAGACAAAGTAATGTGTCTATAGTTATATAGTGATTTCTTAGTAAATATTCTATTTGGTGAGAGATAAACTTTATCGTATTTATCCTAGTGGGTCTATAAATAAACGGATAAACTAGTAGTAGCACATCCAACTTCAAGGAAAACAAAAAGTTATTATCAGGAGAGGGAGAATGTTTAAGTGGTTAGCAGCAGTGTGCTAGACGATAGCCTCCAGCTCAGCAGAACATCATTGTAGCTTCTTCTGGGGAGATAAACACTTAGAGAGAAAATAAAGTTAACAGCTGAAATTGCAGAAAATAATACAGTTAAAGAGCAGATTGTAGAAGAAAGTAGTAGAGTGTGAAAAGTGGTCAGTGTATCCTCCAGCAGTCTAAGCCTATAACATCATGACTACAGAGATAACTCTGGATAATCTATCCTATTTAGATGGAGGCATGTTGGAGGCAGGGCAAGGGAGAGCCGTCTTTCCCGACTCTACACTCCACCTCCCTCTACTCCCCCACTTGTCCAGATTTAGGCTAACGTCAGATTTTAACCATAGGCCCTATCAAATAAAAATGTTTTAAGCCTAGTCTTAAAAGTAGGCAAGGTGTCTGCCTCACGGACTAAAGCTGGGAGCTGGTTCCATAGGAGAGGAGCCTGATAACTAAAAGATCTGCCTCCAATCCTAATTTTAGATATTCTGGGAACCACCAGTAAACCTGCAGTCTGAGAACGAAGTGCTCGGTTAGGAATGCATGGAACAATCAGATCACTGATGTTTGATGGAGCTTGATTATTTGATTATTTGAGAAGAAGGATCTTAAAATCTATTCTGATTTTAACATGTAGCCAATGTAGGGAATCTAAGACAGGAGAGATATGATCTCTCTTTTTAATTCTCATCAGAACTCTAGCTGCAGCATTTTGGACAAGCTGAAGACTTTTAACTACATTCTGAACTTCCTGAGAGTAATGAATTTCAGTAATCCAGTCTTGATGTAATAAATGCATGGACTAGTTTTTCAGCGTCACTCCTGGAACGGATGCTTCTAATCTTAGCAATATTCCAAAGGTGGAAAATGAAATCCTACAAACCTGTTTAACCTGGGATTTGAATGACATGTCCTGGTCAAAGACAAGACCAAGGTTCCTTACTTTGTTCTCAGAGATTAATGTAATGCCATTCAGGTCAGGTGATTGACTAAGCAATTTCCTTTTCTGGATTTCTGGTCCAAAGATGAGAACTTCCGTCTTGTCTTGATTTAAAAGCGAAAAGTTTAGAGTCGTCCAGTTTTTTATGTCCTCAAGACAAGCCTGTAATCTACCCAACCGATTAGGTTCATCAGGGTTAATGGATAAATATAGCTGAGTATCGTCAGCATAACAGTGGAACTTTATCCCATGCTGTCTAATGATTTTACCAATTGGGAGCATATATATAGTAAAAAGAATTGTTCCAAGCACTGAACCCTGTGGTACTCCAAAAGTAACCCAGGAGTATGAAGACGATTTGTCATGTACATTTGCAAAATGAAATCTGTCAGATAGGTAGGATTTAAACTAGCCTAGAGCTGTTCCTTTGATACCTACAACATGTTCAAGTCTTTCTAAAAGAACATTGTGATCAACTGTGTCAAAGGCAGCACTGAGATGTAACAAGACTAGAACAGACACAAGATTCTTATCTGAGGCCATGAGAATATCATTTGTAACTCTCACTAATGCAGTTTCAGTGCTGTGATACTCTCTAAAACCAGACTGAAATTCCTCAAACAGAGCATTAGTGTTTAAATGCTCACATACTTGGATGGCCACTATTTTCTCAAGGACTTTGGATAAAAATGGAAGGTTAGATATTGGTCTATAATTCATTGGGTCATATGGATCCAGAGAAGGCTTCTTAAGTGAAGGTTTGATTACAGCAACCTTAAAATCCTGTGGTACATATCCATTTACTAAGGATAGATTGAATCCTATATCTAGAATGGGGGCAGTAACCAAAGGAAATGCTTCTTTAAATAATTTGGTTGGGATTGGATGCAAAATGCAAGTGGAAATTTAGATGAAGCTAATATTTTTGATAACTCTGAAAGCTCAACTGGATCAAAACGGTTCAAGCACAGATGAGGTTCTACAGTCACCTCTGATGCTGCCTCACTTACTGAGGAAGAAGAAATCACATTAGGGAGGATGCTAAAGATTTTGTTTCTAATAGAATTAATTTTACTTGTAAAAAATCCCATGAAGTCATTGCTGCTGAGGGCTAAGGGAATAGATGGCTCAGAGCTATGATTCTGTGTAAGTTTAGCAACTGTACTGAAAAGAAATTTAGGATTATTCTTATTCTCCTCAATTAATGCTGAGAAATAAGCAGTTCTAGTTTGTCAAGGCTTATTTTTATAAAGCACAAGACTATTTTTCCAGGATAGGTAGGCCTCCTCATGGTGCGTAGAGCGCCATGTTCTCTCCAATTTCTCAGAGTTTTTTTAAGGCTCGTAAATGATAATTAAACCAGGGAGCCAACTTCCTGTCCCTAATTACCTTCTTATTTTAAAGGGGCAACATCATCTAATGCCACATGTAAAGAGGAATTAACATGATGAACTAAGGCATCAATTTGTGAGGGGCTAGAACTGAAAATATTGCCCTCTGCTACATGCCTCTGAGATGCAGAGGACAGTAAAGATGGAACAGTTGATTTAAAAGATGCAACTGCGTTGTCAGATAGAGACAGACTATAGTGAAATTTACTTTCATGTCTCGAGAACTCAGTTATAAAAAACTCAAAGGTTATCAGAAAGTAGTCCGAGAGGACTGGATTATGTGGAAAGATCGTTATTCCCTCACACTCTATGCCATAAGTCAGCACAAGGTCTAATACATGATGGCAGGAGTGGGTGGAGCTATGTATTCTTTGAGTAAAACCAATTGAGTCTAAGGCCCTGTCCACACGTAGCCGGGGATCTGCCAAAACGTAGATATTTTTCTACGTTTTGGCCTGTCATCCACACGAAAATTGAGTTTTTTCTCACGAAAACGGATCTTTTTAAAAACTCCGGCCAAAGTGAAGATCTGCGTTTTCTCCGTTTTGGGTGTCTGCGTGTGGACGGACAAAACCGGAGTTTTAAGATCCGCAACGTCACTTTCCGCGACAAAAAATGCTGACATCACGTGTGCGACCTGTGTTTACACTAGCCGGCATCATGGAAACCCTCAGAGCTGCGCTCGCTTTATCAATTGTCCAAGCGCCTTTTGCTCGTTTGTTTTTGCAAGCGGAATTACTGCTCCTTGCAGAAAACCACAGACGAAGGATGAGGTTAAGAACGGAGGAAGTACTGCTGCCTACAGGTCTGGCATGTCCTTAACAACGTATTTATCTGGGTATGTGTGGACAGTTTTGTTTAAAAACGAGGTGGTGTGGATGCAAGTTTTTGGAGGGGTGGATATTCATTTTCAAAAAATCCCGGCTACGTGTGGACTAGGCCTAAGATATTACTAAAGGCTACATTGAGGCTATCATTTTCAATGTCCACATGAATATTAAAATCCCCCACTACAATGACTTTATCCGTATTTAGCACCAAATCAGATAAAAACTCAGAGATCTGATCCAAAAACTCAGAATAAGGGCCTGGTGGACGATATACAGGTGCTGGCCAGTAAATTAGAATATCATCAAAAGGTTGAAAATATTTCAGTAATTCCATTCAAAACGTGAAACTTGTACATTATATTCATGCAATGCACACAGACCAATGTATTTCCGATGTTTATTACGTTTAATTTTGATATTTATAGGTGACAACCAATGAAAACATCAAATCTGGTATCTCAGAAAATTAGAATATTCTAAAGGCCAATGAAAAAATGTTTGTTTCTCTAATGTTGGCCAACTGAAAAGAATGAACATGAAAAGAATGTGCATGTATAGCACTCAATACTTAGTCGGGGCTCCTTTTGCCTCAATAACTGCAGTAATGCGGCGTGGCATGGACTCGATCAGTCTGTGGCACTGCTCAGGTGTTATGAGAGCCCAGGTTGCTCTGATAGTCGTCTTCAGCTCCTCTGCATTGTTGGGTCTAGCGTATTGCATCCTCCGCTTCACAATACCCCATAGATTTTCTATGGGGTTAAGGTCAGGCGAGTTTGCTGGCCAATCAAGGACAGGGATACCATGGTCCTTGAACCAGGTGCTGGTGGTTTTGGCACTGTGTGCAGGTGCCAAGTCCTGTTGAAAGGTGAAGTCTGCATCCCCATAAAGTTGGTCAGCAGCAGGAAGCATGAAGTGCTCTAAAACTTCCTGGTAGATGGCTGCATTGACCCTGGACCTCAGGAAACAGAGTGGGCCAACACCGGCAGATGACATGGCACCCCACACCATCACTGACGGTGGAAACTTTACACTGGACCTCATGCAACGTGGATTCTGTGCTTCTCCGCTCTTCCTCCAGACTCTGGGTCCTTGATTTCCAAAGGAAATGCAGAACTTGCTTTCATCAGAAAACATAACTTTGGACCACTCAGCATCAGTCCAGTCCTTTTTGTCCTTGGCCCAGGCGAGACGCTTCTTGCGCTGTTTCATGTTCAAGAGTGGCTTGACACACGGAATGCGACACCTGAATCCCATGTCTTTCATGAGTCTCCTCGGGGTGGTTCTTGAAGCGCTGACTCCAGCTGCAGTCCACTCTTTGTGGATCTCCCCCACATTTTTGAATGGGTTTGTCGTCACAATTCTCTGCAGGGTGCGGTTATCCCTAGAGCTTGTACACTTTTTTCTACCACATTTTTTCCGTCCCTTCGCCTGTCTGTTAATGTGCTTGGACACAGAGCTCTGCGAACAGCCAGCTTCTTTAGCAATCACCTTTTGTGTCTTGCCCTCCTTGTGCAAGGTGTCAATGATTGTCTTTTGGACAGCTGTTAAGTCAGAAGTCTTCCCCATGATTGTGGTGCCTTCAAAACTAGACTGAGGGACCTTTTAAAGGCCTTTGCAGGTGTTTTGAGTAAATCAGCTGATTAGAGTGGCAGCAGGTGTCTTCTATATTCAGCCTTTTCAGAATATTCTAATTTTTTGAGATACCAAATTTGGAGTTTTCATTAGTTGTCACTTATGAATATCAAATTTAAATGTAATGAACATTGGAAATACATTGGTCTGTGTGCATTGCATGAATATAATGTACAAGTTTCACGTTTTGAATGGAATTACTGAAATATTTTCAACCTTTTGATGATATTCTAATTTACTGGCCAGCACCTGTAAAACTACATACAAGAGTGGTTTTACAGTTTTGCAATCTGGATTAGGAAAACTAAGAATAAGATGTTCAAACGAACTGTAGCTATTAATTGGTAAGGGACTGATTAATAAGTCCGAATGAAAACCGGTTGCTACTCCTCCTCCTCCTCGCCCTGTACTGTACTACCCAACAACCCACATTTAATTTTTCTAGTTTTCTGCTCAGTTGAATTTGTTCTAATATTTATGAGATTTCCATGATTTGCTTTATTAAGCCTGATATTTAATCTGTGTGAATTTGGCCGTGGGCAGGACACTGTCTCTATGGGGTAGTGGGTAACAGTACAGAAGCTGCAGAGGGGTGGGTTAAACTACGACTCTGCTTCCTGGTCTGGACCCTGGGTTGTCATGAAGGACTAATAAAACTGGCCATGTTTCTAGAAAGAAGAGCTGCCCCATCCAAAGAGGGATGGATGCCGTCTCTCCGCATCAGACCAGGTTTCCCCCAAAAAGTTTTCCAATTATCAATGTAGCCCACGTTGTTTTCAGGACACCACCTTGACAACCAGCGGTTGAAGGACAGCATGCGGCTAAACATGTCGTCACTGGCCCGATCAGGCAGGGGGCCAGAGAAAATTACGGAGTCCGACACTGTTTTGGCAAACTTACACACCGAAGCAACATTAATTTTAGTGACCTCTGATTGACGTAACCGGGTGCCGTTACCGCCAGCGTGAATAACAGTCTTACTTTATTTATGCTTATCCTTAGCCAGCAGTTTCAGATAAGATCTAATGTCGCCCGCTCTGGCCCCAGGTAAACATTTAACTATGGTTGCTGGAGTCTCTAATGCCACGTTTCTGACTATGGAGCTGCCAATGATCAGAGTCGGCTTGTCAGTGGGTGCGTCACTGAGCGGGAAAAATCTATTCGAAACGTGGACGGGTTGGTGGTGGCCCACGGGCTGGGTTCTATGCTTCCTGCGTACTGTCACCCAGCCGGCCTGCGGTCCCGGCTGCTCGGGATCTACTGGAGGACCGCTACGGGGTGGTTCTGAGCTAGTTAGCCCCACGCTAGCTAAGTAGCTACGGCTGTTTACGGGTTTTTCAACAGCGCAGAGCCGGGACTCCAATTCCGACACCCTCGCCTCCAAAGCTACAAAAATGCTACATTTATTAAACGTACCATTATCACTAAAGGAAGCAGAGGAGTAACTAAACATCTGACACAGAGAGCAAGAGATAGGAGACGGAGAAGCAGAGACAGAAGTAGCCATAGCTGTACTGAGGCTAAGCTAACTGGACGAGCAAACTGTTCAATACCAAATAAACTGCGTGCAAACTCAAATGGTTCCCTAAAAGCTAGGTGGAACAACAGAAAATGTGTGTTTTAGCGTGCTTTTGTGCTACATTAACTCAGAGATATCCTAGTACAGAGAAATTAAATCAGCTTTAGCGAGCCCCAAACACCAAACAGCTACACGTAGTGCAACACTGAAAACAGGAAACAGGAAACGCCTTACCGCCAGGTGCAGCCAATCCTTAAAGGTGTCGCTGAGAAACACAGTGTTTCATATACCTCCAAAAATGTTCTATTAGATTTAGATCTGGTGAAGCAGAAATCCACATTTTTACATTCTCAGACTAACTTTCGTCAATTCACATGAAGAAGAACATGACTATTTTCACAAAGTTTTCTTCTCACATTTAGTAGAAGAAAAACAAAAGGGAAACCTGACACTGGCCTGCAGCTTCAGCGTTCTGGTTACCTTCTACAACTCTCTCTCAGGGTCATAAATTGCGCCAATTTGACTAGTTTCCTTTCTGCACCAATCCGGAGGCGCAGGACCAATATCAGAAAATTGGCCTGTTTTACATCAACCTCAGACTGACCCTTTTCTCAAGATAGGGGAAGTCATAAAACTTCTTTTAGGCCCTCCTCAGAGCTTCAAGACCTGAGTCTTCATAAAACTTGCATTCCTGTTTATCTACAACCAAAGAATATGTTTTAGTTTGCTTCACCATTAGAATTCAAGGTGCTCTCACGCTCTAAGTAAATGTTACAACTTTATCAGTTATAAACTTAACTGCTTGCTTTGTGTTTCCCTTTTTATGTTTGTTTCTCCAGTTAAAATTCATGCTAATGGTAAAAATTGTCTAGTTTTAGGACATAAATTTAGTTCTTTCCTGTTTATAGTATTTTTGAGGCATTAGGTGCATAACTTTGTTAAATTGTGAGCATGAATCTCTCACGGTGGTAAGACTGGGTTATTTGAAAGAGCCACAGTGCCATCAAGTGGTTAATGAGTGAAATACACGTGGGTGTGACAAAAAGAAAGTTTATAAAACCAGAAGTTCAGACCTCGTGTGTGACAGAGCAAAGAACAAAGGACGCCTTAAGCACAAATCCCTGCAGGCTGTTTCCATCTTGGCCTAGCAGAACCCGGCGCTTTACAGTTGTCAAGTAATTAGCTCTTAAAAGTTACGATAAAACTTGGAAGCATCTCCATTTGTTTTGTTTTGACTTTCTACGTGAAACCGGAAGTCTGCATGTTCGGTCGAGTTCTCACATTAAGAGCAAAAACATAAATAAACCTGATCATTTCTAGCAATTCTCGAGAATAATGGGCGCATTCTGTCAAGAATTCATCCTTTAGATTAACTTGTGGTGTTAACTTTGAGACTGATTAATATGAGCAGATGTAGATAGTAAATCCAATGGTCCAGTTCCACAAAACTGGTGGTGCCCTGATTAACTCATTCACTGCCATTGACGACTAAAGTCGTCATTTTAGATCCAACTGTTCACTGCCAATTACGACTAAAGTCGTCATTTGCATTTTTTTACTGTTTGAGCATCGGAACGAGCTCCCGCGCTGAGAGAACAAACATCTCAGCCCTGAAGCCGCTCTTCATCCGCATATGTCACAGATCACATGATCAGGAAGCAACACATCCATGTGTTTGGAGATCGTTTTGGGCCGTTCCTGTAAAAAAAGTGAGGCGCGAACCGGAAAAGCGTCTGCCAATCACAATTCGACAACGGAATATGAAAGAACGGATAACGCTCGAAACACGCAGCTTCTTCCTGATGTAAGAGGTGAGTCTCCTCTTTGTTTTGGTTGTTTTGGCATCGACATCATGCTAGCGCACAACGTTCTGTGATTCTTAAAAAACAGTAAAAACGGTGAGAAACGCTGGCAGTGAAGGCCGTTAGTGATCAGGAAACGGCTGGCAGTGAATGAGTTAATTAATATGTGGGTATAAACAACTAAACAAGCTCAATCTATGCCACATTTGAAATATAGATATAAATCTATATTTCTTGCTACACTGGAGACTGGCTAGGCCCCTCCAGAACGTTGATATGCTTCTTATGGAGCCACTCCTTGGTTATCCTGGCTGTGCTTTAGGTCATTGTCATGTTGGAAGACCCAGCCCCAACCCATCTTCAATGCTTTGACTAAAGGAAGTATGTTGTTGCTCTTTTTATTATTATATAATATTTATTATTATATTTATTATTATATAATATTTTCTGACGTTCTGTAACCTCTGTCGGTGTTG
Organism: Nothobranchius furzeri; assembly: GCF_043380555.1. Classification (NCBI taxonomy): domain Eukaryota; kingdom Metazoa; phylum Chordata; class Actinopteri; order Cyprinodontiformes; family Nothobranchiidae; genus Nothobranchius; species Nothobranchius furzeri. The sequence continues at coordinate 64,543,343 of NC_091748.1, forward strand.
CGCTGCTTTTTTTGGAAACTGAATTTCCCGAAGGAATTCACCCGAGGGATTAATAAAGTTTTTTATTATTATTATTATTATTATTATTAAATCTCACATTACATGACCCCATTCATCCTCTCCATGGTAGTAGTTGGAGACTCCTGTCCTCTTGGCAGAAAAGCTCCACAAAGCATAATGTTTCCACCACCATGCTTCACAGTAGGGATGGTATTCTTGGGATTCAACTCATCCTTCTTTTTCCTCCCAACTCAGCAAGTGGTTTAGACTAAAGAGTTCTATTTTGGGTGTCATCTGACCACAAGACTTTCTCCTATGCCTCCTTTGGATTGTCCAGATGGTCAATAGTAAGTAAGTAAGTAAGTAAGTAAAAGTTTATTTATATAGCGCCTTTCACAGATATAAATCATAAAGCGCTGTACAACATGATAAAGATCAGGGCAAATACCTCTAACCAATAAAAACATCAGAAAAACAATAGCAGTGATAAAGTAGAAAATAAAATCATGAGTATAAACAAAGTGAAGGTGTGAACCCGAACAAAGCCATCTTTTTGAAACATTTAGGGAGGGAACGCCTGGATGAAAAGGTGAGTTTTTAGATGATTTTTAAAGACCTCTACAGTGTTAGAGAGACAGAGATTTCAATGGCAAACTTCTGTAGGACATGAACATGTGATGACTTGAGCATGATTTTAAAACATGATGGTGTTGTGTTCTACCAACAGTGACCCTTGAAACTGTGGTCCCACCTCTCTTCATGTCGTTGATCAGCTCCCCCCGTGTAGTTCTGGGGTGATGCCTTACCTCTCTTACAATCAGAGATACTCCACAAGTTGAGATCTTGCATGGAGCTCCTGTCCAAGGGGAGACTGAAAGTTGCTCCACCAGTTTTTCTATTTTCACCCAGCTGCTTAGCAATTGCCCTGTAGTCCTTTCCAGCCTTGTGGAAGTGCATAATTTTGTCTCTGATGTCTTTTGACAGCTCTTTGTTCATGCCCATGGTAGTTGGAGTCTGAATAAGTGGAGTAGGGGTGGACTTTTTAAAGGCAGAGTAACAAGTCTATGAGAGGGAGAATTATTGCTGATTGCTAGGTGTTCAAATACTGATGTATGCAATACAAATTACATCTTTAAAAATCATACAGTGGGATTTCCTGAAAAATGTAAATGCTGTCTCTGACAGTGGGAATGCACCTACAATGTGAACGTCGGACCTCTCCTTGATTGTCTATATCAGAGAAGTTCAAATCCTTATGTTCCTCACTGTATGAGAAATAAACATAGTCACAATTAGAGAAGGTGAACTTGGAGCTTGCCATAATCTGCTTCCAAATGCAACAAACTGATGTTTCAGTCATCTCATGTAATCTGCTGAATTATGCAGATTCCAGCTAGGAGGCCACCCCCTGTTTTTATTGACTAACGGAGCATTTCAAAGGCAATATTTGCTGCAAAAAGGCCTTTCAGGGGTTACATGTGCTCCAGAAAACAGTCTGAGTTGTATTAATGTGATGTCATGCTCATTTTTTTTATCACCATTTGTGTTATTTGTTTTAGTTTTATCTCATTAGACTCATTAGACTTTTAAATTTACCAGTCATGGCTCATTTGGCAGCAATGGGGTTTGCAAACAGTAGCTGTGTTAAAGGAAAGAGAAAAATCCATGGTGATAATGAGACCACTGTTTTAGTCACTACACTGCTAATACTGCACCTATTCCTTCATTTTAATCAAGATGTGTCAATCAATAGCATTGTGTGACCTGCTGGCTTTTCATGGTGTCTGGGTTGGACATTAGGTCATTCACTCTGAGTTGTATAGCAAAAAAGGGACAGAAAAAGAGGTCAAAGATTCAACATGTGAAAGATGAAATTGGTGGAAAATTCTATTATGTGGTATGTTAGTGGGAAGCACTAAGCAGATGCTGTTTCCTGTGCAGCAATCAATCGGAGGCGTGATTAATGAAGCTGTTTCCAGAAGGAGAGATCCATAAGCGTCTTCTTCCTCTTTTAATGGCTACTTGTTGATGTAGTCGCTGCTTCAAGGGCTTCCAACGAAAGGATTTTTTTTCCTTTTTTAAACTTTCTTTTAGAATTCAACAAGTGAAACACTATAATAAAAATAAAAAATAAATTGTATATTGAGATGATGTGTTACAAAGGTCTAGACATAAGGGTGTACATCCTCACTTACTGGCTTCATCAGAACGTGATCTTCAGCTTTCGTTGGAGCGGTTCGCAGTCGAGTGTGACGTAGCTGGGATGAGAATCAGCTCCTGTAAATCTGAGACCATGATCTTGAATCGGAAAATGGTAGAATGCCTTCTTCAGGTCAGGGAGTCTCGGGGTCTTGTTCACGAGTGAGTGAAAGCTGGAGTGTGATAGGCGGATTGGTGCTGCATCTGCAGTAAAGCGGGCATTGTTGTGGCCTGTCGTGGTGAAGAGACAGCTGAGCCAAAAGGCAAAGCTCTCGATTTACCGGTTGATCTATGTTCCTACCCTCAACTATGGTCACGAGCTTTGGGTAGTGATCAAAAGAATGAGAACACAGATACAAGCATCCAAAATGAGTTTTCTCCGCAGGGTGGCTGGGCTCTCCCTTAGAGATAGGGTGAGAAGCTGTCAGGTTTAAGCACCTAAGACACCATATAACAACACAATACAAGGAAAGAGACACAAAAGTCAGAATTCTGTTTAAGCTCGAGGAGAATGGAATAAAGCCGCACCAACTCAGTCTCCACTGAGCTGACACTTCCTCAAACCATTCTGGCCTTTGAAATCCGAGCACCTCTATTTATTACAAATTTGGGAGCTCCCTAGTTACATGCCTGAGAGCTGAGCTAAAGGGAGGGGGGGAACACAGCTCTCAGTCCTAAATTGTTACAAGTTTAAAACAAAGAGCATTCATTATTACACAAAGAACTTTCAGTGTCTAATCACACGATGAGTAGCAAACTGTTTGCACGAGTCAGCAATTGACAGAACAGCAGATCTCCTTAGGTCATCCTTGGGTCACATTAGGTCAGATTTTAACACCCTTAAAGTCTCATGAGGGAACTTTACAATACAGCAACTGTTTAAGTATTCAAATGGTAAAATCATTAAGCATAAAACATGACAAATGCAACATTCTTTAATAGTAATAAGCATAAATGAAACAATCTTTAATTGTAATAAAATCATAAGTGAAACAATCTTTAACTGTAATAAAAGCATAAATTAAACAATCATTAATTGTAATAAAAGCATAAAACATGATCATTGAAAACATGAATAATAGTTCTGACAGAAGCTCATTCATCCGGGAGGGGCTTGGAGTAGATCCGCTGCTCCTCCAAATCAAGAAGAGATTGTTGAGTTGGCTCGGGCAACTGACTTGGATTCCTCCATGACGCCTTCCTGGTGAGGTTTTCCAGGCACGTCTAATCAGAAGGAGGCCTAAAGGGAGACACAGGACACGTTAGAGTGACAATGTCTCTCACCTGGTCAAGGAACACCTTGGGATTCCCCCGGAAGAGCTGGCCCAAGTGGCTGGGGAGAGAAAAGTCTGGGCCTCTCGACTTAGGCTACTGCCCCCACGACCCGACTCATCGCTGGCAGGGTGACCAGGTTCAGCTGTCGCTCTCACACCGGGGCGGAATAGATAAATGTCTCATAACAACAAAGCTCATCAAGCTAAATAAATAATATTATTTTCACACACTAAACTTATCTTTTAAAGGTGTTTGCTGCAAATGCACAAATACTTAGAGGACTGCTGGTACGTTTGACTGCTTCTGTCCATCTCCATCGCCTGTCTCCATCACAGTTATTTGATATAAATACATGTTGGGTTTACTTCCATGCCTGTTTGTGCAGCCAACCGTGAAGCAAATTGGTAACATTTTATGGTGAAAATAACAAAACAAAAGTGATATAAGGCTAAAAACTGGCTTGTTTTTCACTTTTAAAGGGCGTAAACAGTTCCTTTCCAATCCATCATAACAAAAGAGGCCCTCCCATGAGTAGTGTGACATCACGTGCAAAGGGTCAAAGGGCAAAAATTCCAGCTGAGTAAACTGCATAAACTGCATAAATCTGTAGCGTATTGGAACTCAGGTGTGAAACACCACAGTTGGGTTTTTTTTTAACAAGGGGGGCAATTACTTTTTCACACAGGGTATTGTAGGTTTGGATTTTATTCTCTCCCTAAATAATAAAAACAATCATTTCAAAACTGCATTTTGTGTTTACTTGTGTTATCTTTGACTAATGGTTAAATGTGTTTGATGATCAGAAACATTTTGTGTGACAAACATGCAAAAGAATAAGAAATCGGGAAGGGGGCAAATAGTTTTTCACACCACTGTATTTTCTTCTTCTTCTTCTTCTTCTTCTTCTTCTTCTTCTTCTTCTTCTATTTAAATAATGTTTATTATAACAGCAAGGTCAACTGAGCATCTGGTTAGGATGCGTCCCTGGTGTGGTACACCGGCCACGTTCAACCGAGAGGAGACCCAGAGGAAAACCAGGACACACTGGAGGGACTAAGTTTCTTGGCTGGCCAGGGAATGCCTTGGGAAGGAGCTGGCTCATAGTGGCTGGGGAGAGGAAGATGGATGGATAGATAATCAGTGGAGAACCAGTTCTCATTTTCATTGAAAATTTGGCCAAGGTAAAGCATCACATGTATAAAATATATTTGATTTAATCTTGAAAATGCACACAAAAATTCCCAGTTTAAGATTTTTACAGCATATGACACAAAACCATAGAGAAATTAAACAGTAAAATCCACCTATTAGCTTGCAAGAAAAACAAAGATTTTCTGAAGTGCGCGTTAGCCACCCATCCTTTCAAAAAAAAAGGATTTTCTGAAACCTGTCTGAAGTCATTTACATCCTTGACAAAGTCCCACTGAGCTCGTGGCGGGAGCTGAGATTGGTTATTTACACCTCACACCGCTGTTAACACTACACCTAATGGTTCGACATGACTTCCACAGCTGGTGCTGAATGAGTGCCGAGGAGCTCTCCATCTGGAAGGAACCAAACAGCAGAAACCATGGGGGGGTCTGTGGGTTTTATTCCTGCATGGACACAAACATGCATGACAAAAAGTAAGTAATGGCAAGGTGATTATGTTCAAATCAGACTATGTGGAGTACTGTGCCATACTGGAATGAAATTTAAAGAGTGACTTATCCGGTATTCACCATAACAGACAGAGAGGGACAGAATCTGTCCTTCATGCTTTTTTGCTGACAACCCAAGGTTCCTCTAAAATCCAAACGCAGTCAGAAATTGACTGCTTCAAACCATCTGAAGCCACCAATTGCTTGCAGGGACAAATGGACGAAGGCGCCATCTGGGCATGTTCTCAAAAGCCTTTCAGGCATTGCAAACAGCACATGGCACATCGAGGACTCTGCAAGTATATAACACCAATGCTAGCATGCGTGACAGACACCCTTGTGAGATGATATCCCAGCACAGAGTAGTTCTTCTTTTGCTCAAACTTTCCAAACACAAGCCTCAGTTGTTGTTGGGAAAAGTTTTTGCATTTGTTTTTTGTTCCTACCAAACTTCCAGCTATCATAACCCAGCACCCCAAGGAATTCATGTGAACATGAAAGAGCTAAAGGAATCATTGTGTATGAGCAAAATAGTCTAAAAGTAAAAGGCAATCCAGCTCAAGCTAAAAATAGAAAGTAGCACTTCCAGCCTTCACTTCAGATGAACACAGAAAAGAAAAGGGAAGGAGGAAAAGAGCTCATTCGATCAGATTGGGCTTGGAAACTGCGTGTGCTGAAAATGAGGCAAAGTCTGTGTGAAGCACTGAGAGTGACGCTTCCACCGGGATACGGGTGCTGTTTGAGGTTTCACCACCTGCAAAAATGCTGTCTCCTCTATAATCAAAGTGTATTTCATGCTACTGGGAGACCGCCGTGCACATGGACACCTGAGCTAAAGCTGTGGAAACTGAGAGCAGACACAGTCCTTCTCAATGAGGTGACAGGATGTCACAGGGCTCGGTTTCACATCAAAGCTGGTTCAATCACATCATTCCATTACACTGTTGGCTGTTTTACTGACAAAATGTTACATAAGTTCTGTCCGAGCATAAAGAAAACAAACTATAGGAGCATCAGAAGGGGGTCAAATAAATGTGTCTCACGCTCAATGTGTGAGAGTTGGCAGCTCTGGCTGCGTTGTGGAGTTGCTAATGCTAATAGTTTGCTTCTGCTAGTCGACACGTACTCTGCTGTTTCCTGGATGTTAAACCAATAACAGCCTTCTCTGTCGTGAGTCAAGATGGGTGAGTCCATGAATATTAAGTGACAGTGAAACGTAGATCTGTCAGGCTTTTCTAATCCTAGAGTTTTGTCTATTTTCTATCAGAAGCTAATGCAGGAGATAGGTGTAGAAGATAATTTTCATGTTTAGTTTGCATGAAAAACTGAGAGTCACAATAATTAAAACATGGTTTTTCAGTGTTCCACACCTTTAAGTTATAATGGCTCTATGATCGATACAAAACAAGTTCATGAAGTTATTTGCACAAATCCTTTTCACATAAAGGGATCTCAGCAGTTTAATTCTTGACATTTTCAGTACCTTCCAGAATGAGTTGTTTCAGGGTTCTGTCACTTTAAGAAAACAAGCTGGAGGTGGCCACGCCCACCCATTCCTGCTCAGTCTGCTATAAGCTGAGAAGCTCCAATATTCCAGAGGAGCTCAGAATAGAGCTGTTGCTTCTCCAGCAGCAGCACTGTCCTGTAGGTGGTTCTATTCTACTTTGCCTGTTTGTGACATCACAAATGGGGACTTTTGAAAGAGCTTGTTAATTCCTAAAAGCAAACAGCGACAGGAAATGGATAGGGTTTTTTTTTTGTTTTGTTTTATTTATTTTTTTAATGTTTGGAGTGTTTATTTAGACAGTAGAAACCCACAAAGCAGCACAAAGTTATGCAAAAGGTGAGTTTTGCATATTAGGTCCTCTTTAAATAACTGACAATTTGAGAAATCCATGAGCCATTAATCATAATGAAGCCATTCTAAAAGTTTGTAATTATCTCAATGACTTCTAGAAAGAGGCAAGAGGAGTATTTGGCAGAAAATTCTTTATTTTATAAAACATCTGAAACTGAACTAATTTATTACTATTATTATTAGTGGTAGTAGTAGTAGTAGTAGTAGTAGTAGTAGTAGTAGTAGTAGTAGTAGTAGTAGTAGTAGTATCCATTTTTGCTGTTTTTAAAATATTTGTATTCACTTCCGCAGAGTGCTGCACTGATGTCTAATGAATATCTTAACTAAAAACTTGACTTAACAAAAAAATTAATTAAAATTGTAAAGAAAATCAATATTTCTTTTTTTTAAAAAACAGCCAATCTGACTCTAAACTTTGACCCTTTGAGTTTATCTCTGGTTGGCACACACATATAAAGACTGCACATTAGATGTGTCATTAGATAATATTGCTGTTTGCACTTGTTTGTACATATGTGCATTTGACCCTAGTTCTTTCTGCATGAGTTGATGATTTTGGTATATCGCCTGATTATTTGATTATCTATTTTGTGCACATTTCAGTGCAGTTTATTTCATGATTACCTGCGAGATGCATGTAAAAAAAACTCTTCTAGTCCTGCCATTTCCCCAGTAAACCCCTGCTGATCTGACTTTGTTACTTTCTGAATTGCTGCACGAATATTGTTTACAATTAAGTGATTTTAATCCAGTTATCTCCAACACATCAAAAAGTAGTTTCAGACTATTTTAATGGAATAATAATAATAATAACAATTATACTATATTTCCTCTCCTCAGTGTTTTCTGTGTAGATATTTTTACCAAGCATGATTTGTTCAAGGAGAATGAAACTACTACCATGGTGACAAAATCAGTGACAGGGCAGCCCTTGTGGGGAGAAAACTGATATAACAACATTGTGACATTTGCTAAGGTATCATCTTTGCATTAATGTCAAGAACAGTAGTGATTTAAAGAGCAACTGAGGAGATCAGTTTAGGTATCAAAGTGACAAGAACCTCATGGATGCCTTTTAAAGATCTTTAAATATCTTAGATTCTCGGTTATTGATCAAATAAAAAATGTAGATAACCTAATTGTTGATTTAAAGTCAACTCCAATAGGTTATTTATTCATTGGCAACATGGTAACAATCTATTTAAAATGAGGAGCAGCACATATTACTGGTGTGTTTTTTAAGTTGATGGATTAGACTGCTCAGGGACTCCTTCTAAAAGTGATGACACAAGACACACACATCTATCAAGGCAATAAAGTAGGTTGAAGAGGGTGTGTGTGTGTGTGTGTGTGTGTGTGTGTGTGTGTGTGTGTGTGTGTGTGTGTGTGTGTGTGTGTGTGTGTGTGTGTGTGTGTGTGTGTGTGTGTGTGTGTGTGTGTGTGTGTGTGTGTGTGTGTGTGTGTGTGTGTGTGTGTGTGTGTCTAGATGGCATTAGCTCCCTGGCAAGGCAGCTTGTCAAAGCGATGCCACCCCACAGCTCCCAGCCCACTCTCTGCTGTGAAGATAAAGAACGTTACTACACCGACATGCAGGAGGCCTTTCAGCCCGATATGTTTCAGTTCCATTTATTATGTGTCACGAGGCACTAAAAGGAAGTCATGATACCGGTTTGAGACTCGGTGAGAGATGTGACAACAAACTGGCTGTGGAAATCTAACGCTGCAGCTTAGAATGTGAAATACAGCAAGTGCAGCAGTGAAGAAACACATTTTTCATCATTAACTTGTTCTACCGGTTTGGAAACAATGTCACCATTATTTCAGGGGTTTCCAAATTCCTCCTACACAGCATCCTTTCTGCGGTTTATCCTCATTAATAGCAGTTGCTCTAAAAAGTGGATGCAGATTTTAAAATAGTCTTTTATCTAACACGGAGTCCTGTTTGCTCAAAGCTAATTCATAAAACAGGTTCAGTTCAGTACATTTTTTTTTATTTCAAACATGTGCATTCACAGTCCTTACAAGTTATCCTTCCAATAACTTGTTTGAAAAGGCAGAAGTAAACACGTATTTAGCCCTACCCCCTCAGTTCTAACTCTCATTCATGCACCTTCAGTCTTAACTTCCTCAGACAAAATTTTAAACGTCAAACAACAAACCAAACATACCAAAAGATCAGATAAACCATAAACAAAATAAACCATAAACAAACCCCACCACATTATTTTTACTTTCACATCATATATGTGTACATTTCAATTTCACAAATAATGTTGCAAACATAACCCTACCACCCTCAGTATTACTATCCTGGTTTAACCCCAATTCTTCATTCTTATATCCATTTAAATGTGTTATATATATATATATATATATATATATATATATATATATCTGTAAACTGGTCTAAGTTATTACTTTCTTTTATTTCTTTGGGTAGGCTGTTCCATATTTTACTTCTGCTGGTGAAATAAACATTCTTCTTCCATTTCCCTGTTAAGTTGTACTCACCTTCTCTGTCAATACACATTTTAATGATTTCTTTTGGAGGCATTTTATTTCTTACTTTAAATATTATTTGTGCTGTTTTGAATTTTACCAAGTCTGCTTTCATATGGTCCCTGAACCCTACATTATTTATTAATGCCATGGCTTTTTTCTGCATTTTAATTATTGTTCAGATATTACCTTTGTTTGTGTTTCCCCAGACTTCTACACAGTAGCTCATATATATATATATATAAAATAAAGCACAGTATAATATGTTCAGTGTTCGCTGATCCAAGATTAGCTTAGCTTTCCCCAGAACAGCTGCGCCTCCTTCCAGTTTCCCCTGAACGTAAACATTGTGTGGTTTCCACCAGACCTTGTGGTCAATGATCATGTTATATCATTTACTCTTTCTAAGTAAACATTGTCAACACATATTTCTACACTGAGGTTTTTCTTTTGGTTTCCAAATAACATACATTTTTATCTAAATTCAATGATAATTTATTTGTGTTAAGCCACTTCTTTAATGTTGTTATTCCTGTGTGATCATTTTCACAATCTGTGTTAATTTCACACCTGAACAAAAATATTTGTGTCATCTGCAAAGATTACAAACTTTATGATCTTTGAAATGCAGCAGATGTCAGTTATGTACATGATAAACATTTTTGGACCCAGTCCTGAACATTTTAGAGAAACTTTGTACGTAATAAAAACACAAAAAGCTTCATATTAGTTTTTATGAAGCAATTTTTGACATAATTTCCAAGTTTATTAAAAGTTTAATATCTTTTCTAACATTATTTGATAATGTTGCAACTCCTTTAAATAAATATATTTCAGAATCAATGACACAAGGAGTGTTTTTGCTTTAATTTTATTTATGCAGAAGAATTTGTGACATTTTATGATCTAAACCGGTCAAAAACGTCAGGAAGAGATTTTATTTGAGTTACCCAGGATCTCCATCCATATGAGAGTAAAATAGCAACATTAAAGAAGGATTAAAGCTTTGAATGTTGTCTAGGCTGGGATGTTAGCAAGACCCATGTGATAAAATTCACAAACTTAATCCTTATTGCTATTAGCATTAGTCACCTCAAGTGTGAGAGTGGTGTTTTTTCCTCTTTACTTTAAAGCACATTTAATTCTGAGCTGATCTCCCTCAGGAGCTGAAGAGGTTAATTTTCAGCATCTTAGGAACTTAAAGAGGGCTCATCAGCAATTAACAGCAGCTCCTAATCTACAGAATTAATTAAATGAAAGCTAAAAGGTCTATTGTTTCTAATGTTGGTTCTGCAGTGGCGTGCCTTTAATTATTATGTCAGTTTGATGTGAGAATTTTCTTAGGATTAAAAGAAGGTTTAACGTAATGAAGACTAAAGCAGCAGACATTTACTCACTTAGAGGTTGTCAACATGATGCAGTATCAAACTTTTGGCAAGTAAATTGTTTTCGATGACACACCAAATAAACATGGCATTACCTGAATAATCTGACTGCTTCCAGGTTCTGTTATCTTTTGAATAAAGTTTAAAACTAAAATTGTATCTGAGGATAAGACAGGTCATCTCTGATGCCATCAGCATGGGCATCCCTCAGGGAAACGCCCACTCTCCATTGCACTTCTCCTTTGACACCATTCATTTCACCTCTGCACACCCGACTCTATCTCCATCTCTAACTTGAAGTCAGAAGGCACGATCTCTCTCATCCTCCTAAAAGTCCTCCAGAGGGTGCATTTTCTGCGACAACTAAAGATACTTGTTTCACCAAAGTGGCTGCCAGTCCAGTTTTACACAGAGGTGAGTGTGTTGATCTAGTATTTCTCCATTGTGTGGTTTGGTGCAGCCATCAAAGCAACAGCCAGAATCAGCCGTCTTTAGAGACAGAATCATCTCTTCAAGACAACAAATTCATGCATACTGTCCAATGCCTGTGGTTATTCTGTTTGCCACCAACAGGTAGAACTGAATTTGATGTGTGTATGCTACACAATATGCCAACAAAACATTCTGACTGAGTGATGCAAGATTGAACAATATGTTTCATTTCAATTCCAGAAATAAACATCAAAAGAAAATAAATAATAAATAAATAAACAAGAACTTTATGCACCAAAAATGCTTATTTTGTGCACAACCACTGCCTTCATTAATATGGCAATCTAGATCCTTGTCAGGATGCCGAAACAAAATATGGATGTAGGAAGATCCACAAATAAAAATGTAATAACTGGATTTTTTAAATGGCCAGGTTTGTGGTGTTTTTTATATTTTAGACCAAAAGTGCCCAAGAAAGATTAGATAAAATGAGAGAATCTACATTTTGTGAGATATTTCATTTAGGACGCCTTTCTGTTCATTTCAAAACTGGGACAAATCATCACTGCAGTGCAGCAAACACACAACGTGGGTTTTTGCTCAAATGGTTTACCTCATGTGCTTCATTCCCATTCTGTTTCTTGTCTTTTTCTCAGTGCCGTGTAGCTCAGTTAAAGGTAGGATTCAGTCTCACCATCAACCAGGCGTTTCTTTTGCAAATAATAAATAAAATATATATTAAACAAACTTAAATGCATGGCTGCACGGTGGCCCAAGGTAGCACTGTTCAGTTGCAGCAAGAAGGAAATTCGATGCTTGGAGTTAGCATGTTCCCCCCATAAGATACGATAATATAGGACTTTACTGATCCTACAGTGGGGAAATTTGTGCATTACTGCAGCAAGTGTTTATTTATTTATTTTTAATCTATTTTCTATCAGAAACTAATGCAGGACTTAGCCTGCATGTTAAACTCAGAGTGACTGATCGTTTTGAAAAATGAGTAAAAAATGGTTTCTCAATGAACCTGCTCTTCAAAGCTTCTGCTGAAGTACGCATCGCTATGAAATCATCACGTAAAAGTGCAAATCATTTTAAAGGATTCAATCCAGATAAGATTAATCAAGTACCTGGCCTTCTCTGTTGCCTGGAGGACCAGAAAACCTCCCATAATGACCATGCATGACTCATATTCCTGTAGTACACTGTTTTTATTATAGCTGCACTTCTGAGATCCCTGAGATAAAAATCAAAAGAGGAGGCTTTTAAGAATAGCTCCAAATTCCCACAGCAGGATGGCCTGATAAACAACCTGCAGACAAGATGAGAGAACTAAGGCAACACCAGCCATGTCCAGGCCTCTTTCATCGTCAGTCCGATGCGTAAAGATTTTTAACATTCATTGCATTGGATGCAGCATCCAGTTAGGTTGTAGAGAGTTTATGTCTTGAGGAGATCTTGTAAAAATCTAAGATGCACCTCTTTGTCCCAAACTTGTTCCCTGTCCTTACAGCTGGGGTTGGGACATCCAGGAAAAGAAACAGGGAAGTTGTAACTGTTTTATTACATAACTATCAAATATTACTGTGTAACAGTAACATCCACCCGTGTATCTCGCTGACAAATAAGATTCAGTCTCCCTAGCCAGGCATTTCTTTCACTGATAAAACTAAAATAAATAATCTAATGATCTCTGAATTGTGTGTACTGAAACTCTAATTTCCCTCTGGGATTAATAAAGTATCTCTGATTTGATTTGATTTGATTAATAAGGGCTGCATGATGGCTATCGGTAGTGAAGTTAGCATGTTCTCCCCATAAGACGAGATGAGACTTTATTGATCTGCAGCTGTTTGTCTGGGGCTGGACATTTTTGGCGTCTGCCGGCTCGCTCCTCGTGGCTGCCTGGTGGGATCCGGGTCCCTAGGCTCTGTCGGGTCTCCACCGAAGTTGGACGCCCTTGGGTCCCGGGCCACTGAATTCTGAGCTTGGGTTGACCTGGAGTGGACGAATGCGGGTGGGCCTGGGGGCTTGTCGTCATCATCTCCTAAGCCTCTGGCGTGGCTGCTGGTTGGTCCAGAATTTGTTTTAGGCTATATCACTGGCTAATATAAGCTAATATAGATGATTGCTAGTATATCACAGATTACAGCAAATACTGATTCTTTTTATCTTTCTGTCAAAAGTTAAAATCAAAATAAAGTTCTGGAACTGTTCTGGTTTGTGGATCCCTGCCATTTTTAGGGTGGTCATGCTGTTTCAAAGCAGCCTTCAGAAGTTTGTGACCTGGAGTGAGAGAATATAGTTTGACCTTCTGCACCTTCTGATGTAATGGGATTTCTTTCTGGTGTCATGCTGTCCCGAAGGAGCCCCAAAGCACTTAACCACTGATCATTTTAATCAATTAAGTGTTCCAGAACCAAGTGGATGACAGAGTTTTGACCTCACAGAGGAGCCTATCTTCAGAGATGTAGGTTAGACTCTTTTCCGAGGCAAAGAAAACTGTCCACTCATCAACTAATATCCTAAAAACATTACTTCTCCACCTCTATTGGTACTTGAAGACTGTAGTATTGTCAGGTGCCTATCGTGTATTGACGTGAGTCTGAGTTAGGACTTGGGCTTCCATTACGGAAATCATTCAGGCTGAGATTGAGGCTTTCCCTCGGGCCGTACTCACCACACACAAAGACCACAAGGGTGTAATAATTACAACCTTTTACTGCTCATTCCTGAAGTCAGCAATACCTCACCATGTGGGACGTAATGCTTTTAGCCTGTTTAGGTTATATGGTTTGCATCTGTCATGTCTTTGTTACTCACACAGGTCTCATCCAGCCTTTAAATGGAAACCCATTCATCATGAGAATGTGTGCTGCTCTTATTTAGTAAAATTCATCTATTTATACAGTTTTAGCTCATTTACATGGTCCATATGGACCCAGGTTCTAAACGTTTTTCCATCTGCTCAAGGAAGCGCTCCTCTAAAAAGCCCAGGACATTGATGTAAATGTTATTTTATTGTTTCAAGATGGCAGCATCGCACTTCACCCTCCTTGCCTGCTGGCGGTGGTCGGTTGGAGGGACTGGTGCCATCAGTGTTCATTACCACCAGTGTGTAAAATGTGTGTGTGCATTTATGACTGGTTGAGCTGAGCACATTGGGTCATTAAATTAAACTAAACAAAACACCTGAAATAAGTTCCCTCGTTAAGCCTAACCCCAGCTTTCCACTGGATGGGTAAGTGGCGAGTGGCGGTGCGTCCGGACATGCGGCTGCAGCGGAGAGAGAGGCGGGCGGGACAGCAGCAGCAGAACAGGAAGCCACAGCTGCTGCCAAAGACTAATCACAGTGACCTGTATTTATTGACAGGTCTCAGTGGACGTTGGCCCCTGAGCAAGGCACTGTCACTGACCCAGCCGAGTAGTGAAGCGACCAAAATAAATGAGCAGAAGTCAGAATCTGTGTGTGTTCTTTTGCATTTGACCCACAAAGTTAGCTGTTAGGACTACACAGCGCTTAAAATTGTACTATGAGCGCTTTCATATTTCCAAATCCTTTTCTTGAGCCATTATGTGCTAAAATGACCCTTTACAAGGTAATGAAATATCACTCAGAGCCCCACTGCCTCCTGTGGCCAGAATACCGCACTTGCAACTTCAGAGTGCTAATCCGGTCCCTGTTTGACATGGTAAAAGTAGAGCTGACATGCCTGCCGCTGGAGTCCGCTTCCAGCACGTTTTCTGCATGCTTTGGATCATAAAAAGTAGACTTGAAGCGTAAGTATAACAGTCACTACGCTTCTGGGGCGTGACCGTTGACAACACACACCCCTACAGATGTCCCCATCTAATGGACATGCCCAGGTAGAGTGGATTTCTGCCGTTAAATTACTTTATGATTTTTTTTTAACTATTTCTTTATTTTTATTTGTCTGGACTAGAGCATTTCTGAATAAGATGAATTTTTCACACTAAATCATATCGTTCATGCGAGCTCTTTGGATCATAATCTAAAGTGATTGTTAGGATTCTAAAGATCTTAGTAATTAGAGTGAACATAAAAATCTTTTTCCATTTCTCCTTATTCACTTCAACACCGGCTGATGGAAAACTGCTGAATAAATAATGTGTGATGTTTTAGATCTTACCACACATGAAAGCTCGTGTAGCACTTGACAGTTGGACGGAAGCACCTAGCGACTGAATTGTCTTTCAGCTCTTCCACAAACACTCACAAGAGCTGCTGCAGCAACTTGATTTCCTTCTCTTGAGTTTTCCTTCCCACCCAACTCTCTCACTCTCTCACACACACACACACACACACACACACACACACACACACACACACACACCTTATGAGTGACAGACACACACCTATCTGCCAACCACAAACACCTCTTGCTTTCGTGCTCTTGTTTTTGTTTCCATTATTTTTCTGTGATCGAGGTGCCCACACAGTTTCCATGACAACAATAAAAAAGACAAAGAAACTCTTTGACTTGGGCGTTGGCTAATGGGCGCCAAGACAGAGGCAATGGAAAAGAGAAGCAGAGCAACAATATCGACCCTCAAACACATCATGAGATCCATCGATGTACCTGGACTTTTACTCACATTAATAAAAAATGAGACACGAGCAGTTGTTGAGCATCTGATCACAGGAGAAAGCCTTTCCTTTGTTTCATTGACCTTTTGACCTCTACCCTGTGGTTTCATGCGTGTGTGTGTGTGTGTGTGCGTGCGTGCGTGCGTGTGTGTGTGTGTGTGTGTGTGTGTGTGTGTGTGTGTGTGTGTGTGTGTGTGTGTGTGTATGTGTGTGTGTGTGTGTGTGTGTGTGTGTGTGTGTGTGTGTGTGTGTGTGTGTGTGTGTGTGTGTGTGTGTGTGTGTGGCCGTAAGCCCATTGGAAAGTGGATGGTGTCTGTGTGTGTTGTATCCACTGCTGCTTTCAGGGTCATCGATCAGAGACCGGAGGAGCTGAGTATCGTTGCGTGTAAAGACTGTAACCTTTCTTGTCCTTCTTTCCTGCGTCTACGAGGACGTCTGAGAGCCCGTGTGTGTCCGGCGTCCACCTGTGGGGCATTCAAAGGCAAAACATTAAAAGATTGCATCTGACCCCACTGACTAATATCTTCCTCTCTCTGCATTTCTGGTACGTCTGGTTTTATCTTTGCCCGATAGTGTCTCTTTGGTTGCCTCTTGCAGTCTTACTTCTTCTTTATTCTTTCTTTTATTTTATTGATTTTTCCTTCATGTCATCATTTAGCAGAAGCATCATGAAATCAGCCAAAACTGATTTATGCAGCCCTAACTTACCAGTGAAACCCTTCGATTTGGGATCCTTGATAAACTAAAGAGGTCCTACTCATCTACTGGAGGCCTCTGAGGGTTGAGTTCATGGACGTAGTTTAGACTTTAAATGTGGGGACACACACAACCAGCAGGAGGACTGGGGGGGGGGGGCTTTACACTATGTTCTAATGGGAAAGATGCTTCAATATAAACGATTGTTTTTCGCTTGGTCCTGGTGCTCAGCCAGTCTTTTTAATATAGCGTAATATTGTTTTTGGGATGGTAAAAAGTGCAGGGGTCAATACTTGACTTTGGAAAAAGTGGTGGGAACATGCCCCCCCCCACCCCCACCCCACCCCTCAAAATTATGTCCATGGTTGAGTTCATAGAAAAACAACACAGAAAGAAATAATGACTTACTCCAAATGCATTGTGATGTTTGATGCTGGAAGCTGCTGTTGTGTTTTTGTTACCATGAGCTATACGTTTTTAGTGAGCACCAAGAGCCCCTGAGTCCTGCTGTGCTTTATTACTTTCTAGAAACAAAACTGGTAACAATCTCTTATTTTCAAGGCTGCACCTTTTTCCCATTCCTGTTTGTTAGTTTCATGGACAATGGGAAGCACTGGGAGCTCATATATGCTGGGTCTGTTGCATGATGCTGCAAAAAGTTTTTCTTAAAGTTTTCATCGGAACGCTGCAGCTGGAATGTAGATGTGTTCCTGTGGAAAAGATCAAAGGGTTTATGTTAGAGTGAAGCAGAACAATAGAAACAATGAGACAAGTGATTTGTGAATGTACTTACGTATTTATGATACCCTCTAAGTGAGTTTTGGCTTCAGGACACTGGGTTTTGGCCCACTAGCTACATCTCTTTGATGTAAACCACATGCATGTTTAGAATTTCTACTCAATTGAGATCACAGAGAATTTAAACCTGTTTGTGCACAAATAAGGAACATTTGCAACAGGCAACCTTTGTTTTTACTAAGCTAAAAAACTTGAAAAGTTTGCTGTGTAAACACCTGTCACAGCAATTAAGCTGTAACTCTGATGAAGACAACACTGCTGAAACGTTAATACTCTTCTTTGACCCGAGTGCTCCTGCCCTTTCCTTCTACTCCACACTAATTCACATCCTGTTTGTGAAACTCTCTAGCACCAAGATGTCATCCCAATCATTTCCTGCTTTTTTTTTTGTGACTGTGTAACGGCTTTCAGGGCCAAGATAGGTTTTGTTTGTTTGTTTGTTTGAGCCTTCTTATTAGTGCTTTTATTTTGGTATGTTAATTTTTTTTTTACCTTCTGAGTTTTAGTTTAATTTTCATGAGTTCTCAGTTTTCTTGATTGTTTTCAGTCAGCTTTTCAGAATAAAAGTTGTCATTAAAAGAGTAAAAACTAAGGATGCACCGATATGAAATTCTGGGCCAATATCAATATCCGATATTAATATCACTGTTATGGTCAATAACCGATATTTATCGATGCCTGTGTGTGTGTGTGTGTGTGTGTGTGTGTGTGTGTGTGTGTGTGTGTGTGTGTGTGTGTGTGTGTGTGTGTGTGTGTGTGTGTGTGTGTGTGTGTGTGTGTGTGTGTGTGTGTGTGTGATGGTGGTAACATCGGCCCAGTGTTATATCTAGTTAAAAATACTGATTATTTCTAATATGGCATTTTAAAGCCAATATTTGTCAGTAATAATGGGCATCCCTATTTTGCGTGAAGTCATTTCTAGCAGCTACTCAGCAAAATGTCTGAACCCTTTCTAATCAGATTTAGGCCCTGTTCACACGTAGATATTTTTCTACGTTTTGGCCTGTTATCCACACGAAAATGGAGTTTTTTCACACGCAAACGGAGCTTTTTAAAAACTCCGGCCAAAGTGAAGATCTGCGTTTTCTCCGTTTTGGGTGTCTGCGTGTGGACGGACAAAACCGGAGTTTTAAGGTCCGCAACGTCACTTTCCGCGACAGAAAAATGCTGACATCACGTGTGCGACCTGTGTTTACACTAGCCGACAGCATGGATGCCCTCAGAGCTGTGCTCGCTTTATCAATCGTCCAAGCGCTTTTTGCTTGTTTGTTTTTGCAAGCGGAATTACTGCTCCTTGCGGAAGACCACAGATGAAGAACGAGGTTAAGAACGGGGGAAGTACTGCCGCCTACAGGTCTGGCATGTCCTTAACAGCGTATTTATCCGGGTACGTGTGGACAGAGTTTTTTTTTAAACGAGGTGGTGTGGATGCAAGTTTTTGGAGGGGCGGATATTCGTTTTTTTTTTTTAAACGGCTACGTGTGGAATAGGCCTTAGATGCAGTAGAAGCTGAACAAACAGCAAACAACTTCCTTCCTCTTAAGATAAAGAATTTCATGCGTGGCAATCATTTCAGCTTCCTATGGCATGTTGGGGTTTTTTGTCATCAATGTAAAGAGGATTTTCGTGGAGAAAGGCATCCATCAGCGATGCACATACACACTAAGTCAAGGCTTTCACAGCAAGGATAATAGGAACCATTTTTCCCTGTTGTGAGAAGACCTCAGCAGTGTTCTCCCCCACTGTTTAACACACCTATAAGCTGTAAACATACTCAGACACACAAGGACACACAACTTTCTAGATAATATCTCGTTTGAATAAAACACGTGGGCAGTTCTTATTTCTGTAAATATGCAACATGTTAAATCTTCTTTCTAAACATCTACAGTATCTCTACGCTAGTGTGAATACACACGGAGACTATGCCAGTGGCAGCAAATAAATTCTAATTAAACAAGAACTTGAAGACTATAAACTCATTTAGTGGTTACGAACTTTTAAAAAAAAATCCTAAAATAATGCAGAAAAAAATTGTTGACGTACTTTAGAATTTTTAACTTCTAATCTGTTCTTTGAAGACACAGAGGTTTGAATGAAGGAATCAGCAGGCAACAAGATCATCATTTGCATAAATAGCTATAGATGATATGTAGATGAGATGATATCTGTTTCTATGGCAACTACAGAGTCAAAGTATGTTTTTTTATAGCCTTGAGGAATTAAACACAAAGACTTGTTTTAATCTCTGATAATTAAGATGAAAGCATGATTCTCTGTATGTGTGTTTCTCGTGCGGCCCTGTGTGGCGATCCTTTGAAAACATGTGAAAGATATTTTGGTTTCGGTGACTCATGGCTGGGACTCTGCGCCACACCAACATGTTGCACCTGTGTAAATAACAGTTTCTGTTTCCAGGCTCACCATTCCCACCCCGGTTGCTACACTGGGTCACACAGGTCATTCCACCTCCTGCTTTGGCAAGCACAACATCAGCGTTATTAAAGGGGCAGAGGCTAGTCTTTCTTTATTTACCACCTGTGCATGAAAAGCGCTCATCCATCCATCACTCTATCCTTTCATAAAAAAAGATCACTTTACCTCAGCATCTTTCAGCCGAACTCAGCGCTGGATCCTAATGGCTGGTGACACCTCTGGTGTTTTAGGATGGAGACAGCTGCCTCTCAGCCTTAAATAGAATCAAAGATGGAAGATCCATGGAGGTATGATTCTTGAGTGTTTGTGTTCAGGTCCCTCTGACATAAAAGTAGGTTCCACTGACATAAAATGTCAGTTCTGAGAGCAATCTTCTGTATTTTTATCTTAGTTTCCCATTTTCACTTAGTGTAAAAGCTAATTAATATAACAGGAATACAAGTAGAAATGGACTTATACTTAGACAAAAATAACAGTTGTTTTTTTATATATATATTTTTTTTTTTTCATATGTTGTTTGTTTAATTTAAGACTGAAATAAAATTAAATGAATAAGAGGTAAAACTTGGGGGTAGGGACACATAATTAAATACTTCTGCCTACTATTTTTCAAACAAATAATGGAATTATATTTTGTAATGATACATGTGTGAAATGTTTGAAATAAAAATGAACTGAACTGAAATGTGCAAAACTCATACTGTTAGCCAGAAGGCTTTGTTCTGCTTCCCCGCTGCTGCTGCTCCCTTCTGCCTCAGGTATGCTGATTTAATTAGCCCTTTTTTACTAACAAATGTGGTTTTAGTGCAGAAAAAACATACTATATACTCTGTTATTAGCCCAATGTTCTTTCACAAAAAACTTCTTCAGAAACTACTATAAACCACGATATGATATGATATGATATGATGTGATGTGATATGATATGATATGATATGATATGATATGATATGATATGATATGATATGATATGATATGATATGATATGATAGTGTAATGACCTGGCTGGGGTTGTAAGCCAGGTGCATTCTGGGTATTGTGTTATATGTGTTTCCTATCCCTCTGCTAGTTTCTATGTGTTGATTTGAGTGTTATGTTAATGTAAGCCACAGGGAAGGTGATGTGTGTTCTGTGGAGCGGGTTGAATTAGCATGGTTAACTGACACCGTGACTCTGTGTGGTAGGAGCGTGATAGAAGTTCTGTGTCTGTAGTGTTACAAAGGGGGAAGAAGAAGCCTAATAAAGGTCTGTTGTGAACCACTACTGCCTCCTGCTGGTTGAGTTGGGGACTGCCGCTGAGACGCTCGGGGTCACTACAATATGATATGACATGATATGATATGATATATGATATGATATGATACGATACGATACGATACATGATATGATACGATACATGATACGATATGATACATGATACGATACGATACATGATATGATATGATATGATACGATACGATGCGATACGATACGATACGATACATGATACGATACGATACGATACGATACGATATGATATGATATGATACACTCGAGTGAGTTGGAACATGCAGATTTAAGGAGGCGTGACTTGCTTATTACATAATAACCCACCATTTCTCAGAACGAACCATTTCACCCTCGCCTTTTCTAATGTGCATAGAAAGCAGCTCAGACACAGCGCTGACTTTTTGGTATGCTATATTTGACCACCGAAGCCACCTTGATTCAACAACAAGGTAAAGGGCTTTATATTCTACTGCCCTTTAAAGGGGATTTTGACATTTTCTCACCACTTCCATCATTGACTCAATGTTGAGCTCAGTCAAAGATGTGCTGAAGATTCTGGATGCTCATTTTACCCTGTAGAGATTCTGCTTCTCTGTCAGCACAGATACCTGTCAGGCTGGATTGATGAAACATTAGACACTATAGAGAAAAGTTTCCATCAAAGCAACATCACAACTGTGTCTTACTTAACGCTGGGTGTCTACATGCAGCTGTGGATAAATATACTTTTTATATCAAAAAAAGGGATCTTAGTTAGTTGATCTGTGCTTTTTAGCTTTAAGCCGTCCTCCATTATTGGCTGTCCTCATTCAGTCAGCAGGCTTCTTACCCAGTAGGACACAGTTTAAAAACAGGAAGTATGTATTTTTCTACAGGCAGTTCGAAGTTACATTTCCTGCAACAACTCTCTGATGTATTGGAGTAAATATAAACAAAAGCTTTCCTCCAGAATATTTTTGCACATTGCGGTATATATGAGCTGTTTTATCATTAGCAAAAACAGACCAAATAAGCTTCAAACTGACTAAATGTTGTTGGTTCTTTTTCCGTACACTGAGCAGATGAACGTGCTAGCTCAGCTGTTTCATGAACATGCTTGTGTTTGATCACAAAGAATACAAGCAGAGCAGAAACCAAACAGCTTCTCAGCTCAGGTCTTTAAACTGACAGACCTGCGGTCACACTTCATGAGCTGCAACTGGAATATTATCTCATTAGCATGCTTTACAAAACAGTGAAACGCTCGACTGCCAACCTAATGAATATGAAAATGCTACAGAGCCAATGACATCTTTGGTCTATCCTCTCCCCTGCCACATTTTCTGCTGCTGGGTGGTGCTTCCATCTGCCTGCATATTTGCAGCTTTAGGGCTGGGTGTTGTGGCATCTGCCAGTTTGCTCCTGGTGCCTGCCTAGTGGGGCCCAGGCCCCTGGGCTTTGTTGGGCCTCCGCCCACCCTGGGACCCTGAGGTCTGAGGTCAGCCTGTTCTGGTGTAGGTGGCTATGAGCAGGGTTTAGGGGTTTGCCAACATTATCTCCTGTGCCTCTGGCACGGCTGCTGGTTGATCCCCAAGGGTGATCCTCTGCGCCTTCTCTCGGGGTGGGGGGGGGGGGGGGGGTTCTTGGGGAGCAGGCCTGTGGCCCCTCAAACTCACTATTGGACACTCCTGTAGAGAACTCAGGAACTTTAACCATTGCTAAAATGGTTAAACCCAAAGCTTTATGGCAGTGGTATGAAATAACTGATCTGTAATAGAAGTGGAAATTTGGTGACACACAAGATTATAGTAGAATTGGGAATAATTTCTAAAGGGGAACAAAGCGAATGTTCATGTGAGTTTGTGTGAAGTGGATGTGTGTGCGTTCGTATGGGTGCAGTAATGCAGGAGGGGGTGTATTCATGTGTGTGTGTGTGTGTGTGTGTGTGTGTGTGTGTGTGTGTGTGTGTGTGTGTGTGTGTGTGTGTGTGTGTGTGTGTGTGTGTGTGTGTGTGTGTATGCAAATGAGAGTTGGTGGCAGCAGAGAAATGAGAAGTCCTAATAGTTACTGTGGGTTTGGATCGAAATGAAACGCCATAAAATGTTATAATCTGAATTCACTAATCGGGCATAGTATAAAAAGTCAGCCAAACGAAATGATGCACAGACCCGTTTTCCTTGTCGCCAGAGGGTGGCCAAAGGGCTGAGGCAGCCTTGGAGCCCTTGCTCATGTGAAGAGGCTTCTGGGACTGAAGGATTCTGGCCTGAGTCGGTCAACGGTCATCTGTGTAGGTGAGGATAATGTGTTCCTCTACAGTGGCTTGACTTTAGGTTCCTTCACTTCAGCTGCACCGAAACGTGGAATTCAGAGCGCGGGTCCAAATGATCAAAAACGATGCCAGATCGAAAACTGCTCCAAATCAAATCGACTTCCAGTTTGACTTAGAAGGTCTTATGCCGCTAAGTTCTACCATAACTTTTGAGAGCTAATGGCTTGAAAACTTTGAGAGCGATGGCGTTGCTAGGCGAGATGGAAATGCCTAGCAGGGGTTTGCTTAAGGTGTCCTTTTGTTCTTTGCTCTGCTGCCACAAGGTTTGAACTCTGGTTTTATAAACTTTCTTGGGCACACCCACATGTAATTCACTTATTAGGATGACACTGTGGCTCCTTCACATAAACATCCTTTTCAAACAATGTCTGAGGTATCAACATTTACCAAGATCACCTGTATAAGGCATCAAAAATGATCATTTTAAACAAGGAAATAACTTAATTCATGTCTTAAACTTGACTGCATTACTGTAACTAGAAAAACAAAAATGGTGGAGGTTTAACATGAAAGAGGAACACAAACAACATTTATGTCTGCAACCGATGAGTTTCACATTTACTTTGAACACATTGATTATTTTAAATGGTATCCAACCTAAAATACCTTATTTGACTGTTGATAAACAAAAATACAAGGTTTTATAAGGACTAAAGTCTGGAACTTCCAGAAGAAAACCCCAGAGAAGTTTAATGACCACCCAGATTTTGTATAAGAATCAGCCTTGATGGGTGGATATAAAACAGACCAGTTTCTGATATCGTCCTGCTTCCCTGATTTGTAAAGGAGGCAAAACCAAGTCAATTGGTGCAATTTACGATCCTGGGAGAGAATCGTAGGAGTTAACCAGATGTGCTGGAAAAGGAATCTTGGAATTTTTATGACTGCAGCCAGTTTCTAATTGTCCCTTGGCTGCAGTGTAAGGGAAAGAAAAGCTTTGTGTTTAATGGCCGTTCGTTGTCCTTCTTGTGAATCCAACTAAAGTTACTTTGAGAATATGAAATGTGGATTTCCGCTACAGACAAGTGCTCACACTGTGCTCTCACAAGTATGGACTTGGGTGTTTTTGACACATTACCTTAGGCTGTGGTCGGCACTAAATGCACCATGAATTAATCATTACTGTGTGCTTTTCAGAAAAAATTGTTGCTGTTATGTCTATTCTTGTATTGTTTGGTGCAGTGATTTCTTGGTTCTGTTATATTTTTCTGTGTCCTTTTTTTCTTTTTCTTTCTGAAGATCTAGAAGCAGATTCTCATGCATCCTGTATTGTTTTTTTCCTCTCATCCTTTCCTTATCCCCCTTTCTCTTTCATTTCTGTCTCTGTGTCCATTGGGATTAAAAACAACCTAAAGCATTTCTAATGAATAAATAAATGGTGCAGACCCATGGATATTAACAGGCAAAGTTTGCACTTGCAAAAGCCTAATTTAATGCTTCTTTGTGTACACTGCTGTCAACAATCGGCCTCTTTTACTGCTAAATTCATCCTCATTAGAGCAAATACTGACGACAGCTTAGTGCTGAAATACACTTGTTTACTGCTCCTCCACATGAATTCACATTTGTGCATATCTTTTTTAACAGTTTTATTTGTATCATGCATATTAATACCGATGTTACAATAAACTGCACAAAACTTTCTGTTTGCACGCTCACATGCCGAAATTTCATAATTTTCCTACATATTGTTAAACAGCATGGAATGTTGGTTCTGGCCATTTGGATCTCTTCTTTTCTCATCTTAGTTGAAATGGCATTGGTTATTTTGAGATTAAAAAACTGAA
The DNA here is from genome assembly GCF_043380555.1 of Nothobranchius furzeri. Taxonomy (NCBI): domain Eukaryota; kingdom Metazoa; phylum Chordata; class Actinopteri; order Cyprinodontiformes; family Nothobranchiidae; genus Nothobranchius; species Nothobranchius furzeri. Next base: position 64,568,534 of record NC_091748.1, read on the forward strand.
TATGCATGCATTTTTACTTAAAAGTGCAGTACAATGGAAAGCCACATTTGCATTGGTGTTGTTAAACATAGGCTGCTTGAGGTGTCAAATGTACCATCTCCAAAATTCTGTGCCATCACTGACCTGCTTTCCTATCTAAATTAGTAGTGTTGTAATGGTGTCATGTTGTGGTGAAGAAATCTAACCCACGACATACAGAATCAGATCTGAGACGGTGTAAAATGTTTTTAAAAAGAATTTATTTTAAAGGGAAACCAAGGAAGCAGCGTAAACGTAGCTGAGTTCTTGCACGAGGAAGCTGGTGCGGGAGAAGCTGTGGACAGATCGGAGTTAGATCCAATTTGCGGATGGCACAGGGAATCAGGCTTATGTGGAGGACTTACGGTCTGGAGAGGTGGGAACTGGTTTGAGGGAGGAGTGGTCCGGTCTGGGTAGCAGGGACTGAGATCCAGAAAAGAGACGTGGAGGGAGCTGAGCTTGGGGAGGTCCGGGGAGGTTAGGTGGGCAGCTGGAGGCGGGTCTGGCCAGGGGAGAGGCTGAGAGACGAGCGAAGTTGGAGATCCAAATGGTGTGGGCTCCAGAGTTCTGCCAGTCAGAGATGTGTGTAGGTTTGTCTGGGAACAAGAGCAGGAGGTCACAAAGGCAAAAATCCAAAATCCAAAAACACATCAAATCTCAAAAATCCAAAATCCAAAAACAAATCTAATTCTCAAGAGTTTACAGAGCTCGAATAAGTTTCACAAGTGGCTGTTAGAAGGTACCCAGGTAGAGTAATCATCCAGCGAAGTGTAGGAGTCTCCCAGCTGCTTAAATACCCCTGGCCAGCTGATGAGCAGATCTGCTGCAGCTTGGTCACCTCCAGACACGCCCACCTGCAGAGGGAAACTCAAAAGACAGGGAGTGACAGCAGGGAAATACCTCAGACCGTGACCAATGGCCACGGGGGAGAAACAGTTCATTCTAAGAAAAGCCTGATTAATATGACATAAACGAAACACACACCCTTAAAGACCCTGTGTCATCTTTTCTTACACCTTCCAGAGAAACGGTAGGCACAATATATGATAAAATATAACCACTGACCCTATTGAGATGTTATTTCAAGTTGTTTTTTGAGCCATTGTTTCAACCAAATATATGACGGCTGATTCGATCTCTTGCCGACAACAATCCAGTTTTGGGTTCTAGGCATTATTGAGAGTGGATAGAATGGATGTTATTGCTCAGCTGGACTCCAGGGGAATAAAGACAAAGACCCAGGTTAGAAATCTTGGTGTTATTATTGACTTCGACCTGAGCTTGGCTATAGCTAAATCAGCGTTCACCTTCATCAAATACCAAGAGTCAGAGGTCTCATGTCCAGACCAGACTTAGAGAAACTTATTCATGCTTTCATTTCTAGTGGGCTGGACTACTGCAATGGTCTCCTAACTGGTCTTCCCAAACAAGTTGTGAAGCAACTGCAGCTTGTTCAGAATGCTGCTGCTAGAGTCTTAACAAGAACTAAGAGAACAGAGCACGTCACTCCTGTTCTTAGATCCATACACTGGTTACCAGTAAACTACAGGATAGATTTCAAAGTGTGCCTAGTTTATAAATCACTCAATGGCATGGGACCAAAATATATGTCTGATCTCATTCCTGTATTTACACCCAATAGGGCTCTGAGATCCCTTGGAAACAATCGGCTGGTAGAACCTCGGGTCAGAACAAAACATGGTGAAGATGCATTAATTACTATGCTGCTCACATATGGAATCAGCTTCACCATGACCTCAGATCTGCCCCAACCCTAGTGTTGTTTAAAACAAAACTAAAACACTAGTGTACTCATCAGCCTTTAAATAAAATGTTTGCTGCGTCCCCTCCACTGTAATCTGTGCTGTAATTTTGTCTTCTCCTTTAGCTCTATACTGTAATTCTATCTATGTGTATTTTAATTTGTTTTTAGGTTGTTTTCATATCATGTCCTGATAATTGTAAAGCACATTGAATTGACTCTGTGTTTAAAATGTGCTCTATAAATAAAGCTGCCTTGCCTTTACAGTCCAGTGGAAGAGTGATCGGGACTTGAGAGACTACTTGGATGGGGAGGAGCGGGGAATGATAGCACAACCAAGCCCCATCCAGGCTTCAGCAGCTGCTGAGCAGATCCGCTAAGGATTTGCAGCTGACAGGAAAATGCATGCATGCATCCAAGAACCACTTTGGGGTGTTTTTTATGAGGAAATGACATCATAATATGGTAAAAAGTTCCAAAAACCTGTTGTGTGAAGGGCTGCCATGCTATCTTCACAAGAAGGCAAAAACGTTTAATGTAGGCAGGGATCACGCTAACTGGATATTTCCCATTTTTAACTGTTTATTTTGATGGAGAAATCTCAAGGCTGTTGGTCATTCTGACAGACTGGAGTTACCGCGATGCATACAGGTGTGCAAACATTTTAAACATTGCGCACAGAGAACATCAAAGAGGTAAAAATAATTTATCAAGAAAAGATTTCCATCAGAACATGTGAACATTATTTCAGACCTGGATCCTGTGATCAGTGCAGTTCACTATCAAAGCGCTGAGGAGCTGTGAGAGCAGCTCCATCTGTGGGTCACAGGCCAGCAGCAGAACCAGAATGCAGCAGGTAAAATGTTCCTTTAACTGTAACATTAATACGTTGCTGGACAGCTTGTTTAGACTAAATATTAATGAAAAATTTATGAAAATTAAATTGTGAATTTTTTTTTATATAAGACACTCTTTGCGAGGAGTTTGCAGCCAACTTCAGAGGGAAGGTAGACACCATCAGATGTAACATTTTATCCTCACAAAGCAATACTGCTTCAGATCAATCTGAGAGTGTGTCTATAGAGGAAACACTGGACAGTTTTGTCCCGGTTGAAGCAGAGATTCTTGATAAAGTTTCTCCTCAGTGAGACCCACCACATGTGTTCTGGACCCAATTCCAACTTCGTTTTTTAAACAGTTTTATGGATCTTTTAGTGATGAGATTTTAACCCTGATGAATTGCTCCCTTCAGACGGGGGTCTTTCCTGCTGCCTTTAAAGGGACGGTGGTGAGGCCCCTGTTGAAGAAGAGCAATTTAGATTTTAATGATTTAAATAACTTCCGACTGGTGTCCAACTTGCCATTTTTGAGCAAATTTTTAGAAAAGCTTGTGTTCAATCAACTTAATGATTTTATTAATACTAATGATATCCTAGAGAAATTTCAGTCTGGTTTTAGGGTGAACCTGTCATGGTCTGGGGTGAGTCATCCTCTCAGTCTAACATTCTCTGAGCTTCTCCTGCAGGTGAGCGTGTCAGGGAGTGATTCAGCTGCAGTCCATCTGCTCATCAGCTGGCCAGGGACATGTAAGCTGCTGGGAGACATCTTCACCTCGCTGGATGATTAGCTTAGCTTGGATTTCCACCACCACCTTCATCATGTACCTGCAACCCATCCAGACCTGTTCCTCCGTCTCCCAGCCAGGCCCTGGCCGTCCATTCCTCCTTGACCACCCACTTTACCGGATCCTGTCCCGCTCCCGTGCTCAGCTCCTCCAGTCCGCCAGCAACCTGAAACTCCATTCTCCTGTTAACCAGCAAGTGTGTGTCTCTGTCTCCCTCACTCCTCCCGGATCACCCCAGACCAAGCTACTCCCCCTTCGTATGCTTCCCCCCCGGACCATGAACCGTAAGTCCCAACTCTCATCCCAGTCTTCTTGGTCATCCACTTCCACTAACTCTCCCTCCCTGTCCCTAGATTCCTTCTGGAGTCCCAGCTGGATTTTCCTGCTGCGCTTTTTGTTAACCTTTTATAATAAACCTTACTTCTTATCATATCCGGCCTCAGTGTGTGATTCTGCATGTCGTGGGTCAGACACCTTCCCCTCAATATGACAGAATCACTGCACCGAGACGGCCCTTCTGAGGATTTTAAATGATTTTAGAATAAATTATGATGCCCGGAGGGGCACAGTGTTGGTTCTACTGGATGTAAGTGCTGCCTTTGATACAGTGGACCACATTATTCTTTTAACCCGCTTAAAACAGATCAGCTTCTCTGGTTATGTACATAGATGGTTCACTTCCTACCTC